>NW_017729025.1:136935761-136949833 GCF_001723915.1 Gavialis gangeticus
GTGTGTGTGTGTGTGTGTGTGTGTGTGTGTGTGTGTGTGTGTGATTTGTACGTAATGAATCTAGAAGGATGGCATAAATTCAAGCAAATTTCTCATTGAAGTCAATGAGAATTTGTCTAGGTTAAGGACCACAGAATGTAGCCTATCAAAATTCTGTCCAGAGCGTGTGGATTCAACGCAGTAAGGGGGAAGGGAACTTCTGACTCAGTTTGTCCACTAAAAACTGAGCAGAAACTATAAGCTCTCTTCAGTTTGGACCAGAGGCTAGTAATAAACCATAGATGAAATGTCAGTGCTTTTCCATTAAGTGACCCCATGTCATCCTTATTTACGACTTCCTAACAATGAATTTAGCCAGATGGCCTACGTGATTGGCATAATTCCATTTTGAAGCTGCAGATTTGAATTCTTGTAAGTAGAAATGATCATGTATTTAAATATCCAACCTGCTAGGACAGGAACCATAAGATACCTATAGGGAAGATGTACTTGAATAAAACAGGCATCATGGAAAAGTGTGGATTGGGAATTTGGTTCCAAAGATCATTACCAAGAATCGTTTTTTTGGTTTTGCAAAAGGCTTTTTTTCCCCTCCTCCCCCATCAGAATTTGGCAAAAAAGCTATAGAATGAAAAAAAAAGTTCAGTGAATAAAAAAAGTTACTTATAAGTGTAATGCTCTCACTCTCTTCATCAGTACAAACAAGTCATATCACAAGTATATTTAGCAGTAGCACAAACATAGTACAAGTGTCCAAGTCTAGAAAACAGGAATTATGAACTGTACTTCCAAATTGGCTGTCAGCTATATGTTTGTGGATGAGGAAATCACCCACAGTTAGTCTGCAGAAAGGAAGGCCCTAATTCTCTCCTCCACTGTACTGCTAGAAGTTCACTGATTGCAGTGGCACAAGTGTCATTGTAAGTAAGACTTTGTCCTTATCTGAAGTACTACTATTTACAATAGTTTTCTTCCTTGATAGGTTCAGTTCTCGATCCCAAATTTTCCATCCCCTTTTTCCACTCCTACTACTCAGATCTAATTCACTGACAGTTTCTTCAACTCTTGTTACAGCTGGCTGACAGATAGGTTGAACTGGAATCAGCAGGTGCCCTTTGCAGTTGCACTTGTAACAGCTGCAGCCCTCATATTTTGTGCCTGGAAAGAGGAGGTCTAATATTGTTCAACAGTATGACTGCCTCCCCATGTTTGGTGCAGAACTAAACAGAGTGCTAGAGGTTTGGTTTTGTGTTGTTTTTTGATGAATCCTGACCTTGAAGCACCAAGTTGTGAGATGGGCTTAAATCCTTCTGGAATTATGGACAACTTTCATGGAATTCAGTTAGGGCAAGTTGAGGCTCTGAACCAGGTTAAAAGATCGTACAGAGCTGATGAAAATGAGACCAAAAAGCATGAGCTCTTCAGTTCATGGGATGTCTACCCCTAGGATTATAGTTTGGTGGACAGTCTGAAGTATGTAGTTTAAAGGAGAGTGGAAACTCCTGTTTTCTTGTCTGGATAGGAAGGGAAAGTAATAAAGGCTGATGAATAGGATCCATGGTGCCTGTGAGCCAATGTGTCCAAAATGTTTTTGCCTTTTTCAGAAATGCTTTACTGAACACTTTCTCAGTGCTGTATGGTTCATAGCAGAGCACATACTTTACAAGCTTTAGCATAAGTCAAAGAGTTCAACATTCATCCTGCCCAATAGCTAAAGTATTTCTCACAAAATGACAGATAACAGAAGACTGGGATTGGGTCATGTGAAGAAAAAAAACTCAGCCCTAAATGAAGTGATGTTTAGGGGGAAGCCAGTTGGTATAAAATGAAAAAGGTTGAGGCTGCCTAGCTTTAGGGGATGTTTCAGTTTCCTAACACAAATTGCATGTAATAGATTTTAATTTCTGCATGCATTTTGTAATTATTTTTGTTTCGATGTAACTGTGAAATTGAGTGTTTTGCTTCTGCTGTTATCAGGTCACTTCTGAAAATAAATAGTGTATCTCAGAGAATAACAATGTTATTATTATTCAAAGGCTACATGTTTGGGCAATTATGCAAACATTGTCTTACTGTCAGTCAATAAAACCTTTTCCTGAATACCTGGGACACCTGAATTAATTAGAGTTCTCCTCCACTTCTTTGAATGCCACTGTGTGAACCACTCTGCAGAGGGGGTCACTGTTATTCTTTTGCCCACAAGCAAGCCGAAAGTGCATCACCAGTGCCACATCTCTCAATAATCCTGAAGGGTCACCTTGCTGAAGAGCTCTTCACCCAAGGAGCCCCCATGGAGTTTTGGTGACTAACTGCTGATCACTATGAGTAACAGGGTGAGGGTTCATATTCTGACCCAAAAGTATAGCTGCCAACAATGCACTAGAATGTCACCTAACCCAAAATAAAGAGTCTCAAGGCCACCTCAAATGCACCTGGGCCATCTAAATCAGGAAATGCTCAAAAGCAGTCTGATTTCTAGAGCAATAAAGACATGTTTTTATGAATGACTGCCAGTTTTTACCTCTGGGTCCTGTAGGCATAGAACAGTTGCAAAAAATATTTGAAGAACAAAGATACTTGAAACTTAAAGGATTAGAGAGGTTTGGCCTAGAGACTGCATATTGTCACACCCGTCACCGCCCACCAAAAATGAGGCTAAAATGGATTAATTTGGAAAGGAAAAATGTGGCTCCTTTCAGCTACAGGGATCAATTTGGAAATGTTTACGATTTTAAATATATATATTTTAATAATTTAACTGACAAGGAATAATTTGGTAGGAGTGAAAGCAAGTGAAATCCTGCTAAATAGAAATTGTGAATTTTGCCCAGCTTTCTAGTGCAAGATTTAAATGGAAATACATCTGGGTTTGGCTTCATCGCAGAATCTTTGCTAGAGCTTTGAAAAACAATCTCTGTGAAACTGAAATCACAAAATACTTCACCCTTCCAATAAAATGCCAAAATATTTCAGGTAAAAACTGCCTATATCAGCAGAACTTTGAACTAAGTTGTGTATGAAACTTTCCCACTATCTCAAATGTCAGCAAAAACCTCTGGGCAATTTTTCACAGGATATTTTTGAGCTTTGGTTGGGTTCTGTGGTGTGGCGAACATCACAGCAGTATTTCTTCCTGCAGAGGAGATGAGCATGCAGAATGTGTCCTGGGAGGGAGGTCAGCAGAATCTAATTCAACTTGTTTTCTCAGGGATTGAAAGGATCTGCACCCAAAAAGGGCAGTGTCAGCCTTTGCTGGAGGACTCTGCTCCACTTCCATGACACAGGCGCTGTGTGTTTAGCGTTGCTTCTTTCAGTAGTACGGAGACAATGAGAGAACCCAGGAAGAGATGGTGGGACAGGCACCACTTTCAACATGAGAGCTATATGAGGGGTCCCGATTGCTATGACAGTCGCTGTAGCAGTTGCCGTGGAGTGGCTGTTCTGAACTGAGCCTCCTATTCTGAGAGAAGGAATATTTCTTTCTTTTTCTTCCGTGGTTACTTTGCACAAGACTTTTTGGACTGCAAAAGCAGCTGCTCTGAACTGTCTTGGGTGCTTTGCTGTGGTGTCACCTGCGCGTTCACTGATGCTAGCTAATACTATTCATTTATAATGAATCTTTTACCACCTGTCTTAAAGGTGCAGCCTGAAAAGGGGACATTAGTGTGTGAGAGAGGATATACTGGTCACTCAAGAGTCAGACAAAGTAGTCTAACTGCCACTGTGCCACAGGTCTAGTTATCTGCTGACATGGCCTTGGTGGAGTAGTGTCAAGACCTCAGGCACAAGATTGAGTGCACCATTTTATAGATGTTCTTGATTTATGTCTGTTTTCCAGTCATAGCTATGGCCAGTATCCTTCAGACACAGTCCCAGATAAATTCTATCAGCTAAGCTATCCAATTAATATAACATCAATATATAATATAATATGACCGTTACTCTGCCCAGTCAAAGTATCCCAAACACTGAAATGTCCCATATCTTCCATCGTTGGCTGGGGCTGCAGCTTCATCTTGGCACTCGACAACTCCTATTTAAAATGGTTTTAAATATTTGGTAAATCTCCCCAGCGTAGATGAGGCCAAAAAGAGCTGTTTGATTGAATTTGTGCCTTGTTTGCAGTCTCTTCAATAAGTCTCAGCCTGTTCTGCAGCAGTTAGGTGGTGTATGGCTGTATGGGGTGTGCCTACAAGCAGTGCAGGATCATAGAATGCAAGCAACAGAAAATGGAAAATTCAGGTCTTTGCCCATGCCTCTCTGATGTCAAGTAATAGTAGCTGGCTGTTTAGGGGAGCACATTCTGTACCCTTCCAGAGTGTCTGGTATGCCAAGTACAAGACTATACCCGCTCCAACACCAAGCTGGGCCTATTAGGCACTACACAGATCATAAATAATCCATTCTTGTCACAGTCTCCCACATTCTCCATCGTTCCCACTTCAACAGTATTCCATGGTTCAGAGCCTTCTGGCTGTGTAAATCAACATGCTTCCACTGAAGCAAGTGCAGTTTATGAGGGTCTGGCTCATAGATGGCTGCCCTCCAACTCATGCGATAGATCAGAAGTTTGCAAGCCCAACATTTTTGTGTGAAAGGGGACTTTTGCATGATTTGAGAATGGGCAAAGAATTGGTGGATGGAAAGCAAAAATGTCAACACTGCAAAACTGAGTAAGACAGAATGGAGACTTTTATGCATCAACTTGAATGGGGTAAAAGAGCTTAGCTTTGCACAGTTCTGCTCCTTAGTGGCCACATCTACACAAGATGCTAACTGTGCAGCAGTCCATGACTACTGCACAATAGCGTTGCGTGACAGGAAGCATGACATGACGCTACTGTGCAGTAGTCATGAACTACTGCGCAGTTAGTGTAATGAAATAGCCATTCCTTGGCGCAACTGCACAGTAACAACTCCACAGTCAGCATCTCATGTAGATACGGCCGCTGTGGAAATACTGTGGGCAGAGGTCTAGCAAAAGTTTGGACAATACCTATATACCACCAAGATTGCTTAAGTGGGACACTGGCTTTTGTGCTGACTTTCTGCCCAGGATGAAGATCCTTCTGTGTGAATATTGTCATAATTCAGATTTGCAGTCATTAAGGTTTTGTCACATGAGGGGAGCAGTCACTGTAACTGTCAAAGTATTATTGATTATTGTAATTTGGAAACGTTCTCTCCTTGTAATTAATTGCTCTTTTTTTTAGGTAGGCTTGCATAAAATTTAAATGAAATGAAATGGGCAGAATTTTAACTTTGGGTTCTGTGGCTCCCAGCTACATCCTGGTCATATGATACTCAAAAGACAAGACTTCTTTCCCCCTCCCTGCCCCCTGAGAAATATTTGTTTTTAATCACATTTTTAAAAATATTTTGATTACATGATCTGAATAAACAACCTGTTTTAAATGTCTTTAAATCAACTGCTTGTCATCTAACAGTGCTACTGAGCTAGTAAATACAGCTGCATTCACTAGGCCAGATGCACCTGCATCTCTATACGCAGGTGTCACTGCTCCAGTTCTCCCTCCTTGTCATGGATGGCTTAGACAGTGTACGTTTCTGTAGGTTCTTAGCAGGGCTTCAATAATGAAAAATACAGAGTAGACAAGTTCTGTGCAAATCATCCAAGAAGAATAGCTTCCTGCTGGTGTCTTCTTGAGCCACTACAACCCTACTCCCACTGTTGGAGCTCTAGCTACACAACACACAAGCTTGTGCCCCAAAGCACTTCACTATCCTGTATTAAGGAAAACGAAGCCCACTGGTGACTGACACCCACAGCTCTTTCCTCCAGACTTTTCCAAGTGAATGTCTCACTATAAAGAACCTTTCTAAGAGAGTGCAATCCTGGATCACTCATTGGGAAAACTGGGTGGAAGAGTCAATTCAAACCCTCTAGTGCTGATTTTGAATATTCAGTCAGCTGAACTGAAGGATTCCCAGCATTCCTTCATCACACGTAAGAAAGTGCCTTTCCAATAATCCTTGCTTTTATTCCTCTTGCTATTCTGTAGCTCCATGGACATGAAGAGGATTTAAAACCCCATTGTGTGCCTTGTCTTTATGGAGTTTGTTCTCAATTACTCACAGACATCACTCCAGTCTTTTGTTAGATATTCTTATTTTTATTCCTCATTCTTAGTTTTAATAGTGTGGTACTCTAGCTACCTCTTTGCACATAAAAGTAATTATTTGCTTCCTGCCACTTTATGTCAGTTCTTTCCCCAGAAACCAAAATCGTATCACTGAAATGGATAACTTTCCCATTTTCAGGGGATAATATGAGAGAGAATCTAACCAACCATGTGACCCCTCTATCACCTCTATAAGACTCACCATTTCTACGTGAATGTGAATTGTCAGTCACCAGTCACCACTGGTGTGCCCTCAGAGTAGTACATGTACAAAGGATGAAAAATCACCTCTTTGATGCAGGGCAGCACAAGACCTATAAAATACTTAAGTCCCACTTGTGAGATATATGAATTTGCTAGTCAAGCATCCTTATGAGAATCTATGGTTAAACTTTTTGTTGTTGAACCTGCTGTTGGCAGCTGATTTACACTTTTACTTTATGCCTACAATATATTCCATGTTGGCCAGCAGGATGGTACTCTTACCCACAGGTTTGAGTCATCTTGTTTCTCATTACACTTGAGGAGAAAACAACAGCTCTTGTATCCCATTGCAGGAGATGTAAAATGTTTCTCTTTGTAAAGTGTAGATAAAAATAAATGCTGGATTCACATTTCTCCACCCCTGCTCAATATAAGTAAAGTCCTGTGGGACAATCATCCATCTCTGGACTGTCCCATAGTGGTGGGGAGGTATTAAAGCAATGTGTATTAAGTGTTTTAAAAGGCATGGAAACATGGCAGCAGCTGGCAAACATGTTTAAAAGGACAGAAATAAGTATAATAATGATGTTATAGAGTGCCCTATTGCAACCCTTCCTCCTTCACTGAGGCATTGAACAAACATCTCATATAGCAATAAATTATTACAAAAAATCCCCCCATATACTAAAGAATGGCATTTCTAAATAC
Source organism: Gavialis gangeticus (assembly GCF_001723915.1). NCBI lineage: Eukaryota > Metazoa > Chordata > Crocodylia > Gavialidae > Gavialis > Gavialis gangeticus. Next base: position 136,942,817 of record NW_017729025.1, read on the forward strand.
CGTAGGATCAACAATCATTCGTAGGTGGTGTTTGAGAAGTGGTGAGGTTTAAATTTGGACAAATAAACTGAACTTATTGCTCTGAGTCTGTACTATCAGTATTCTGCTATTCATTGACCAGGCATGCTAAACAAAGAAGACTGGAAGAGGTTATATATTTAGCAGGACCTAAGAGAGGAGCTTAGCTGGTCAAGGCATTTCAGTCTTGTTTTGTCTTCTCAATGTACGTGAGTGTGATGGTGCCCAGGTGATTTCTATGCCACAGGTATCACAGGCATATGAGTACTGAATCCTTTCACTGGAGGCAAAGCACCATGGCAGCTCATCACAATGAGAATTAGCTCATGAGTTTTGACAGGTGAAGCCCAAATAAAGTGAAATAATTTGACAGGAAGTGAAGGCAAGGTGCAATGAAGGGGTAGAACAAGGGAAATATCAGATTACCAAAGGGAACACACTATGTGGAAGAGAAATAAATAATTAAATAAATGATAAAAAGAGCCAGTGTAACACCTTAAGCAGCTGGCTTAGCTTGGAGCTCTTTATATCTTCCACATGCTATTCACTTCTTCTTCCTTTTGGGTAAAGGCAGAACCACAACCTCAGTAAGTGCTTCCAGATCTTAACACAAGGCAGGAGGAGTCTTTGTGACTGCTGTTCCCTAAGGGGAGAAAGAAAATGCTATCTGGGGCACCAAAGCAACAGTGGATTTCTTAGCATATGGTCTTTTCAAATGTGAACACTGACATCTCTACACTGTAAAAAAAGTGAGGGGAAGCTTTACGAATAGCATTACCAGTTAGAGGCTTTCTAGCTCTGAATTGCAGAGGAAGCAAAGGAGAAACTTATCAAAAGTTATGGCTAGAAGATATTTAGTTTAATAGTTAAAAAAGAAAATATACAGCAAGGTAAAAGTTATCTCACTGACACAGAAAACTCTGGTTGGTTCACCTATGGAATAAGTTACCACTGTGGTTTAATCTGTCACTGTTGTTCTCTATCAGCATTCCTACCACTGAAACCCAGCTCCAGTCATCTACTCCTGATAATTTGTCACTTCTGGATAATTCGCCATTATTTGTATTTGCCTTGGCATTACATATTAACCATAGCTTACTGTAATGTGGAAAATAATAGGCTTTTTTTTCCCCTACCCAAAACTACCTGTGAAGCAGTAGCCAAAGAAAATACCATTTGCCTGGTCAGAGCAAGAAATAGTTGTCATATTTCAGTGGCAGTATTCCTGCTCCTGAGACAAATATACAAAAATACAACAGCACCCAGAATGATTTTACGCTAGTTGTACCTGTGGGCCTCCAGCCTAACAACCTGGTGTGTAAGGTTGAAGTCCTTGACCAGTACACAGTGAAAATATACCATTTTAAATAGAGTGGAATCCAACCCTTTATGGCTAAACCAAATTTACCAGGGGTATTCTAGGGGATAACACTATGAGGTCATCCAAGTAAGTCACAATGACACGATTTTGAGATTCCGTTGGACTTCAAAATACCATGAAGCCAGCTGGAATGATGTTGTGTTCCAGTATACAGAACAAGCGGCCAGTGTGGGACTGAAGACCCCTCTATACATGCAAGTAAAGGTGTGATGGGATCTAATGCACAATGCACACAATTGTGCCTCCTTCCATGCTACACGTGCTTGGCAGGAGGAGTAATTGTGGATTCATGAATCAGATCCTATCATCTTATTGCTGTTGTATGTGGAGCCCATTCCTGGGCTCCCCCTGCATCAGCAAGAAGCAAGTTTCCACAGCTGGGAGCCTCCTCAATTGATGGGGCCCCCAGCTGAGTGGGCGCTACATGCACCCGGTGGTGGGTGGATCATAACTGTGGCTATGTCCCAGTCACGGGGGTGCCCCACACGCCCCAAGGCTGGAAGATGGTAGCTTCTGTAATCTCCTAGCTGCAGGGGCACAGGCTACACATGCAAATTGAAGCTGCATAGAAATCAGCTACAAAGTTATTACATATTCTCCAGCAAATAACTTTATAGTTGGTTGGACCTGTTTTAAGGATCCATAGTTAGTTTGCAGTCTAAATTAATTGTACAATTAACCAAGTAATTGCAAAATAGATGTAAAATATAGAGGGGACCTGAGTGTTGATATCTAGAGTTCCAGAAGATGTTTTCAGAGAAAAACATTAGCGTTCCATGTGTCAGTGAACAAATGTTTTCCATGGAGACATGCAAGGAGATATTCTGTCTATTTGGGAAGGAAAATCTGAGAGGCATCCTAGAGATAAGTTGTGTAAGCGTGGAATAAACGTAGAGTGAGTTTATTTATTTCTTGTACTTATTTAGATAGATGCAAGCATGAGTTTGTGGTTATGTTTCCATTATGCGAATATTCATGCTTTCTCTTAGTGAAAGTGAGTGAGTGTATGTATGTGTATGTGAAATTCATCTCTTGCTACAGATGTGTGCAATCTCATTAAATCTTTCATTAAAAAAAAATGATTCCAACCTCATGGTTGCCCAGATAACCTTGAAAATATGAACTGAGCATAAACTGATAGAGTGGTGACTATCTGAATCTGCAGAGAGCCCAAAATAAGAGATTTAAGACTATTTTAAATATCCCATTCATCTTTCCCTGAACCCAGTGGACCGGTGATTCTCAACCAGGGTGCTGTGGCAACATGGGGTGCCTTTAGATCTTTTCAAGGGTGCTGCAGAATACCACACAACGTTAGCACTGTTAGGTTTACAGTGATTCACAAGGTAAACCTAGAGATTTCTAATAGAAATCCCTAGCTATGGTCTTTCTAAGTTCTTTGCAACACAGAGTGTTCTATTATTTTTATAGTCTAAGAAAAAGGGAAAAACTAAGAGATGGCACTTTCCAAAGGGTGCCTTGAGTCTAAAGAGGTTGAGAGCCAGTGCAGTGGACTCTGTAAATTCATGGCCACAGAAATTAGCATGTTCCAAGATTCCAGAGAATTCAGCGACGTTAATCACATTTTTGCCATGGAATTTGCCATATTATTGTAGCAAGCACCGGCATTTTTTCCCATTTTTTCCTGCTCTGCCAGGACTTGCCCGCAGCTGCCATTTGCTCAGCAGCTTTCCCCACCAGGAGGACTTAATTGAATTATAGTACAAGCTCTCTGCACTGTAGCCATTTAGCCAGGCAGCAGGGACTCAAAGCTGGAGTCCAGCTTGCAGTCTGAGAACAGGCAGAGTCAGAAGTGCAGGCTGTTCTACACTGCAGCTGTAGAAGTTCAGAGTGCAGCTGCCAAAGCCAAAAGAGTAAGGGAGATAAGTCACTGAAGCCATGAAGCAGGCAGCAAGCATCTCCCTTTCTTTGCCTCCCTTTGGGGAAAGGAGGTTCTGAGCCAGGCTGCCAGGATTGGAGTAGGGCATCTGAGGCCTGTGGAAATAGGCCACGTGGAAAACACGGAGGAAAAAAAAGCCACTCTGAGAAATAACCAATTTTGGAAATAACAGTTGACTGATTTTACATAAATGAATTTTTTCAACTTTGAGCTCCAGTTTTGTGTGTTTGTGTAGTGGTTAGGGAATGAAGGGCAATCCCATAGCCAGGATAAATTAACATCGCTATGGAATTTATGGGTGCCTGCCACAAAATTTGGTCCTGTTGCAGTGCAGAGACTTGGGGCCCTGTATGCATAAACAGCCTAAAAACCACTGAACTTAACAGGGACTAGTTCATTCCTGTTCTGCCAGATAAATGTTTTATATATTTAGGATAGATATCATCTACCACCCAATACTGGGTGTACTTAAAAAGTCAGGGAAAAGGTCAAGCATGACATATCCCAAACTGGAGGCTACTTTCCTGTAGTAGTATACACAGCTCTGTTCCTTATAGCAGTTCACTTGCTCCTACTAGTGGGATTCATGTTCCTTTAACATCTATACAGAGTTCTCAGTAAACAACAAAGGTCCAAGATTTTCAGATTTTACTTGGATTTCCAAGACGTAACTTTTCAATGTGGTCTACCATGGCCATTTAAAAAACATAAAAAACTAAGCCTGCAACCTTCCTTAAAAGTGTAGCTTCATTTTTTTTTTAAATCATAAATCTGCTCTTCACATGAAAAAGTTGAAAGAAAATAGAGAGATAATGGTTCTGTATTCTTAGATATTCTAAGTGAAGTTCTGCTGTGTAGAAAACATAGAAACACACAGATTTTGCTTCCTCACCAGCCGAGCTATTCAGCCGGAAGCTAGGCTGATTTCAAGCCAGTTTCTACCAAGGACTGCTGGTACCTCCAGCAGAGATCTGCTGGAAGGTGCAGACTTAATTACAATGCATCTTACCACTGCAGAACACTAATCCTGATTCACTGGAATCCAAATCTTTATGTTTGGTTTTGGAAGATATTTTTAGATTTTTTCAAAGTTAATCCCACTCTGGAATTGGGAAATATAGATGAGGAAGCTCTGCACATGATGCTGTCTCACTTATCTGGAAAGAAATTTTGGCCTCCAAGATTCATACTTGATGCATGCATCATTTGGTTCTTTGTTACATCTGAACCATGAGTAAACCCACTAGTTAAGGCAGCAATGGGCACATCTACACATGCATTAATGTGCCATAGTTACAGTATATAAAATTTAGTACCTGTAATAACAGGTTCTACCTCAATGTGCAGTAACCTGTGCTACTGCCCAGTAGCACCAGCATGTGCCTTTTTAGTGAAGCTAATACACAGTAGACTAATTCTGTTGCACATTAGCGCATGAGCATGGCTTTTTCTGTGACACACTAATGTGCAGTAGAATTAGTCTTCTGAGCGTTTAGCATCTTGTGTAGACATGTCCATGAGATCACTCTCAAGATGGAGTAGCAGCTTCAACAAGACAGAGGATCTAATCAAAACAGTAATAATTTGGATAGTGTAGCAAGCAATGCCTGTCAAAGAGAAGAAGCCTCCACTTGCAAAGAACAACCTAATTAGGCCTTCTGTTGATATTTGAAGACGTCTTACTCCCAATATGCATATATATATGCATCTGTTGTCTTGGTCAAGAATTCACCTTGACTCAGGGTCCGTTGAGACTCAGGGTCCACTGAACACAATGGAAAACTTCCTTTCATCTCAGCAGGAACAGAATCAGTCCCCACATGAAGAAGCAAAGGCACTGTTGTGCATATACCATGCTAGCTAGGATCAGTCACATGCTTCTGTCAATTCAGTCTTTCATTAAAGACATCTCTCATTCAGTCTGCAGCCATTAATTACTGAAGTTTTAGTTTTGTACGCTGGTGAAATGCCCTGGAAGTGTATTTCATTATTTGGAAAGGATATAACACTGAAGAAGAAACTACCAAAATATGAGTGTACTTTCTTTAAATGATCTCTAAAAACCTCTGCAACTACTGTAGCATCCCTACTATTATTGGCAGGACAAAAATACCTTTAAGAATGTTGCAACTTGTCAAGGCCTCAACCAGCAGGGAAAGAGGGAATATTCATTCTTCTGTTCTCTTGATTCCTTGCTAAAAGTGCTGGACAAATAGTAAATGGAGCAATATCTTTTTTATTGTAGCACAGGTAGATCTTTGAGTTTCGACCACAGATATGCCACAAGTGTCTAGCTCAAAACATCTCATATTTCTTGTTCGTAAAGCTTATCATACGGGCATGTGTAACAGAGCACAGGGATGTGGTCTATTACTCCTAGGGGCATGGGCAGCAGCAAAAGTCTGCAGCTGGCTATTCTTCCTATCAGGCCTAATTACCTGATTGGGAACAGGGCCCAGCTGTGCACTATAAGAGCAAGGCCCTGAGCAACAAAGCCAGCAGTCTGCTGCTAGCAGCTGGGAGAACACCATCCAGCTGGAGCTGGTTCTCCTGACATCTTGAAGGTAAGGGCAGGAGCTATGGGGATGGCTAGAGGCTCCTGGTCCTGGGGCATGACTTTAAACTACACCCTGCTGGGGCAGGATGGTGTGGTGGGACTGCCAATGGCGGGGTAGTCTTCAGGAAATGCCACACCTGGGGCCTCCCCAGTGAAGGGCAAGTATGGAGTGCCAGAAAGCCTCTGCCCCTGCTGCCTTGCGGGTGACCTCATGGAGGGGAAAGGCTAGGGGAGCACACCCTTAAAAACAAAGCAAGGGCTGAGGCTCACTGTGAGCTCTGAGGTGGGATCCTGGCCAGATGAAGGGGCCAGAGACAGCACCCAGACTCACTGAGAGCTCTGAGGCTGCATTAAGGAGCCAAGTATGTGGCTCCAGAGGGGTGGGGCCCTGAGCCTGTGGGGAGTTATGTGGGGCCTGCAGGGAGTGTGGGGCAGGGGATGAGGCCCAGTGTAGGACAGGGATAGGTCTTGGAGCCTCAAGTTGGGATGGGGCTGGGAGCCCTGAGCAATGGACAGAAGGAGAGCCTAGTGTGAGGGCACAGTGACTGTGAGCTCCAGTGGGGGGTGAGAGTCCCATGTGAGACTCTGGAGCACAGGTCACAGTAAGAGGCACTAGAGTAACATGGATGCCATCTATGAGGCATGGGACATGGTATAGGGAAGGTCAGAGCTGTGTATATAAGCCCTTGGCATCAGGGCAGGTAAATGAGTAGCCTCCTGCCTTGTTGACATCTTCTAATTGTTTTCAACAAAGGTGTGGTGGGCAAAGCAGGCAGGCAGTTGCCCAGAGACAAGTGGGCTGGCCAATGCTCTGACTGGCCCTGGGACACCCACTTGTTACAGCATGATATCATCATAGCTGTGTGAATAAAATCACTAGTATTTAAATCCTGCAGGTCAGGGATTGTCACTTTTCAGGGCCTAACATTTCATAGTTTCATCGTTTCATAGATTTAGGGTCGGAAGGGACCTAGCAGATCTTCTAGCCCGAACCCCCGCCAGGGCGGGAGAACAACAAAACCCCAAAACAAGAAACGGGACTCAAATGAGTCCAGCCAGGTAGGCATCCAGCCTCTTCTTAAAGACCCCCAGGGTAGGGGCCAGCACCACTTCCCTTGGAAGTTGGTTCCAGCTCCTAGCCGCCCTAACTGTGAAGTAGTT
>NW_017729025.1:136950094-136951427 GCF_001723915.1 Gavialis gangeticus
CAGGCCCCAGGACCGAGCCCTGGGGGACTCCGCTACCCACCTCCCCCCAGGTCGAGTATGACCCATCCACCACCACCCTCTGAGTGCGACCCCTCAGCCAATCTGCAATCCATCTGACTGTGTAGGCATCTATGCCACAGTCACCTAGTTTTTTAACTAGGGTGGAGTGAGAGACGGTGTCAAAGGCCTTGCTGAAGTCCAGAAAGACTACATCCACCGCGACACCTGCATCCATGGCCTTTGTGACCTGATTGTAGAAGGAACATTATGAAGCCCCAATCCTAACAGGAGCCTAACTGGAGCCTTCTCCCATTATATAGATATATATTTAATACTACCATTAATATTATCATTAATAAGAATAATAACTTTTTTGCTTTCCCAACATTTTATATACTATGGATTGTAGACAAATGGTAATTGAGATGTAATTTTTTATCACTTTTGATGTTTATGTCACAAAATATAGTACTAAGAATAAATTCAGTATTTTGCCAAACCATTGAAGAAGGAAATAAAAGACTTAACTTGAATGTCCTTAAACTACAGTTTACCAGAATTATTGTCCCCCGTGCCTAAATTGTGGTTTTCTGACCTAGAAGAGGGGCTTTGAGTATGTATGTACCTCAAGCTGAGATAACAGAACAATCTTTTGGAAACACAGGGCCTGTTTCTCATTCACATTAAAAACTCTTCACAAGTGTGCTGCTATATAACAAGACTTAAAGTGAGTGTAGAGGTAATTTATGCCTACATTAAAGCCCCTTCATGGTATCGGAACAGAAAAGTATAAAGGGGTTAGAGTGTAAAACAGAATCAAGCACACTGAAAGCCTGACAGCTAGTGCTGGGTGAACAGATGAATGAATAATGTATTTCAAGAATGTAATCTTCTAATCTATTTACAAATTTTCCACAAGCAAATCAGCATTTTCTTCAATTTATTTATTTTTTTAAATTATTCACTAAAGATAATGATTTGATTCTGCAAATGCTTCTTGGTCAGTAGGTTATCTATGAGCCTTACAAGTATAGGTAAATCCATTATCTGAATGTCATGGGGGACATCCAAAGCAATCAAATAACTAGAGTGGCAGCCTGGTTTACTGGCTTTGGCCGGAAGGCTCAGATTGATTGGTGGGGACATTCCTCTTCCCCACCAGGAGAGAGGCTTGCCCTGCCCTGACCAACTAACTCCTCAGGCTTTCATGTTGGTCTGCTCCCAATCTGGGGGCGGAGCCTCCAAAAGGGATGAAAGCCAGTGTGCCCAGCACACAGGCAGCTTTTAATGAGAGGTGGTGTTCTTGTCGATCCTCCCAGTCTCGGGCTATGGG
>NW_017729025.1:136951438-136951748 GCF_001723915.1 Gavialis gangeticus
CCTCTACCTGACTCAAGAAGTCTATGGGCCAACAAGAGGCACAGTGTTGCTCAACATGGTACTGGCTACAGGGGATGACCTAAGCGGTGACCTAGTGATCAGTGACCACAAGCTGATCACCTTCACCATCCACCGTAAAGCTGGCAAGTCAGTCAGCAACACGGAAGTCCTTGACTTCAGAAAAGCCGACTTTGACAAGCTCAGGAGACTTCTCAGTCAGGCCCTAAGGGACCATGACCCCAGGAAGAGGGGAGTTCAAGAAGAGTGGTTGCTTCTCAAGGGAGCAATCCTCAATGCACAAGCTAAGTCT
>NW_017729025.1:136951997-136952732 GCF_001723915.1 Gavialis gangeticus
AAATGGGTACTTTGCATCGGTCTTTCATCAGTCCCATGGGATGCCCATGCCCGCTATGGGACAGGGAGGTCCGGGTGAGGGAGATCCCCTGCACTCCATAAATGCTGATCTTGTGAAGGAACTTCTTGAGAAGCTGGATAGCTTCAAGTCAGCCAGCCCTGACAATCTACACCCCAGAGTACCAAAGGAGCTGGTGAGCATCATAGCCCAGCCCCTGGCATGGATCTTTGAAAACTCCTGGCACTCTGGTGTAGTGCCCGAAGACCGGCAGAAGGCCAATGTGGTGCCTATCTTCAAGAAAGGGAGGAAAGTGGATCCGGCTAACTATAGGCCCATCAGCCTGACTTCTTTCCCGGGGAAGATCTTAGAAGAGTTTATTAAAGAGGCCATCCTTAATGGACTGGCCGACGCCAACATCCTAAGGGATAGCCAGCATGGGTTTGTTGCGGGTAGGTCTTGCTTGACCAATCTCATTTCCTTCTATGACCAGGTGACCTATCACCTGGACAAGGGAGAAGAGATTGATGTCATATATCTTGACTTCAAAAAAGCCTTTGATCTGGTATCCCATGATCACCTCTTGGTGAAACTGGCCAATTGTGGCCTTGGGTCTACCGTGATCCGCTGGCTGGGAAATTGGCCCTGTGGTCGGACCCAGAGGGTAGTAATTGATGGAAGTCACTCATCATGGTGTCCTGTGACCAGTGGGGTTCCCCAAGGCTCTGTCCTTGGACC
>NW_017729025.1:136952837-136958669 GCF_001723915.1 Gavialis gangeticus
GTTTCAGGCTGGACATAAGGAAGAATTTCTTTACTGTCCGAACCCCCAAGGTCTGGAACAGCCTGCCATCGGAGGTGGTTCAAGCACCTACATTGAACACCTTCAAGAGCAAATTGGATGCTTATCTTGCTGGGATCCTATGACCCCAGCTGACTTCCTGCCCTTTGGGTGGGGGCCTGGACTCAATGATCTTCCGTGGTCCCTTCCAGCCCTAATGTCTATGAAATCTATGAGAGACGACAAAGACTAGGGCTGTAGAAGAGCTGGTTGAGCTGACCAGCAGGGGCAGAGCAGTTGCCCCAGAAGCACCCTGAAGACACCTCCAGTGGAGAGAAGTGACTGGAGCCTGCATCCCAGCTGCCATGCACTATGGGAAGAGCATGGTAACAGTGCACGAGTCGGTGCATAGAGGGTCCGGAGAGCGGACAGGACCTCAGTGGCTGTACGTGGCAGCACTGGTCCCCAACTCTGCACAAGGCCAGGCTCCAACCCCTTTGGTGCACAGAGCAGTGCACCAGGCTGGTGAAGAGCTGAAGGGACCGCATGGCTTCATGAAGCAGTGTGGGCCCCCAAACCTGCACATGGCAGGAGCCCTCGGTGCATAGGTCGGTGCACAGGGCTGGTGAAGATCCAGGAGTGGACAGGACCTCAGTGGGTGCACTAGGTAGCATGGGTCCCCGACCCTGCACAAGGCAGGAATCCACACCCTTTGGTGCACAGAGCAGTGCACAGGGCAGGTGGAAAGTGGCCAGGACTGCGGTGGCTGCATGAGGCAGCGTGGGTTCCCACGTAAACCAGCATGAGGCTGTATGGAGCAGAAGCCGGGCCCTCGGTGCATGGATTGGTGCACAGGGCCCTAGAGCTGATGAGTTGCTGGAGCTGCACGAGGCGGTGTCGGTCCACATTCCTGCCTCAGGCCAGCACCCCGTTGGTGCACAGGGTGGTGCACAGAGGCCTGATGGGCTGAGAGAGAGCTGATAGGCCTTGATGGCTGCATGGGGCAGCTGGGGCCTTCCTGCCGCAGGCAACAACCGGACATGTCAGTCACCCCTGAGAGGGAGGATGCTGGGAGTTGTCAGTTACCCAGGGAAAGAGATTCCCATAGGGGAGGAGGGGCCTTCCTCCCTGTGGGTGATCAAAGGGAAGTCCTTGAGGTTAGGGGACAATTCGCCCTTGGGCACAGAGGGGAGTCTAGTGCCCCTGTTTGTTAAGGGTGGTTCCAGGGTTACAGGCCCCTCTTATCTGAGTGACCGGGGAGAGGGTAACAAAGTTCTGTTAGGTCACGGGATCCTTCCACAGGTTGTCCTTTCCTCTTTGGGCACAGCTGCGGGGCCATTGATGTATTCTGCTATTCATGTCATTAAGCTTCTTGCTGTAACTTTGCATCCTTATTGTTGTGTTAGGAGAGGGGTTGTAAGTTGTTTTATATTTTAATCTATTGTATTGGTTATCTGTATATGTTCATGACTCTACTGATATAACCTGATTGTATATGTTCAATTATTGTCCCAACACTGCTAGCTATTCTTTTCATTGATTTGTTAATTAACGTGTGTTTTATCCTTAAGTTCTCCTTTGCCCACTGCTAGAGGGCCCAGTCAAGGGGCAGGGGCTGCAGTCTAATCAGAAGCCCACAGGGGATAGGTCTGTGCCTGAGTTCAAGGTTGAAAAGAGTTGAAAAGAGGTTGTAAACCTATGTAAATAACCTGGGTACGTGTGTGTGTGTAGATAGATAGATGTAAGTTTATGGTTATAAGTTTTGTATTATTTTGGTATCATTAAACCTGTACACAGTTAAATATCACTGCATGTCCTGGGTCTCTGCTCTGTTCTGTAGGGAGAAAGTGAGCTGGCCTACAGCTAGGCAGCCACACTCCCCTCAGCATACACACACCTGCTGACATCCCTTCAATTGGAAAGGAGGTACCTTTCCACGTACCACCGGGGTTACCATACTGTTCTCAACGTGATTTTGAACTCAGGAACCATGCCCCTATTTTGGATAATCAAGGGTCACGGCTTATTCATATTTGAAGGGTCAAAATATCCATTAGTTAGTTGTGACTGGACAAAAGGTTACTATGCTTCTATTCTTATTTTACTAGGTGGACTGGAGAGCCTACAGGACCCTATTTTATTGGTCCCATTGTGCTAGGGACTATGGATGTTTATAGAGCTTGCTATCTAAACAGACAAGATAGACAAAGAAATGGAAAGAGACACGTAGAGTGATTAAATGATTTGCCCAAGATAACAGGAATTAAACCCAACTGCCCAGATTTCCAACTAGTACTCTATTTTCTCAAATATATTGTTTGCCCTGTTCTCAGAATAATTTTCCTGCTGTGAATCAATGGTATAACTAGGGTGGGGCAACCAGGACAGCTACTCCAGGCACCAGCTTGTCAGGGAGGGCACAAAAAACACCAGCTGCTGCTACAGCCACGCAATCACAATCGCGATCTTATGTTATGGTAGCTGGCCCAGCTGCCCAGCCACATCGTTACACCTCAGCTGTGAATACGCATTTAGAAATGCAAAATCTGCTTTCCACGCACATTTTAAAGTACAGGCATACCTCGTTTTATTGCGCTTCGCTTTATTGCGCTTCGCAGATATTGCGTTTTTTACAAATTGAAGGTTTGTGGCAACCTTCATTGTTGTGTTATTTTAAGAAATTGCCACAGCCACCCCAACCTTCAGCAACCACCACCCTGATCAGTCAGCAGCCATCAACATCAAGGCAAGACCCTCCACCAGCAAAAAGATTACGACTCGCTGAAGGCTCAGATGATGGTTAGCATTTTTTAGCAATAAAGTATTTTTTAATTAAGGTATGTACATTGTTTTTTTAGACATAATGCTATTGCACACTTAATAGACTACAGTATAGTGTAAACATAACTTTTATATGCACTGGGAAACCAAAAAATTCGTGTGACTCGCTTTATTGCAATATTCGCTTTATTGCGGTGGTCTGGAACCAAACCCGCAATATCTCCAAGGTATGCCTGTATTTGTTTAGAGGGCCCAGATCAGGTCCATGGTTACCTGCAGGAGCAGGACCAAAGGTGGGGAGAGAGGGAATGCAATGATGCAGTTGTACGATTTCTCCCCACATTTGATACCTGCTCCACTCAAACTTTAAAACCAACTGCCTGGGAGAGGCACTGGCATTTCTATTCAGGCAGTGCTGGGACACTCATGACTTCATGGCACTGACTTCACAGATCGTTATCATCTCCCTGCTAATTTCTCTCCACTCCACAGATGTTAAAAACCCTCTATCGTTTTTAATTGTCTTGATGTTCTACTATTCAAAGTATCCTTTATTCTGCAATTTTGCTTTCTGTTAGCCATTCCTTGTAATGTCTCTCTTCTGTTTCACAGCCCTGCAAACTGTTTTCAGCTCTAGCTAAAAATCTTAACTCGGATATGGTAATATTAACTCAGGTATAGAAATGACTGACAGTGAAATACTAGAGGCACTGTCAAGATTCTCAAGAAGAACAGATTTTGTTTTATGAATCTGAATAAGAGATGTAACTTTAACTATAATGACTGAAGGACTAATGAAATAACATGTTTTGACTTATTTTGACTATTTTTTGCCTATATTATTGTGGGGGTTTTTTAAATTCATATATAATCTAGCAAATCAGTGCACATTCCAGTAGTTACATTTATTTTTGCTTTGATCTTAAACTGAATAATACAGTGCTAGCCCCTTAGTATAGTAGTAAAGCTTCTAGTTCCTGTTTAACTGGAGAATATGTGTTGTATTATATGTGATGATGTGCCACACCATCTGCCCCCCCCTTTCAAAATCCTAGATCCATCCATGGTTACCTGCTTCTATCAACCTTCCTGCCATTAAACACATTCTGGAGAACATCTGTGGAAACAAACACAAAAGGTGTGGGGATGCAAAATGAATTTGTTAGAAGATTTTGGTGAATATCATAAAGGGGTAGATCTTCTGTTGCCCTGCATGTTGTACTGCCATTTACATGCATGCAAAATAAGTGCCAAATACTGCCTTAACAGTGAGTGTGTCCACACATGCATTTACTCCAGCCTAGATTTACTCCGATGTAAACTAAGCCAGAGTGAGGGTTTTGGGACAAGTGGGGAGCACATTTGCACCCAGTTCCCTGCAGCCCTGCAATGGGTCCCTGTAGCCACCGGGCAGAACTCTAGGCTCCAGCCACAGCTGCTAACCCTGGCACCCTTCTTTAAAAGCCAGCCCTGCTTGCTGCTCTCTAGCCAGCCTCTTCATTGTCCAGGAGCATCATGCCAAGCACAGGAACACCACTCAGCAGCTTTCTCCTTGTCCAATCTGCCTCCACATGCTGTGGCTGCTCCAGCCCCTGACCCTGGCAGCGATGACCAGCACCCCAGGCTCCTGCTGATCGCCACCATTTCCCTGATGGCCAGCCTGGCCCATGGCCATCCTGCCCCACCCGGCTCCCCTACAACCAGTGACTGCCTGCCTAGCTGCAGAGCACCATCCCAGGGCTGTCACCACCAGCAATGCCAACAAGGGGCTCCCTGATGCTACTGTTGGGGCCACCGATGCCCTCTTGGGCCTCCAGCCTCATCACCTCTGGGCCTGCTGCACCAGCCAAGACTGTAGCAGCACATTGTCCAGTACACCTGAGATGATAAGCAGTGGCTGGATGACTTCTGCATGACCCGGGCCACCTTTCAGGACCTGCTTCAGCCCCACCTGGAGCAACAGGACACTGGCATCTGCCCAGCCCTCCCCACAGACAATGGCTGGCCCTTGCCCTGGTGAAGATGGCCATGCCCACCAGCCTCCAATATATTGTGGACAAGGCCATCACCAGGGAGGCCATCCTGGAAGTGTGCAGGGCCCTCCAGGAAATACTAGGGCACTGGTGGGGGTTCCCTGCACTGGGATTTCCCCAGTGTATCAGGGCCCTGGAAGGGCTACATCCCTGTCACCTACCCGCCTCATGGAGACTTTCCCTATTATAGCCGCAGGAGATTTCACTCTGGGGTCTTGCAGACTTTCATGGACCATCACAGGGCCTGCACGCATGTGACTGCTGGCTGGGTGGGCAGTGCCTACAATGCCCACATGTTTTGCAACTCTGGCTTGGTGGGACTCAGCTGGGGATGCCAGGCCTGCAGCTGGACGCCATCATGGTCTCAGCCCTGCTCATCATGGACCCTGCCTATCAGCTCCTGCCCTGGCTGATGTGGCCCTACACTGGCCACATGGACCCCCACAAGGCCTACTTTTACTGGTGTCTGGGCTGGACCAACAACACCCTGATAGAGTGCACTTCCAGGTCGCCTGCCTCCAGGTCACCAAGGACAACCTCCCCTGGGTCATCATTGCAGCATATGTGCTGCATAATATCTGCGAGGCCCAGGACAGCAGTTCTACAAGGCCTGGGTGGAGGAGGCACAGTGCATGGAGGATGCCCAGTGGTGGTATTAACAGTGGTGGGCTGCCCCTGCTGTGGCACCAGGAGAGCCACACACCTACCAGGGTACAGGAGGCTCTATCTGACCACCTCCCCCTGCACTCCCCACTATAGCTCACCTGCCCACAGAACTCCCACCCCCCCCCCCCCCCCCAGCACCATGTTCACTGTACACATGTGTCAGAAGAATAAGTCTTTATTATTGGTCCCTGTCATTGATCATTGTCCAGCTGGACACAGCTGGACCAATGATTGTGGTCAGTCATGGCAACCCACTGTGCCCTTGACCTTTATGTGGCACTGCTGTGCTGACCAGTCATGTCCTCACTCCCACATGCAGCCTGACAGGGCTTCATAAATGTCAGCAATGGAGCAC
>NW_017729025.1:136958772-136963772 GCF_001723915.1 Gavialis gangeticus
CCCCCCCAAACTGGTGCTGCACCTTCAGCTCACCCCACAGCACCACGAGGTTGCTAGTCTCCTCCTGGATCCAGTTGTGGCCCCAGGTGGCAGGCAAGGACATGGGGATGCATATGGTCCTGGGCCTGGATAGGGAGGATGACACCATGCTGGGGAACGCACTGACTCCCTGGGGCACAGCATGGGACTGGCAGCTGCCTGGTGGAGGCTATGCCCTGCAGCACCTGCAGGCGCAGGGCAGGTTGCTGGGGGCAAGCTGCAGGCAGGTGGTCCTGGCCCTGCTGCCCATAAAGCTGCCTGCATGCAGCCCTGAGGAGTTGAGAGGTCTGGCAAGGGATGCAGCAGCTTGCAGCACCTTTAAGCACCCTACTGGCCTCAACAGTACTGCCCTGGCAGCCATGCAGAAGTGCAGTGCCAGGCAATAGCACAGGGTTGCAGGCAGGCAAGCATAGCTTGAGTATGGCCTGACCAGAGAGACATACAGGGCCTGCAGTGTCCTCAGGCTGCCTGTGGTGTGCGTTTTTATAGTCTGCAGACGGGTGCCATACAGGCAGGCCAGCCCTGAAGCAGAAGCGGTTCTGCAGCCCTGAAGGTGGCCTCAGGCTGGCCCCCTAGTGGCTGGGCAGACCTGGGAGCAAACTTGCCCCCAGGTCCTGTCTACACATGCACTACTGTGCATTAACTAATCCCATTTCAATTTTCTATTTGCATTTAAGCAGGATTAAGGGTTTTTACTGCCCAGTAAGTGTGCACATGCATAGATGTGTGCGCTTACTGTGCAGTAAACTGCAGTAATACACAGTAATGCATCTCATGTAGATGCGCCCAGTAGGCTATTGTAAATGACCAAATGAGTAAAATTTTCTAATGAATAGTCATGCCCGATTTTTTTTCCAACCTGGCCAGCATCTATTAGTGCTTGTATTGAGGGCTCCATTCTGCATGGTGCAGGACACACTGGCCCTGACTGAACAGAGCACCTAGACATGATTCATTTTAATCGCTTAGGATTTCATCTTAAACCAGAGGAAATTTTGCCATTGATTTCTATGGGAATAGGTTACGACCACTGATGACTACTTATGTGCTTAAAGTTAAGTATGTGCTTGAGTAATCTGCTGCATCAAGGGAGGTGTACTCAGCACCTTGCCAGTTCCTGTCTTTCATGAGCAGATAAGGATATGTTGATTCCTGTAACCAAATAAAAAGCTTGGCTGGGAATCTTATATATGCTTTAAGCTTGCCTGTTTTATAACCAAGAGGTTGATTATTCTCCCTCTCCACTTATTTACATTTAAGGATGACTGTGTTTTTAATGAAGTAAAATATTCCAAATACTAATGGATCTTAAATTGATTATTCTTACCAAGAAGTACTCCAAATTGCATGCTTGCCTCAAGTGATATAAGTGATAAGTTAATTTACGTATTTGTATCAATTGCTTCCAGATATCAGGAATGAGCTCTAGTGACATTACTGAGATGGCTCCATACCAGGCAGTGTCAGAATGATGATCGATTTCATTTCTCTAGCATATACAATGCTGTAGAAGTCCTCCACATGTCTTACACCCAAACTCCTCTGTTAAATTTTTTCTATTCACACCCTCTGCTGTTCTTCAGCTTCTGCTTGAGGTACTCAAAATTTCTGAATATGTAGCCAATTTCAGCAGGATCCGCAAAAACAGTGATTAATAGCAGACAGAGTCTGTCTTAAGAACTTCCTTGGCAAGCCAGGAATTAGATCTCTTTACCACATCCTGTACCAAAGTGATGCTCAAGCAGAAAGTAGAACCTCTTCTTCTTTTGGTGTGTGATTCCACACCACCACACCTTATTTTTGTCCTACAGAAGCCATGGAAAAAGCACAACCCCCCTTCCCCCCCCCACAAAAAAAACCAAACAAACCCCAAAACAGGGGACTTCTGAACCTGGAGGAGTAAGCTCTACAGAAGAGCATAGCCTAGGAAGGGCAGTAATGGAAAGTAAAGCACATGGGTATCAGCCACTTATATACTGCATGTAGTTTCCTTCCATGTCTGGCATTGTGAGTTCCATAGCAGCAGAACATATTCATGCCAAAGTTTGCAAACATTGTCTTTATATAATGACCTCCACCCACAGGTTATACACTTGGAAATTTTCTCCCATGTTCACTGGGTTAAGATCATAAGATGGGGAAAAATACGGGCTGGAGTTAAGGGTTTTTTTCACTCTCCATTGTGGCTGTTCAACTGAAAGTTTTCCTAGCAGCAGAATAACAGGGAAAAAATAAGGGAAAACTTCCGATGGCTTGAAATGTGGCATCAATGTTTATTTTTCCTCTCTTAGTCTGAATGAGCTTGTCTGACAATGTCAACAGAGGTGAAAAAAATGATAAAAATCACTGAATCTGTTTGTGCTTGAAAATGAATAAATGCACCAGACAGGGTAAGTATGTGGCCATTGAAAATGGCATAACCCTGACTGGAAATTGAACACCCTCATATGTATTTCCCAGGCTCAAAAGCTCATCATGCCACCTGTATGTCTGAATGAACCAAGTGTCTTGCTGCAAGAAATGAATGTGAGGAGGCATACATAAGCTTTCTCATCAGTGTCCATGCTCATAGCTGTGCATGCACTGCAATGTCTCAGCTCAGCTTGTTATAGTTATCATGATGCAGGGCCTGAATATGCCTCTTCTTGGAGGCCAGATAAACAGAAACTGACAGGCACTGTGTTTTGCCCTTAAGGCTCTTGTCCACAGTGATATGTCGTCAGTTACTCTTTATAAAACCTCTGCCCCCATACCCAAGAATACATGCCTGCTTCCTTAGCACTTGTTTAATTTAGAATCCAATGCACTGTTCAGTGAGATGTCTGCAGTGCATGGACATTGATTTCTTTATGTTCTGCAGTGATATGCAGGAATTTGAAGAAATCAAGACAGGGCTTGAGAGCCAAAGAAGAAAGGGAAGAATGCCCCACTGTATTTGGATTCTGCTCTGTCAGGTTCCTTGCCAAGGAAGTCCAGGAAGCCTTCATGCCTACCACTCATTGAAATCAATCTTGTCCTTAGACAAGAACATTCTGGAACTCATTGTCACCTGACGTGATGAAAATAAAACTCAGCAGCAAGAGAGATTCTAATATCTTTAGCTGCTTTGGTAACAATGAAGACAGTAAAAAATGGTCATTTGACTGTATTTGCATGGTTCTTAAATTAAGTATTTTTATTAAGTAAAATACAATTTGCTGCCCTTAACCGTCTTTGGCACACTGGATTTGGACTTGTCTGAGACTGTGTACATCTGCTCTATCCCATACCAAGCAGCCAAGGGGATCATGATCTGCCTGGACAAATTCCTGCTGGGCCAAGATGAGAAGCTGAGAGCCATAGGACCCTTCAGCCTGGAAAAGCAGAGGCTCAGGGGCAATCTGGTGGCCACCTATAAGTTTATTGGGGTGTTCACCAGGATCTGGGGGAATATCTGTTCACCAGAGCACCCCAAGGCATGACAAGATCAAATGCTCACAAACTCCTCTGCGACCAATGCAGGCTGGACATAAGGAAGAACTTCTTTACTGTCCGAGCCCCCAAGGTTTGGAATACACTGCTGCCAGAGGTGGTTCAAGCACCCACTTTGAACACCTTCAAGACACATTTGGATGTTTATCTTGCTGGGATCCTATGATCCCTGCTGACTTCCTGCCCCTGGGGCAGGGGGCTGGACTCATTGATCTTCCAAGGTCCCTTCCAGCCCGAATGTCTATGAAATACTATGAAAAGACAGTGACTGAAAAGCTGCCAAGAAACTAGCTGACAATGGCTGGCTCTGATGACACCCCTCAACTTTTCCACTTCCTGGTCTGGGTACATGTCACATTTGAAGTTGGACACTTCACCTTGCAACAAAAGGTAGACCAGTGTGTGTCATGCTAGGCCATCAAGGAGTCCTTCTGTAAGATGGAAGATGAACAGCTGGTCCTACATGTATTAACCCCATGAGAAGCATGGGGGAGAGGGTTCCACTCTCCAGTGACATGGTGCTTTTTGTTACTAACAGATATTGTATGGTCAGCCCTGGGATGGCCACATACCTTTTCATTTTCCCCGTTTGTTTTTTACTATTTGTATAATAAAGGTTTGAAAAGTTTTTTTAATATAATTAAATGCAAGATAGCCCCAGCCAGTGATAAGCCACTAGTCCTCTTGGGACTGGCACTCTGAATGGCCCCTTATTTACTTAAAGCTGAAAACAAGCTCCATAGCATAATGATGACCATGCTATCTTTTAAGAGGAGTAGCAGGTCCCTTGCTCTGAATTCTGTCATGATGCCCCATCCCATTGAACTGTGTTTTTATTGTGGGACAGGGTAGATTAGAGCCAACACGTGGGGTGGTGCATTCTGACAGGTTTGAAATGGACACAGATCTGGTCTCTAGGTGCTTTTGAAGATGAAGAAAATGCTGGGCTAAAAACCCCTCCATCTATTTCTCTCTTTCATTCAGAAAAACAGATCTAGATGGAGTAACGCCACCAACTTTCATGTCCTCAGTAGACTTCAATTTATAAAACAGGCACAAAATGGGGGGGGGAAGGCCCCCATCCTTTTTCCTGTAATTCCTGAATCTGAAATCTGTGCAGTGCTACAAGGAAGATAGTGCATTTTAGCCTTTATTTTTTTACCCTGCCATTCACAATTTACTCATGCCTATCATCATAATACTCATTTTTAGCAAGGAAGGGCAAAGAGCACTTTCTGTGGGCCAGTACAGTTTGGACAGATCAGCCACAGGGAGGCAGTGGGGGTGGAGGCTGCTGCCCCTGCAATATGACTGGATCTGACTTTCTCATTAGAAACTAAGGGCATTACCTCTCAAGTCCATCCACTCTAGAATCTGTGCACATCCCTCAATACCTGAATTTGCAATTTGCACTTGGCAATATTTTGTTGTCCCACCCATCCCCCCTGCCAGAAATCTCCACATTTATATTTCCAGTTACCAGCCACACC
>NW_017729025.1:136969435-136977860 GCF_001723915.1 Gavialis gangeticus
CCCCCCCCCCCCCCCCCACCCAGCTTAATATCAGCCAACAAGCAGCTGGAAGAAATAAGGAACTATCTCTTGCTTCTGATGGGACCCATTTAAACTGTGAGTTGGATCTTTGCTGCTTCTTTTCTTCTTTGTGCTTTGCTTGGAGTTACAGGACAAAAGCCTGGAATGGAATAGTAGGCAGGGTAGATATGCACCTTATAGACTAACTAAATTAGAGAGATACATAGTACAAGCATTCATGTACTCACGAAGAGTTTTCCAAAAACTCCTGTTCTAAAAAATATTCTATGTATTACTGTTAGTCATTCTGTGGCACTAATCTTAGAGCAACATTTCAACTGAGTGCTCGTGTTCTCTACTACTATCTTTTTGGCAGGAACAGTCCCCTCTAAGAGTATTTTAGTGCTTAGAGTTGATGGTAAGCTATATTTTATCCATCTAATGTTTAATTTAATAAGCTATGGTGTGATTATTTGAATTCATTAGAGGCTGTGTAAGAGCTTGGTATATAATGTACTTCTGCTATTCACCTTTTAAATGCACATTTATATCTATCAACTATAAATATTTGAGGTATATTTATGCAAATTTGATATACTAGTAATGCAAAGCATTATAGATCATTTGCAAGGGTGTTGTAGAGTGAATCCACATTTAAGGCATCAGGCAGAACAGTTTGAGCTCTGTGCTTTATTTTTTAAAGGCTCCACTATTAAATCTATTCTGAAATGCTTCGAAGTTGTAGCTCAGTCTTCTTAAGTGGCATCTTGATCCTAGCAGCCATTTGGCATAGTAACTTTACCTAAAACAAATGTTTATTTCAAACTGATGTAGTCATTAGTGGGCTACCTGAGGAGGTCTGACTACTTCCACACCATGGTAGGGTGAAAATGTTTGTCAGTAGCTCCAGTTTTTCTGTGTTGCCATTTCTGTAATGTTAGTTGAATGCTACAGTCTATGCAAGGCCTTGTTACATATATGGTCAATTTTTTTCTCTGTGTGTCCCACTGTACTGTTCAGGTGCTGTACAGAAATGTAGATAAAAACAAAGAGGGGAAAAATGTTCATCTGAGCATCTGACTCAAGAAATTACCTTCTTGTAAAGACTGCCCCACCTGGTCTCTACTGATCTACTTGAAGGGCCCTGTTCCTGTTCAAGATTCCTGTTGAGAGTCCTGCCACTGTCTGGAAAACAAATTGCTAGAAACAAGAATATGACTGCCTAAGTTGATCTTATCTGCAACAAGGTGGTGAGAAAACCGGTTTTGACTGAAGCGATCTGAACAATGCAGAAAATAGGTGGAAGGGTGAGTGAAGACTTGCCAATAATGGAAATGATCCAGAATCTCTTTCCAGGTTTCCCCAACCTTGTCCTCTTGTGGGGGAGTGGTTCTGAGTGGACCTGAACTAGTAATTATCCAAAACAAACACGTAAGTTTGACTATTTCTAACAACTTCTCTAGAACCAGGCTGCTCTAAGCGGAGCGATACAATGTTTTTAGCCAGTTTTTCATAGACTGTAAGGCCAGAAGGGACCTCGAAAGATCATGGGGTCCAGCCCCCTGCACCAAGCAGGAAAGATAACTGGGGGGTCAAGTGACCCCCAGCAAGCTGACTGTCTGTCTAATCTCCTCTTGAAGATTTCCAGGGTAGGCGATTGCACCACCTCTGGAGAGGGCTTATTCCACAGTCTGGACACCCTGGCTGTGAAGATGCTTTTCCTGATGTTGAGTCTGAATCGATCTTCCAGGAGTCTGTGGCTATTACTCCTGATTTTTCCTCAGATGACCTGGTGGACAGTTGCTCACTGAGCCCTTGATTTACTCCCCTAGTGTAGTGGTAACCTGCTACCAGGTCCCCTCTCAGCCTTCTTTTCCTCAGGCTGAAGAGTCCCAGATCCCTTGGCCTTTTTCTCTTATGGCATGCTGTGTAAGACTGATTGTACAAGTGGTGCTTTTCTGGACTCTCTCAAGCTTGTCCATGTCCTTGTTGAAGTGTGGTGCCCAGAATTGGACACAGTACTTTATTGTGGACACAGTTTTGTGTGTTGTGCCTTTTTAGACTGAGTAAGTTTCTCGTCTGCTTGAAGAAAGCTGTGGCAGGCACCAGCACTTTACTCAAGGATGTATTCCTGTCTTAGGGTTTGTGTGGACATGCCTTTGCCATTTGTTGACAGATCAAAAGACTATGACTATGGAATGGCATATCCTGATTACTGTCTCATTCAGTCAATGTCTCCGTTAGTGATTAGGGAAGGAAATCCAATAATTTGCTATAATATCAACTTTGAAATAGCATCTTAAAAATCCTTACTATTAGAACCTATTTATAGTGGACTCCATTTTATAAAGAAAAGAAAAGTGGCAGACATACAGGTTCAGTATTACCTGAGCTGCTACTTACCTTTCTTTGTATCCAAAAAACTAAAACTACATCTAGCATGGGGGACTCTGTGCTGATGTTTCACAGTTATAGATTTATTGGTCTATTAAGTCTGTGTTCCTTAGCTAAGTTCCTATATTCTGAGTGTCAAGGGATAGAGTGAGCTGTTTCCAATGGATGGCGCCATAGAAAATGCTGTTCATAGCATGTTTTTGTGCAGGGAACATTCTACAGGAAAGGGAGACCATTAAGATTCCCTCTGTCTACAGCAGGATGAACTTGCTTGATTCCCCACAATTCAGATTAGATATTAGAGTGAAAGTGACCTGGGTGGGCAGTAAAGGAAAGATAAGCCATGAATCTCGCCAGGTATTTTCCCTATCAACAAGTATTGGTATGGTCCTTTATGGACTGTCTGGGCACATGAGATGCTACATTGCCATAGCTTGTCACTATGGTGACGTAGCATCTAAAAATAACTGTGCGCTGCTTGGACTCCGCAGTACCAAATGCGCAGTCCAGGGCACACGTAGATGCACCCTCTGAAGAGTATAACAAGTTTCTATGTCAAAAAGGCCTCTACAGCAGGGGGACTGTGGTTAGTCCTTGGATGTCCATTGACCTAAAGCTGTGATAAAAGTACTAGGTTGTGTGGTGTCCTTTATATACACCAGCTAGTGTTTGAAGGGTTGCAGAGCTGGCCATCTGGATTTCTTGCTGGGTTCAGTGCATTGCCCTGCATACTGTAGGGCCAATAAAATATTGTACCCTTTACGGACTAGGTCAGGAGTAGGAAGGGCATGCCTGGGACTTTGTGTTACAGTTATCCCATATGGCAGCAAGAAGCTTTTAGATACTAAAAGCATCATAAAGTAAGGTTCATATCTACCTCCAATGGGCTGCAAAGGTAGCATAGAACCACCTAGTTCTCTGACCTGCAGCTCCGCCCTGGTTGGCAGCACATCAGAATGGGGACTGTCTGACTTTATCTTAGGATTGGATTCAGTTGGTAGGGGCAGTCTGAGGTTGATGAAGCACACCTGCTCTTTTCTGCTTTGGTTGCTGTGATCTTAGTGAGCATGTACTATGGCACGAAACTCTTAATATAAGCCCTTTGTAAGGTTGTACGGAACCACAGACTTATGAAGTGAGGCAGGATGATCGGTAGATTATCTAGTCCAGGGGCTGGTAAACTATGTCCTGTAGACCAGATTTGGCCTGCAGAGCCATTTGGATCTAGCATACGAATGTGAGGCTTTGGTGGCATTCAGCAGCAGTTTTTCTCCCTATGACACCATAGGGAAAAGCAGCAGTGCAGTAGCAGCTGGGTCCAAGGATCTGCCCGCTCACCTAGATGTGAACTGGGTCAGTCTGACTCGCAGCTTTAAAAGGTTGCTGACTGCTGATCTAGTCCAACCTCCTGCTCAAGACAGGGTCATTTTTGACTAAGTCAACCCAGAAGGCAGGGCAGTGTGGCATCATGTAGACTCATTCAGAGGGGCCTGAGCTTGCATAGGCGACAGCCTGTTTTGTCAGAAGCTAGAAAGCTCTGAATGAGTTATGCTATAATATGCCACACTGTCATGCCTTCTAACTTCAGGTGAATATGGCTAACTACATATTTTTAAACCATCCCAGTCAGGTATTTGTTTCTTTCTATGGAACTTAGATGGCACTAGACTTGAAGTCTTTTGTGTGGTGAGAAGCAGGTGGAGTTTGGGAGAATTGGTAAGTATGTAGTGGAGAGCATATGCACCCCTGATATCTGCTGTGGATAATAACTGATACCCTGTACTTGGAATGATGAATTATTCCTTGGTGTGTGCGTGCGCTTATCTTAACACACATACTTGCTATAACACTATAATGTTGCAACTCCTCTATTGGGACCACTGCCTGGTGGAACATATGGGCCAAATTCATCTTTAACACCCCTGAAATCAAGAATGAAATGGACTGTACCTGCACAAAATCATAAAGAGTATCAAGACCTTTTTCCCCCTATATGTGCTTTTATGTTACTACTGATCCTTTTCTGCTTGTATTACAAAAACCTGAGAAGGTGAATGTAAAGCTAGATCCATGAAAGGATGGGAAGCTGGTTTTACAAACATGACAGGGAAACTGTGTGGAATCAAATGCCAATATTAATGCATGACATCTGCTCTCTGCTCCAGTTCTGAATACAGTAATCCAGTCCTAATTATACACTGCTGTGCCCTCTACCAGCTATGGAGAATGGTGCAGCCACTCTTAGTACTGGTATATGAATTCCTTTCTGGATCTGATGGATACATTAGATGCAGGGCAGGCTTTTCATTTTTTGGCTAGCAGTAGATTTGGGAAATACAAAGAGAGGGGAGGAGACAGGTTGCAGGAGGAAGAGATCAAAATCTTCCAAAAAAGGGCTCTGTTCCCAGAATAAAAATCTTTCCTAGAGACCATTCCCCACAGACCTCAATCAATATTATTCTCATCTGAGTGCACATATTATTCATTAAGAAACGCTGGCAAGACGTGCACCATAATGTATGCCTTCACTAAAGCCTCCACCTGCCTGTTTTCATCAGAAGGTCTTCATTAATTTTTCTCTGCAGTGAGCATCTCCCCATTTCTGGATGTGGGAGGAAATCTGGTATATTTTACAGAGGGGGTAAAAATGTTTACACTTCCTCACTTTTCGAGGGATGCATTTCCCCTCTCCCACACAGGCTAGTGGATCAAAAAAACATTACCATTACATTCAGATACCATTACACCATAAAAAGCCATGCAAAATAAGGTCCAGTGCTCTAGCCCGTCACTACCAATGATAGAGTAAATAGCGTGAGTTGTTCTTGTCCTGTATTCAGCATTTGGGATGTATCTATTCTGTGCGCCTACAAGCTGTTATGCTAGTAGACACAGACCAGCAGAACTCCATTTCTTAGCTTTTAGAACATGGTTTTGAAGACTTGGGGGGGTGGGGGAGAGAGAGAGAGATGCATCTACATCAACAGTGATGAAGGGAACCCCATAGTATTTGCTGCATAATCTGTTATCATTGTGCAATGGTGGCTGCATTATGAGATCTCAAAGATGTTTCACCATGACAATAGGGTTGTTGCCCTTGGGCTTGATTGGTTGTCTTTTTTCTTTCTACACCCATGGCAAAGTTTCTCCTCCTGGCATCAGGGAGGGGAAGAAAAAGATTCTGTCCTTGGGTAGACACTGTCTTTCTTTTGAGTTTTGTATGATATGTCTATGACAGGGGCTCCCATGTACTACTGCAGTATAAATAATAAACAACAATAATGTATTCCCTCTCTGAGTCTGAAGCGTGATTTTGGTGGCTGTGGCTCATTTATCCAGCAATCTCACATTCTTGTTCAACACAGGACTGTGATTTTTCACTCTCTACTTGATATCATGTACAATGAGATGAGCCATGATCTGAACAGTGGAGTCGACAAGCCCTTAAGATCCATGTGTAACTAAAAGAACAAGATAATTATCACAATACCATGGTTTCCTCTAATGCAGTTGAGGTGACTGTGTGGGTGCCAGTGGAAGCAGAAGTGGTTTATTTGGGTTTGTTTTCCCACCACCATCTACATGAGTCCCAAAAAGTGACATTGTAGAGTAAGGACAATATGCCAAGAAACCATTAGGGTAACTAGTGAAGCTTGGAGTATTAGCTGGTAAAGAAAGGCCAAGTAACATCAGGCCCACTCAATATAGGTGGCAATATGAGAATATACCAACAGCAGAGCTCAATTTGTAATGGAAAATGTTAAGACCTTTCTGTATTTAAATTTCGGGTAATTGGGGAACTCTGTGCCATTTCTTTAAATATTTGCTTTGGGAAATAAACCTGGAGAAGAGGAAGTGGCCCACCTGAAGTAAACTCTGTCAACCTGACATATACCCGATCTTGGGTGTTTTGACTCTCTCATCTCTCTCTCCCCAAATCATTTCTCTAAAGTCAACTAAAAAAGGAGTGTCTTCTGGCTAATTTTTGATGGAACATAATTATTTATGAATTCCTGTACATTTAGCTTGGGAATCATGGTAGCAACCCCAGCCAGATTAGAAACAGCTCACTTGATAGCAAAAGCCATTGTGGCATTCTGTTCTTAACCAGCATCAGATTGCAGAGGGGGAAATGTGGTAAATAGTGAATGGTAAAAGCTTAAAACGATCAAAAGGTAAATTTTAAAAATAACTCCAAAACCTCATGATGCAGAGGGATGAGGCAAACTCCTATCTGTTTAATGCTTTTTTTCTCTTTTTCTTACATGTTTCAAAAAAAAAAAACCCAAGCAGCCCCCAAGGGTGGATTTATTCAGGGGCTTGGACTATTGAAAATGAATAATGTATCTGGTAAATGGACTATAATTTCACTGGACTGGGCACAACCTATGTCTGTTCCAGTAACAGTCAAAATAACTAGTTTACCAGCCAGGTAGGAAGCAAATGGGATAGCTGACTACAAGAGGGTTTTGAGGGAAAGGAGATCTATAGATGGATTCCACTATGACTGGGATGCTGCATACATGAATGGGAAGCAAATCCATGATAAATTGCATGGAACTTGTTATGAAAAAGGCAGCAAACTGAACTCTAGCTTTTACTGTTTTTATAAAATTGTTTTCCTTTTAACATTATAACATTTGGTGCCATTTAGAGAACAGCACCAAAGCTGTCCTGTAACTAAGTTAATATCTGCAATACCTGCACCTTAATCCCCTAGAAGTTTACCTTAGATTGCATAGCCTAATGAGTAAAATGTCCACCTTCTGTTACAGTAGTAGGGATCTCAACTTCATAAAAGAACAGCCTCTGAAGAAGGTATCTTTCACCACCTCCTTTTCTCGGTATCAAAAGGAATATGCTATTTTCAACACAAATATTATTTTAATCTAAAAATAACCCACAGTCAACAAAAATATTTACATGACTTATTTCAAGCACACCTTATAAGGCTAAACAGTTTGATTGTTTCTACAATATAAACAGGCTTTCACATTCAGTAGACTATTTAAACAGGTGCTTGGGTCTCATTGAAGTCCATAGCACTTAAGCAGGTGGCTAAGTGCTGTACTAAATTGAGGCTATAGTTGATACACATTTTAAAAATTAATGGGAGAGGTATAAAAAAGTTTTTTTGTTTTCTACAGGATAACAGAGTTGCAATAACAGATAAGAGTGGTGGTTAATCTAATTGGATATTAATGAGGAGTATGCAAGAAACTCTGAAGTGGACACTTGTGAAGGGAATTTTTCTTGCAGCTAATTTAGTGGGCAGAACTTGGTATTCCATTTGGTGGTGAATTCTGCTGCAACACTTTTAAAATTTCTCATGAAATGAATTTCCAGGGAAGAGGGATAATTATTGAGGGTTAATCTAATTGTCTTGTTCCAATTCTAAAATGTTTGTTAAAAATAAAATAAACAGAACAAAGTTGTTTTGAAATGGAAAGCTGAAAGGTTCTGTTCCAAAAAGGTCTTTGACCTCATCAGAATACTCCATTCTGGGGTTTTTTGCTAAATAAAATTCATCAAGATAGACAGTCTTCCATGAAATGCATTGCTTTCAACCTGTCAGCATTTCTAGCACAAAAACATTCAATCAAAAATCAGTACAGTCCAAGTTAGCACCTTTTTAATTTGCTGTTGTCTGCATGTACTGTAACCTGAGTGGAGTGGATTTTTATCCTCATGGATAACATATCTGTATTGCTGTTTGTAAAGTCATATACTAACCAAGGATCAGATCCTTATGCACAAGTAAATCAGTGGGACTGTGTGTGCAAAATTACTTATGTGCAGGTCTGAGGCTTAGTACTTAGAAAGTGCAGTTCAAACACAACTATATAAATGTCTCCTTTTCTGAAATATTAAAAGAAGTATGGGAGGGTAAGAGGACTCTGCTTCTGCAAATGGATCCATGTAGATGGCCCCTTCTGGCCCTGAGAGCCCCAAAAGTGCTTGGAGTCTTAGCACATGGTTTTTATTTATGAAAAATTGGACTTCCCCCCCCCCCTCCAAAAAAACAACTATT
>NW_017729025.1:136978079-136982590 GCF_001723915.1 Gavialis gangeticus
CCCCCCCAAAAAAAACCAAGCAACTTCATTAATAGGAGGAGTAGAAAGCCCCTTCCCAGGGTTGCTTAACATTTTCCAATTTTTAGAACTTTAACAAGATGGGTTGAATCTTTACATCTTGGTGGTCTCTCCTACAGCTTTTTTTGATCAAGGATGAATCAACTGTTTTCAAGGAGATGAGTTTTTGAAAAAAGTTACCCTGGTTAAAAAACTTCCTGACCATTTTAAAAACTTTTCTGTAGCCTCTGTGAATGGCAGCAGAAATGACAAGTGCAGCGGGGAAAATGTCTGTGGGCTCAGAGAGGTCCTTTTTGTTGAATCCATGAAACTACACCAAGAATTACATCTCTGAGAATCTGTCTCTGTGCTGGTGCTGTAGAACTTCTTAGAAACTCCTTTGTTACTTTCCTGAACTTCTCATCTGTACTGTGTGCACTAACATGCCCTAATAAACCTCCTGACAAGCCTTAGACATAGAATTTCTTCTTGCTTCTCCTCATCTATGCTTTGACCTAGGGAAAGGTGCCCTGAATTAGGACTCTCTCTCCCATTGACTAGTGCTGATGATGTTGCACATGCCACAGCCCATTATAAATCAAAGCTTCATCTGTATACCCCATTTTATGGAGGTAGCACTGAGAAGGCTTTCTAGTTTATTTCTGAGAAAGCGAAGTATAAAATATGGCAAATACAAGTCTCATTCACTTAGCAGTGATGCATTAGAAATGGTAGAGGTCCGTGCAGTGGGTCTGATAGCTCCTGCAGTAGGATCACTTACTATTAAAATGATGGATCTTCTTCCTCCCCCACCCCCTTAAGGAAAAAATCTAGAAAAATAAATACCAAATACCCTGCTGAAGCAACATTAGTGATGTTACAAAGTCAAACTCAGTATCAGCAAACCCTGAAACTAAGATG
Organism: Gavialis gangeticus; assembly: GCF_001723915.1. Classification (NCBI taxonomy): domain Eukaryota; kingdom Metazoa; phylum Chordata; order Crocodylia; family Gavialidae; genus Gavialis; species Gavialis gangeticus. The sequence goes on from NW_017729025.1 coordinate 136,978,998, forward strand.
GGCAATGCTAAATGAGCCACCTTCCGTGCATGCATTATGCTCTTTAATAGTGTAAACCAGGGGTTGTCAACCTTTTTGGATCAGTGTACCCGCAGTGGCTGAATGCGGAGTAGGGGGGTGGCGGTGGCATGTGGCTGAATGTGGAGCGGTAGCAGCTGCCGTGGGCAAGCTTCCCCTGCCCCCGCATCCAGCCAGGTGGGCGATGCCATGCACCATCCCATGCTGCTGTGCAGACAATGCTTCATCCCTGCTCACCTGCGCATACCCCCTCCGGCCTTATCAAGTACCCCTGGGGTTATGCGTACCCCTGGTTGACAACCCTTGGCCTGGTGTAAACCATTGCCTCCCCCTAGACCTCTGCCTCATTCTGAATTGCATTACTATTTAAATTGTAGTTCTTTTGTATGGGGGCTGCCCTTTATTATTTAACTCTTGTTCTGCAGTATATATTTTCTGTTTTAACCCTTTGTGGGGCCCTGGAGATGCCAGCACAGTATTTATTTTAATACTGTTCAATAGCAAGCTGGCAGTGATGAGCATTTTAGCAACTAGATTTACTAATCCTGACCAGACAAGGAGGTAGTATGGTTTAGTAGTTAAGCAGTGCTGGAATGGGAGTTGCAAGACAGGAGTCCAATTCCTTGTTCTGCTACTGACTGTACTGGATGCCCTGGAGCATGTCATTTAACCTGGTATGCTACCTGGTATGCTTTCCCTTCCTGCCCTTTGTCTATGCTGTGTGCTAGAATGTAAATTCTCTGGGTAGGAACTCTCTAATGTGTTTCTATAGCATTTGGTAGAATGAGGCTGCTAGGTGTTTCTGTAATACAAATAATAATAATATGGAAAAACTCTCAACAAAGTCTATCCTTGTGAGATTGCCAGCCTGGCCTTTGAATATTTATTCAAACCTGAAAACACTTTCTTTTCTGAACTGATATTGAACATGCACAACTGGAGAAACAACCAAAATAATGCTCCACTGTACCATAAAAATTATTTATCTCAAGACTTTACATAGAAGTTCATTTTTTTTTTGTCAGATAAAAGGTGAACATGTAAAGTCCACATAAATCCCTACAATTATATTACACCACGATTTTAAATGGTAAAATGTTTGTATGGGGAATTATTCAATGTTTTGTGTTTGGCTGTAATGGTGTGAGCTCCCCCACACACTTGGATTTGTCTTTTGCCTCTTGCTTCCTCTTCTCTCTCTTCTCCCTAGTGACCACAGTCTTTCTGAATTCAACATCGCATCCAGAGAGATGATACCAAAATCAATATTCATTTCACAGTTTAGCCCCTTTCCTCAGTTTCTCACCGCATCACCCTTTGCATTTTCCATAGTGACCTTGAGTTTATGGTAACCAAACATCTACATTTTCCTAAAAGCATCCTTAGACAAAAGTCTACCCACCTCCCTAACAAATTCACAATAAGGCTGCATGCTGGGCCCTGCACCTACTGCCATTGAGACGCAAAGTTTCCTTTGGCTACAGTGGGGGAACAATTAGGCCCTTAAAATTTAACATTTCTGAAGTATTTTGATGTGAATTTTTTTTTCCAGCTCTGGTCTTTCTTGATCTTTGTGTTTTAAAAAAAAAATTCATTGAGTTAGATGGGTTAAGTTCCTGTGGGTACAGTATATACCACGTGGTGGAAATTAAAGGACAGAAAATTAACAGGGTTTGTTGCGTTACAAAGCTGAAGGCATTTTTATCCTTACCCCCCTAAAAAAAAAAAAAAAAAAAACAAAAAAAAAACCCGAACTGCACTAATGGAACACAACGTTATGTTCCAAGTCATATTTATACTTGCAAGCAATGAGTGTACTTCAGTTAAGCTTGCTTGGCAACAAACTTACTGGGTTTTTTGTTGGGTTTTTTTTGCCTTGGCTTTAAGTTATATGTACAAGGTGTGCTTTAAAGATAATGGGTAGAGTTGCCAAATGAGCCAGTTTAATCATGGTTGTCCTGACCATGGGTGAATTTGATGATGTAGAACTGGGGAGAAGGGAAAATCCCAGGCGATGAGCATTTGGCATGTTTCCCCCCCAATCTACCAAAAATTGTCTGTGTCCCCTCAAGAGGAACCAGCCTGAATAAAACTACAAAAAGGCCAGACACTGGAGAAGGGGAAGCCTAAATAAAAGCTAGTATGTGAGCAAAGCTAATATTAGTTTCCTGATATATAAAGCCAAATGGATTAATGGATCGGCTCATGCATCGCCTGGGGAAAGAAAAAGAAAATCTTCAATACTTCTGTGCACATTGAGGACACTAACAATAAACGTCTCTAGAAAAATAAACCTAATTTAGGAAAATCAATTACTACGTTTTAAGGGTGCTTCACCTGGAAGTAAAATCTGGGTAACTTGGAAACCACAAGTCCTGTTGGAAACTGAGTACAATAATGGTTGATTTCAGTGTGTATTAGACCTGTCCAGATTCTCTTTTTTTGTTGTTGTTCCAGTTTCAACTAATGGAAATGAAGCCCATTATGGTAAATGTAAGAAGCAAGTACATTAAATAGTGGGCACTGATATTAATTCAGATTGAAAACAATTCAGAACTGTTACTACTACATACTATATTATGTGTCATCTTATCTGTTGCTTTCATGAGGCCATTTTCTTCACAGCTTTTTAACAGAAAATTGTCAGCCGCCCAGTTTTCTGCTTTGATAAACAAAACTATTTGCAAATTCTAGTTTGCTCCCCCATCAGCCCTTTACACCTTTTTTGTATGTAGTTGCAAACACTTCTCAATCCACCATTGCCACCTACATTCATTGCAATGCAGATCTGCTCCTTATTAAGAAAAAAAAAAAGTTTAGTAGGGGGGAGATGTGGGGGATAATCTAATGCCATAGGTAGAAAGAAAATTGAGCTTATTTATACAGTAACACATGTGTTGGAGCAATGCCTCCTTTCCTTGCCTATACACTCCCCCATTTTCTCTCTCACACACGTATATACACACACACTTTAACTGTGCTTTTGTGTTTTGTCAGAATTAATGAGAAAAGTTCCCTTGCCCTAGGGGTAATTAGTGTCCTTGGAGTTAAATAAGCTAATACTTAGACACCTCTGGCACAGGCAATTATGTTTGTGTATTGAATAATTGATTCAAAGAGGGGGGGAAGGGGCTGCTAATCAGATCTGAGCATAATGAATTGATTTAATTAACAGGGGAATCTGAGGGTCCCTGGGAAATGTGTGCATTTATTCAGCAGCAGGAGAGAGTGCAAAGCACATAAATTGAGAGAGAGAGAGAGGCAGGCAGCAAGTGCTTTTGCTTTCAGTGATAGGTTCACATCTTTCCTCCCCCCAGCACCCCCCTGCCTTTGAATATAATTTTAGATTTAGAGTGAAATCAAGAGAAAAGCACTTTAGAAACCTGGAAAGCTCTGCAGTAGCAACAGCGAGAGGGGGATTGCGAGCTATCCTATTGCGATTATATTAGGACGTTTTATTTTATTATTATTATTATTACTACTGTTGTTGTTGTTATTATTTTTTGCGGTGCAGGCTGAGGAAGGATAGAGGGCCGGGGAGCCAGCCCGGGGGGTTCTTGTTTTGTCTCCCTTAA
>NW_017729025.1:136982634-136983040 GCF_001723915.1 Gavialis gangeticus
CCCCCCCCCCCCCATTTTTTTCTAATCTCCAAACTGGCATTTGAGTTGCGGGGCGGGGGGGACGACCGCGTTGGCACTAGGCGAGCTTTTCGGTGCCGAATGTAATTCTAGCTCCGCGCAATCTAGGTTAAAAGTCGTGCAACTGTAGCTGGCTGGGGCGGGGGGGAGAGGAAAAGAGCGAGCGGGAGGACGATCCGGGTGCCTTTTTAGCTCGGCAGCGCTTTGCAAACACTCCGGTGCTCCTTCCCCTTCCCCTTCCCCTCCCCCGGAGCCGAGGAGCGGCGGCGGCGGCTGGAGAGTGAGGGGAGACACGGAGCGGCAGCGGAGGAGGCAGCTGCTGCCCTCGATCCCCGGGACAATGGTACTGGACAAGGAGGACGGTAGGTGGCGGGGGGGGGCGGCGGTC
>NW_017729025.1:136983051-136984065 GCF_001723915.1 Gavialis gangeticus
CCCGCAGCGCCCGGCTGCCCCCGGCCCGGCTCCCGCGTGGCACCGCCGCTCCGCATCGCGGGCTGCCCGTCACCTGCCGGGCTCGTCCCACGGTGCGGAGCGCCCCCTCCCCTCCTTGAGGAGCTTCCCTCAAGTGCTGCATGAAGCGGCGGGGGGGGAGGGGGATTTACTCGCTCAATGGGAGAGGGTGGCTGGGGGAGACGGGGTGTATCTGCACACGTGTGTTTGTGTGGCTGCGCACGAACGTACGCATGCATGTGTGTACTTGTGTGGGTGTGCGGGACATGCGCGTGGATGTCCGCCTGCCCATGTATGTACAAGACAGGTGCGCACGTGTGCATGCCTGTCCGCGTGGGTGCACGCGTGCGAGTGGATGTGTATGGATGTCCGTATGCACATGCGTGTCTGGGTGCCCGCGTATGTACAGGGCAGGCACGCACGTCTGTGCACGTCTGTCCGTGTGCACACGTGTGGGTGGATGTCCGTATGTAGGTGCGTCTCTGGATGCCCGTGTATGTGCAAGACGTGCGCGCGTCTGTCCGTATGCCCGTGTGTCTCCGGATGCGCGTGTATGTACGGGACGCGCGCGCACGTGTGCGCGTGTATATCCGTGTGCACGTGTCCGCACACGTGTCTGTGTGCGGATGCGCATGCTTGCCCGTATGTGCTTGCGCATGTATGTACAGGGCATGCAGGCGCGTGTGTGCACATGTGTCCATCCGCACGTGTGCGCAGTCTGCACGTCCCACGGCCCCTGCTTATTGTGAATCAAAGCTTCATGTGTTTGCGTGTGTGGGTGGGGGGAGGCTTTCCCACCACCATGCGCTCCCGTGTGATCGCGCGGGCCGGGGTAGAGGAGCTGCAAACGCGGGGCGGAGGGATGCAGCTGCCCCAGCCCCCCCGGCCTTGGCGGGCTCCGGCCCCGAGACTCCCCCCTGCTGCCCCGCTCGCAACTTCTCTGGGCGGCGCGGGGGGCCGCGGGCCGGGGCTGCTGCGGGGCTGGCGGCATTGCCG
>NW_017729025.1:136984203-136985572 GCF_001723915.1 Gavialis gangeticus
CCGGGGCCGGGCGAGGGCGCGGGGACCTCTGCCCCGCACACGCTCCCGCTCCCTGCAGGCGCTGGGCGGGGAGGCTGCGCCCGCTGTGAGGGGGGCGCCTGCCTGGCCCCCGCGCTCCGCCTGCGGCCGGGGTTGAGTAGCGAGCACGGCGGGGGTGGGGAGGGCGCCGCTCGCTGTCTCTTTGGTGGCGGTCTTCCCCTCTGTCGGAGCCGCCCGAGGCAGTGGGGCGCACCAGGCTCCGGTGGCCAGGGGAAGGAGACAGCCTCGCTAAGGAGCCCCTTCCTTTCACCCCCTACCCCATGCAAAGATGCAAAGGGTTAAATCATAGCAGGCTGTGCTCAGGCCGGATGGGGGTTGCCTGTTCACCTGCCTCCCTCAAAACTTCCTCAGACTCCCAAGTGTTGCAGTGCCCATTTTTTTTCTTCCCCTAAAAAAAACGGGTTGCTTCCTCCCCTTGTACCATTATCACCTTTTCATAATAATAAACCAGGTGACGTCTTAATCCCCTTGACTTCTTGTCACAGGGTGCCTGCTAGCCCCTATCTGATTTAAATCTGATTGATGGGAACAGCAGGATACTGCTTCCACAGCAGAAGTGAGGGAAGCAGGTGAGCTGTGAGGATAGACCGAGATCTAAAGAGGGTCTCCTAATGGGGATATTTGGGTTCTTTCAAGTCTTGCAGACGTACTCATTAAGCCTGAGGAGCTCTGGGCTGGCATGATGATGGCATAAGGGAATGAAACTAGAACCATTGATTATCCAGACAGTTCTCAACAGCCCTCCTTCCAGGAGATCTCATGAATGGCTATATGAAAGGAAATAATGGGGATGGGAGCGAAGGTAAAGAGGAAATTAGAATGGGATGCACTTAAAAAGAAGAGAACTAAGAAACAACCCCCTGATGAGAGAGGGATGTGGAGATTAGAATAACAAACTGAAGTAATGCCTAGGAATCTTCAAAACTGTTGACAGGGTACTTAAGCTAGAGGAGAAATTGCACCTATTAAGGATGTTAGAAATTGGGGACAGAAGGTGAGATTAAGAGGCAACTATTTGAGGAGATGGTTATATTACACTTGAGCCATTCTTTCCTTCTTTCTGCCCAACTCGTGGGCTTCAGTTGTCTGCTTACATACGAATGTTAGAAGAGGTGCTGGGTCTGCCTGGGTTACAAACGCAACTAAAATGGAGGCTTTTGCTTAGCCGTACCAGTTCCTTTCCATATCGAGCTGAAAGCCTGCATTAAAAAGAACGGGCCTAGTTTTTAATGTCTAAAAATCCTAGTGTTGATGACGATGGATGTAAAATGCCCTTCTTTTTTCCAGTTTTTTTTTTTTTTTGAAATTTAAAAAAAAAAAAAAAAAGTTT
>NW_017729025.1:136985658-136989098 GCF_001723915.1 Gavialis gangeticus
AAAAAAAAAAAAAAAAGTTTATAGAAGAGGGCACTGCCGTAGCTTAGTAAATGCTGTGTGCTGCCAAATGGAAAGCTGGCATTTGGGGAGTGTGTCGTTTCTCTAACAGTATTGGGGTATCGCACAGAAAGCAAGAGCGGCATTCTCTGAAGTAGAGTTTATAATGTGCTCCGAGCTTTTGCATCCCTGAGAGCTGGTTGTCAAGCTGCGTTGTGGTCTTGGTAGAGACTGCTCTCCCAGCCTCAGGGTACATGTAGCAATCATGGCTCCGGGGCAGCATGCTAGCCCTAGCATGACACCGCCACCACACGCAGTCTAATAATCGGCTTGCTGCCTTGTAAGAAGAAACTTTCCTTGGCAAATGTTTCTTGCTTTTGATAGAAGCAACTGAAATGCAGTATTGCTTTCTTAAGGTCTCAACAATAACAATATCATTGTGGGCAAAGGATGAGGCTAAAAAAAATTGTCAGCTCCCTGACTTGATAGTTTGTGGCACTATGTCAAGTTATGTCAGTGAGGTAGCATTATTTCATATGTCTGAAGTGACACAGTATAACTTGACTGATGTAACGTAATGTGATATTAGAAGATACCGTTTCAAGATGGAAACGTATGTGCATGTCTTCCCAAAACCAACCCTTAAAAGCTTTCATTAAAAAAGAATTATTTAAGGACTTGCTCCTGTACAACTCCAGGGTGTAAATCAATGTTGAATTTGGCCCGGTATAGCTATGTCATTTCTTTTGCCTAAGACAAACTAACCAGCCCAGTGTCTGATATACTTTATAAATAATGGGGCGATTATAGGTATTCCTCAAATATATAAATGCTGATTTAATGTTTTTAACCATCTGTTCTCTGCAATCGGAATCAATGAGCTGCCCTCGGATATCGTGACCAATGCCAAAATACCATCTTAGTCACGGCTGATTTCTGTTAATTGTTCTTTCAAGTAGGGTAAGGGTTGGGAGAGAAAATTTCCACTGGAGTTTGAAATAAGTGAAGTGAATGAAAGAAGTTCAAGGAGAAACATTATTTGGGTTATTTCTGGTGCAAATGTATGTGGCATGTGGAAGCAATGTAGGGATAACTGCGTACCGGCTCAGTGTTGCGTATTATTGCACAAAATTTTAGGCAGGTGCATTATGTCAGTCAGTTTGTATGTGCAATTACTACAAAAGTCAACTATTACAGCAAAGTTGAGAATGTACATTACTCTTAATTATGAATAAAAATATTTTAAATCCTTTCTTTTTGAAAGGGAAAACTGCCCCAAAATAAGCTGCAGCGGTCTGAGCAGAGTGAGAGTACACAAAACAAAACTTACAATTCATTAAAAAGTCAGCAGCAGCAGTTTAAAATATTATAGTTTAGAAAACCGTACTTCTGTGCTAAGCAATTTTGAATCGGAACTTTTGGGCACTAGCTTTCTCGTCTTGGCGTTACAGTTCCCGTTCCTTTTTAACTTAGTTAAATAATCACTTTATAGCTGTTGCACTCTTACCTTATGGTATAATTTTGGCTCTTGCAAACTAATATTACAGGAAAAAGAATAGTAGTTGTAAGTGCTGGATGAAATGACTCTATGCAAAATGATGATGCATTTAACATCAAATATGTTCAAGGACTGTTAGGATTAAGTATTCAAAATGAAGGGGGAGGGAAAAGCCATTTGAGCTGAGGATAAGGAATCTAATTAAAAATAGGTATTAAGGATATATAACTTGAGCTTGCTATCATGCTTTTAAAGAGTGCTGTTGTATCAGTTGTAAAGGGAAAGGAAAAGTATCATTAAAATGAGAATAAAATGTTTTCTTGGATTAAAAAAAAAAGGACACAGCTGAAATGCTGTTTAGCTCAGCATTAAAGGACCTGATCCTGCAGAGCATTAAAGGATCTGATCCTGGAACATTTACTGACAGGATTGAGAGTAATGGTCTACTCATGTGAGTAAGAATAGCAGATCATATCTCCTAATAATTTGGCATTAGTAGAATTTACTGGCACAATGGTGTATATGAACAGGTAGAGCAGTAGGTATGGGCTACCTTTTGTATTTGGCTTGTAGAAGTCAATAATATATGGATTGCTGAAAGTGAAGTGCATTCAGTGTTGAATTTTGCAAGTTGTATTTTGAAGCTTTAAGTGAGCGTACTAAAATAAGGTTGAAATGAGCACCAAAAATGTTAAATTGAGTTGTAAGCTATGACACGTCTGTGAAACAGTTAATAATTGTAGAAGACAAAGTGCCAAGGCTGTGCCCTTCGTATTTTACGCAGAGAACTTTAGCAAGGGAGTGATTCTTTGACATATTGAAACCTACTAGCCATTTTCAAGTGACCCTCTCCAGTTTTAAATAAGCATATTGGGTAAAGTGATCATGCTTTGGAGAAATAAAATGCGTAGGCAAAAAGAAAACATTGGTAAATTGCAGTCCATAAAGACTAAAGATGGAATTTGTTCCTACTGAGTGTATTCGTAAGTGAAAGTAGCCCACAAACCATGAACAGGACTGAACAGAGGCAAAGTTAGTAATATTTGAAATGCTCAAAATAATTCAGTAGCAATCAAACCTCAATTTACACAGACTGTGCTGCAGGTGGTGCTGCTGAGCTGAGAAGACTTAAAATCACCATTCAACCCTGACAGGAGAATAAGAAGGGGTCCCTGGGAAATATGTGCATTTATTCAGTAGCAAATGTGCAAAGCTCACAAATTGAGAGACAGTGGCAGCAGTAGTCAGGCTTAGATATTTTACCCTCTCTGAATATAATTTTAGATTTAGAATCAGCTTAAATCCAAGGGGAAAACACTTTATAAGGTTGAAAGCTGTGTAGTTGCAACAGCCAGGGTTATGAGCTATCAAATGCAATTACATTAAAACAGATTATACTGTGCAAATTGAGCCATTTAGAAGGTGAGAACCAAAGAAACAGCTCTGATCTCCCTTTTTTTCTAAATTGCAGTTTTAGTTCCTTGCAATTCTGAGGTACAAAAGTAGGTGAGACTGCTTTTGTATCTGCAAAGTGCTTCATTTCTGAATGTAATTCTAACTGAGTGCAATCTAGGTTAAAAGCTGGACAACTGGGTAATTAGAGCTCACTCACTGCTGAAGGACGATCAGCTGTACTATAGCTCATCTGTGTTCCCAGAGACTAGTTCTTGTCTCTTCTGAGTGGAGCCTGCTGGCAAAGAAGCATCTACCCCCCAGACTCTTCTTGATCCCTGAGATGATGGTGCTGGACAAGGAGGACGGTAGGTGTGCTTAGATTGCTTAAGCCTGTATATGGGGTGTTCTGTATGTTCCTTACATGAAAACGAATAGTTCTGATCTGTATGTGCATCTCGAGTCCTCTGCCTTCAATCTTATGTTTTCTCCTTTGCTGATAATAGTGTACTTGCTTTTTATTTTTTGTCTGCCCCCCCCCCCCGGCATTCCT
>NW_017729025.1:136989211-136990823 GCF_001723915.1 Gavialis gangeticus
GCCCCCCCCCCCCGGCATTACTGAAAAGTGAATCAGTCTGGAAGGGTTTACTTTAGAGTTCTGTTTGTTGAAGGACATGGAATGAGCTGATATGTATACATATATTAACTTCATTTGGATTTGTCTTCTCTGTGAATGACAAAACAGTTCTTCTTTGTGGTCCATTTCTGCCCATTTGTTTTGGTAGCTTTGTAAATCTAATTTGGAGACTTCTCTTCCCACTGCATGCCATCTGGGTCTTTTTAATTTACGTGTTTAATATCTCCCGTTTACTGCTCTTCTTCGTAGCTATAAACATAATGACAATAAGCTAATAGGCCTGCTAAACTGCTCTGGCAAGGAAGCATTGGCTTATTGTGAGAATTTACTCCTCTCTTGAAGTGGGAGAGGTGTGATTCAGTAGGGAGGGAATTCTAATGGAAGAAGCTGAAGGGGGAGCTTGACTAAGTTTAGGACCTGGCATGTGCTTTTTTTTAAAGCAAACTGGTCCTTCATAAAAGAAAAAGAATTGGTGTGACAATTTTAGAGTCCTAGATCATACTAAGGCAGTGTCTCTTGGTAATTAGAACAAGGTAGAGAGACTCTCGTCATCCTCATCTGAATGCCACTTGCTCTTGGCCAGATGACAGAACTGCTCTGTGAGTGGTAGTTTCTAGGAAGACTGTAGTAAGTTTGATCACAAGTTTTCAGACAAGATAATGTTGTTTGGCAGATCTTGTCTTGTGCAACCTCCCGCTGAGCTAGTCTTGATGTGCCTGCGAAAAGGAGAACTTGTATTTAGACATACATTTCATGCAGTCCATAGAACAAACACTTTGAATCTAAGATGTAATAGTTTGTACCTTGAAAGCATGGTGAGATGCTTCTTAAGCTTTCCCTTTACTCTATCAGACTTCCCTACAAGTTTCACTGCTGCTAACAGCATTTCGGAGGTACTTATGTGTTTTAATTGAACAGATACCAACAAAGTCCATATTTGACTTTCAAAACACCAAACTCACTTATTTTTCTCTCTTACTCACTTTTATAAATGGGTAACTTCATTGTTCTCTCCCCTACTACCTGCTGCTAGGTAGTGTACATTCTGATAGCTTTTAGCATGTTAATCTATGTGGACAGGTCTTGAACAGCTGGAAAGTTAGACACAGACAGCTGTCATTTGGAGGCAGAGAAGTGCTGAATTTCTTCATGTCTACGGACAGAGAGAGCCATTCAGGTTTTCTCTGTTCTATGTGGAACCCTATGTTGTTTAACACTTTGGCAGCATTTTTTTTATTACTTGGGTGTGTTACATGTGTTGTGCTCAAATTTTTTTTTTCTTCTTGAAACTCGTACCATTTGTAATTCAAAATGACTTATTTTTTCCCTGTCAAAATTGATGTTAATCATGTAACACTAATAATACAGAAACCCAGCCAATTCAAGTAAGCTGAAAGGGGATGATTCCCTGTCACCCCCAGTGTCTAGCTTCTGGTGTCAAAATGAAGTTAATCTACTGGGAAACACCTAGAAGAGGGAAAGGGTTTTTTTAATATTAAAAACAAAACCAAACCAAACCAAACCAGCCTCTTGGTGACTTTGAACCAGATGGTTGGGTAATTGTCATGATGAA
>NW_017729025.1:136995823-136998987 GCF_001723915.1 Gavialis gangeticus
CCTAGAAGAGGGAAAGGGTTTTTTTAATATTAAAAACAAAACCAAACCAAACCAAACCAGCCTCTTGGTGACTTTGAACCAGATGGTTGGGTAATTGTCATGATGAAGTCTTTCAACATTGAAAACAATATCTAAAATTATGGTCTGCATTTTTAGCTTCAGCTTTGTTTGCATTGCCTTTTCTCATGTATTTGGAGGACTGCCATCACTCAATATAATTTATTTTACATGATCAGTTCACTTCAGCTTGTTTGCAAGCACCAAGCTACTTAGACTTATTTATGGAGTGGCATGCAAGCACTCCAACCTCAGCTTGACATGCTTGGTGTAGTGGATAAAATGTGTGTGGAATTTTTCACCAAGATTTTTCTGCTGCTTTACATGCACACAAAACCCCTCACCAAGCTTTGTCTGATTCTTCTGTGTTTTATGAACATTCATAAAATCTTGTCTCTGAATAGAAAAATCATGATGTCACTTGTTACAGGTGTAACATACATGTGCATTCTTAGCAATGCTGTAATAGTTAAGTTGGAATCCTAATACTTTGAACTAGAAATTCCAGTTTTGTATTGATTCTCATCAGTTTTCTTGTAACCATATTAGAACTTAAAATGAAGTAGGTCCGAAGCATCTGTTAGACATCTTCTGGATCAGCCTTGCAGATGGCTGGGACTAAGTGGTTGAGTATTGCTTATGCTAGAAAAAACAAATTTAAGCTGACTGGATTTCAGAGGCTTTGAAGCAGCTCAGTGCTCAAAGGTGCTCAGTTATTTTTTTTGGCAGTCTTAAGTTAAATTTACTAAAGTAAAGTTGAGTTTACTTTATTAGAGGCATAAGGCTCCTCTTGTAACCTTCCTGTGAATAAGACGTGTTTGGCTGGCTGGCTGGCTTTTGTGTCTTTTATTGGACCACACGTGGTGTACTGCTTTTTCAGGTTTTTTAAATATTTTTTTCCTTCTAAACAAAAGAAGCTTCTCCCACATCTTGTTATATCTTCCTTTTTCAGTTCACACTTGCACTCAGAAATCTAGTATACAATGATGGTACAGCAGGCAACATAGCCCAAATTAATTCTTTGTGTTTGAGGCAGTGCTATTACCTGCGTAAAACTGGTAATGGGTTGTGTAGGGATCCAACTTTAAAGTATGTGCAAGTAATGCTTAACGCAAGAAAAAAGAAGAATCTGCATAATAATAATAATTAGGAATATGCTGCAGCTTATCCTTGCTATGATCTTTGCTAATAATAAGGAACAGCTTAGTAATCGGCATTTGTGGCATGAAATGCACTAAGAGAAACCATGAAAGTCATGCGGGGGGGAAAAAGTTTCCTTTTGCATAATGTGTTATAGTAACCAGGCAGTGTGTTGAAATCAAATATTAAAGAATATGTTAATCACACTTTTTTTTTTTTTTTACATGTATGAAAGCAGTTATCAGAACACATTTAATCCTAGTGCCAGTACCCAACAGCATAAAACTATGGGTACCACACATTAAAAATAGAAGTTGAATAAGTTAGAGAGAAGAAATTAGGTCTCCCACCTTGTGTTTACATTTCCTGTTCTAGTATATGGACCTTTACGACAGACCAGTCAATAAGCAAGGGCTCGATAGTTCAAGAATGGCAACCTCCTCACCCCAATGTTTTGATTGGGGAGGGGGGAGATTACTAGCCAGGGGTGGGGAGGCCTGTTAAAGAAATCAAAGACTAGCATGGCAGCGAATGTTACAGTATTTGAAACTAGATTTGAAGTAAGCAGTTAACAGGAGTTTCGTCTGTTTTTTAAATAAGGGGACAACATAGAAGCAACAAAAAACGAAGCCAGGCTTGATGTCTGTGCACCATGGCTGTACCTGTAGGAGTAGTTTAATCTGGATACTCTTAAAATATTTAACAAGTGGAACTGGGTGTCTTCATCGCCTCAGTGTGTTGAAGCATCAGTTGATAATCCAACCATATTCACATATGTTAGGAGGAAAGCATAAGGAGCATTAACCTCTTGGTTGGGCATCAAAATATTTCACCCTATGGTGAAATAGGGCCACAAAAACTTTTTAAAACTTTATCTAATAGCAAGATGTTCTGACTTTGTTAAAGAGGTCAGCTTTTTTGGTTGCCACAATCACCAGATTGCCAAGCCTATCCTGTAGGGGGCCCCCACTATGATACTATGAATAAAGGTGCATCTTCCACCTCCTTTCTGCAAACCCTATGAAAAGAATAACCAGTGATGTAGGACTCCAGCCAGGAGAATAGGGCCATGGATTCATTTTATAAATGAATGTATGAAATGCTGCACATTTGGAACAGGATCAGGTTATGACAGTCCACACAGGACACTACTGTTATATGCATGAGAGTCCAGAAAAGAGCCACGTGCATGAACAGAGGTCAGGAAAACAGGCCTCACGATGACAGGCTGAGAGCCATGGGGCTCTGGAAAAGCTCAGGCTCAAGGGTGATCTGATGGCCACCTGTAAGTTTATCAGGGGTGACCACCAGTATCTGGGGGAACGTTTGTTCACCAGAGCGCCCCAAGGGATGATGGGGTCGAACGGTCATAAACTACTGCGAGACCATTTCAGGCTGGACATAAGGAAGAATTTCTTCACTGTCGGAGCCTCTAAGGTCTGGAATAGCCTGCCATTGAACACCTTCAAGAGCAAATTGGATGCTTATCTTCCTGGGATCCTATGACCCCAGCTGACTTCCTGCCCTTCAGGCAGGGGCTGGACTCGATGAACTTCCGAGGTCCCTTCCAGCCCTAATGTCTATGAAATCTATGGATGTCTGTAAGGACAATATCAAGGTAGCTATAGATCGCATACAAGCTTAATAGGAAATAGTGTCATCAGAGGGGAAAAGAGTGTTCCATATATTGCTGATGATACTAAATAAGGAAATGGCAAATTTCCCAGACAGGTTTACTGAAGGACCAGACAAGGAGGGATGCGGGAAATGAGTGTCAAGTGAAAACAGCAGAGTCTCTTTCTGCTAACATGGCATGTAGAATTTCACTGTCTTCCTGATTATCTAATATTAAATTCCTAAAGTTGCTACTTGCGCATGCTTACTTGCTTTCTTCCTTTCTATCTAGAACCTTCCCTTGGACTCATCACTCTCTGGCTTCCTGTGTCCACTACACCCCCCCCCCCCCC
>NW_017729025.1:136999093-137008833 GCF_001723915.1 Gavialis gangeticus
CCCCCCCCCCCCCCCCCCAAAAAAAAAAACATCAAATCCTCCTAGAAGTCACCTTATTCCAAAGGTAAAAACATTCTGGATCTCCTGGTGGTGAAGGACTGATATTTCCATTGTTGATGGAATTGCATGTATATTTATGGGGAGGGCCAGTCATTCCACCTGTGGTCTAAATTTTAATTGCAGTGGGTCTCGTTTGGAATCCTGAAAGGAAATGATCACAATCTTGACGAGTATGTGTGAAACTGGGTACAGTTAGAAGCACAGAAGTAGCATGAACAGAAATGCACAGGAATAACTATATATAAATAAAAACTTGTAGTGCTGCTGGGAGCTGAAGACAAGAAAGCAAGTATCTGGTAAGAGTAGAGCGTGGCTCGATGGATAAATTTGTACAAGGTGTAATTCCAGTAGGCACTGAAAAGATCAGATTTTGCCCAAATTTTACAAGGTAGGATAACCTAGTATAGCCTGTTCTAGGAGTGCTTCCTTCCATAGGAATTGGCAAACTTGGCATCAGATGAAAGTTGACAAATTGGTTTTAAAATGTTCTCTACTTTATTTAATGAATGCAAAAAGAGTTAAGTCTGGTTCGAATTCCATGTAAACACTGAGACCCATTCTCCAACTCATGGAAGTAGTTGCCCATCCATAATGGAAATAGAGAAGTTTAGACTTCTGATAGCAGCAAGTTATGTTTTATAGTTACGCTCCTGCCATGCAATCAGGGTCAGTATTGTCTGCGGCGATAGGTTATTAAAAAACAGTAGCCAGGCTTCTTTTCAAACCTTTGTTGTTCGTCATTTCTAGGTGCTCTTGGGACCTATGGGACCGTTGTTTTCAAGGCATATTATTTGTTTAAAACAAGCTGGACACAGTTCTTCAGCTTTGGGGGTGGAACAGAAGGTGAAAGACTGAATCTTGGAAGTTATTTTGCTTTAATTGTGCTTTGAACACAATAAAATTATGCTGGATACATAGGAAGGGCAACAGAATTTATCTTCTTCTAGGTCGGTATTCAATTTTTATGTTTTTGTGAAAGAGAATAAAATATCAATCTGTTTGCTGTATCCACTCTTAAGAGACTCTTCTTACAGTGTAGAATCTTCAAAAAAAAATTCCTTTTAAGAGCAGTGCATTATTAATAAAGTAATCCATTAGGTCTGGCGATAAAGGGTCACAGAAGAGTCTGAAATATGTTTCTTAAATGGTTAAGAAATTTATCATGGTTGGCAGATTAATTGATTTCATTTGGAAGCTTTTTTAGGTTTTTCAGGTTTAGAGACACTAGAGACAGTTGTGCACTATTTGTAAATGTGAATTTCCTGTTCAAAGTTTTGTTTAACCTAGGCCAAATAATTAGGCTTACAGCAAAGTTAGGCTTTCATTGGAAAACTATCAAAGTGATACTAAAGAATAAGTACTCTTTTAGCACTAGTACTGAGTGCACCTTTAAAGCATTTTATCTTTGGTAAAGTCTATGAAAGTTTATGGCAAATAAGATATTTTATTTTAAATCAATTCAAATCATAATAATGGCATTAAGCATGGTGGGGTAAAAGGAGAGAATATGCTACAGATATTGCAAACTGCCGAACAGTAAAACTCTAATGGATCTGTATGTTTTTAAAACTACAGAACTGTCATCATTTAGAACACAGAAATGTTGTTTTAGATGGCATAAAAATTGTCACCCCATTTCCAGTGTGGTGAACTGTGCATAGGGAGTGATTTTATTCGGTAAATGTAGCACCTATTCACTAGTAACTTGAGGGGGAAAGTGGAGATCTATAACACTTGTCCACAAAGTAGACTTACAATTTGGCCTATTCGTGGCTTGTGAATGCTTTACTGACTGCTAATGTGTGTGGGTCTCTTTCCCGCCTAACTCCCAGGTCCACAAACAGTTTTCAAGACTGGCATTGGGTATCACTTCCACAATTATATATAAGCACAAGGTTTTTATCTTGTTGTGAATATTTTTGCAAATAAATTCCTTTGTACAAATGCACATTATGCAGCTCATAGATACTGTTGAACAAATTTTACTTGAATGATCACTGGTGAATTCTTTTCTTTTGGTATTTAGAGTTGTAATCTTGCTGATCAAACTTGGAAAGATGTCTCTGGGAAGCTAAATGAATGCTAGGTAGTTGTGGGCTTCAACAATTATGCTCTGTTCCTAAAAGAGAGAAGTGTAAGATTCATGCATATGGATGAGTGAGTGAAGAGAATCTGGTTCAAAATTTAACAATTATGCACCTCCCCATGTAAACATCCACTTGGGACAAAGCCAGGGATGTTCCTAGTTGGTTTATTATGGGCCTGAGATATAGAAATGTATTCTGGAGGACTGTATTTCTAATAAATAAAAAAAGCATAATGAGAATGTAACTCGGAAGGAAGACAAAAGCAGCCATGCTTTAAATTGTTAATGATGGTGCCAGTGACTGCAGCTTTACCACAGCTGTTTAAATTGATCAGCTAGTGAAAATGTTTTGTTTTGGCACTTTCCCTGTGTGTGCAACCTTTTCAAAGGGGAACTGTGAAACAGTGCTTAGAGAACCAAGCATTCTGGATTATTTAAAATGTGCAATTTGTTTTCCACTTGTAATACTTCAGACAGGTATTCAGTTCTCCATTTGTTCTCCAACTTGCAAATTATTGAAGTCTCGCACTAGATGGTGCACCTCATATTTCAGCATCACCCCTCTATCCAGCCTGAATTTGTTCTGTCATTATGAAGCATGGGCAGAAGAGCAGAATGGCACTACTAAAACTTGAGGTACGTCACTACAATTCACTGTTTGTTCTTGACAAACACCTAGTGAGAGTGTTCTTTCAGATCCATGTCACCTGTTACCTGTTTTATTTCTAGGCTTGTTCTACCTTTTTAGTTGGTGTGGATCAGCTATTGTAGTCATTATTCTTGTAGTATCCAGTTTTATTCAGTTGTGGTGGGTAAAGTCCCCAAAACTGAAAACCACCCCTCCTCCCTCCCCCCACCTCTCACCCCCAATAAAAATCCCATCAACAGTAAAGCCATCTTTGCTGTCTTTGTTAAAGCAGCTTCTGAAAGGGGGCCCTGCATCTGCTCAAGTAGATTCATATAGTGTCTAACCAGTGTGGAGTTATGTTCTCTACCTCGAAGAGTTTCTACGAATAAACAAAGATCAACTACTCTGTGGGCTTCGTTATCCCATTGTTGTTCCTGAAGATGTTTGAAAGGAACTTCAAGGATGGATGGTGCCATACATGTCTCAGATAATCCTGGCATCTCAGTCCTACCTAATATGTTTATAGTTAGGGATACTTAACGTTATTTATTATTATAGAATCCATTATATATTCATTTTTATCCTCCTTTATGGAACATGATTTCTCTAAGTACCTTGTTATGGATATGAAAGGCTGTAGTAGGCATCAGTCTCAAACCCTTTGACCTGTCTGCACAGAATGCGGCTCTGTTTTGAAAAGGACTCTCTTTATATCTGTTTTTACTCTGTGCCCTTCCATTCATTTGCCTATACAAACCAATAAAGGGTAAAACTAAAGTAACATAAATTGGTCTGTCTTCCTGAATCCATGTCTCACTAATGTACCCAGATTAACTCAACTGTAAATTGTCTCCTTTGGATGTCGTGTCTTGCTAAAAGTTTCCTATATGATTCATGATTTGGATTGCTTTTAACAGCTATTGGCTAAGCAATATGGTAAATGTACAAGGTGATGCAATTGGCATTAGTGAGAGGATGCACAGGAGCATGTAATGCAGTCAATACTACATTAACTACTGATGCCCAATTACAGAAACTGGAAGAGTGGCTTTTAGGAGCATTAGGACTTGCAGAAGAGCTGAGATCACCTGCCGCTCCTTGCCTAAAAGCTTCACCCTTTATGCGCTGGGATCAAAGCAAACATTTGGTTGCTGTTTTGTCATGTATAACAATGAAGGTTGGGTTTTTTCTTCAACAAAAAGTGTCACACTGATGCTTTTAATGCATGTAGATCTAAACCTCCATATTTCAAGCTTCTCCTTCCATCTCCTGGGGCAAGACTTTATTTGAATAAAAACTCTAACTATCTCTTAGCGTCTCTTTCTCTGCAACCTACTACTTTAGCCATTTTTCATTTAAAGGAACACTAAGTGCAGTTTAGAGTGTCCTATTTCAGTGTGTCAGACAGAACAGGACTTTTTTTCTCTCCTCTGTCTCCTGCTCTTTCTCTAATTGGTGTATGCTTGAGACCTCAGCTGCTTTAGAACACTTTTTCTAGAGTCTTTAAATACAAATAGATACCATATATTTGAGTATATAGCAGGACCTCCAAGCAGTCCATGTGGAAATTAAGACTCTATTGTTTCTAGCTTCCTTCTAAAAACATCATTGTAGTAGACAGAATTGTTATGGGGACTCCTAGGACACAACAGCACAGCATACATCTTTGGACAGACCTAAGTACTACTGCAGTTCTTGATCTGCTTTAATGGGAGTAATGTTACTTTTGTATCACAGTACTAGTAAGCCACTTGACTTGAGAAGATGTTCTTACTGCATCATTTCCACAAATAAACATTTAATACAAAAGACAGCTGCCATGTGACTTAAGATTCATTTTAGTATTTGGCTTGTGAAGACACATTTTTGTCACTTTATGTTGGCAAGACCTCTAGGAACGTAAAGGAATTACTTCCAAAATGCACTGGTTTATTAGATCCATTTTACAGATGGTGAAATGAAGGCACAATGTAGTGACACATTATAACCATCTGTCTTTTAAAATCCAATTGTGATGGACTGAATCTTTTATAGAGGCTCTCTCAGTACTCTTACAGCACATTGGGTGTCTGTACCATACTCTACAGTACACCTCTCCTAGAGAAGCTGTGGAATCTCTATCTGCGGAAACTTTCAAGAGCAGGTTACAGATGTATAACTGGGATTGTTTAGTCAGAGATGATCCTACCTTGAGCAAGGGAATTGACTAAATGACCTTGTGAGGTCCCTTCCAGCCCTACTTTCTTATGATTCTATGATGTACCTAAACCAGAAATAGCAGGGAGGTTTTAAAAAGTGGAATTCAAGTACCCTAGTTAGGGTAGTCTAGATGTCTCTGGCTACTCCTCAGGTGAGTGGGAGCCACTCGGATCCTCACTTCAGTCATGGTGAGGGAGAACAGAGGCTGTGGGCCTCTTTACTCACTATTGTGAGCAAAATAGATGGGGTGTGGTAAGCGGGGAAGAAGAGTTTGAATGGCCTGGACTCCCCTGACCAGGTGCAGAAGACATTAGTTAGGCCTGCTGGTCCATGACAAGGCTGGAAGCCACTTTATTATTAGTAATGTTCCTTTCCTAGTCTCTTGCTGGGATAGTACATCTTTTTGCTGAGTTGACCACAGAGTTACAGCGTTGTCCTGTGTGCTTAGGTTACCACTAGGCTAGTCTATTTCTGGGCATCACAAAAGTTAGATTCATTTGATGACTTGCCCCCTAACCCCCACTCTGAAGGCTAAAAAAAAAAAAAAAAAAAAAAAAAAAAAAAAAAAAAAAAAAGAGAGAGAGAGAGAGTGAGCTCTTCTAGGACACATTTTTCTTCCATACATGGAAATGCCAAGTTCCAAAACACTTCTTTCCTACATGGTCCACAAAAATATCCTGACATGATTATAATGCAATGTGGTATCCTGCAGTAGCTGGTGCTGCTTTATAGCTGGGGCCTAACATTTTTTAGGCAGTGGTTGTCAAAGTGAAACTTGCAGGGTTGCTGCCATCATTGCACCTGCCCTAGTTAAAACTCCTGCATATTCAACAAGCCTGAAAGGTTTATTCCTCTGTTGAAGAATGGCAGGGGGTGGTAGGAAGCATTGCTATTTTTAAGAGAACTGTTGCTTTCAGTTCCTGATCGATGTTCTTTTGAACATCTGAGGGGGAGGGGAGCAGAAGGTCACCTGCTGGCTTGCCACCTTTTAAGCACATTAGCACAAGGAACACCAGCTTTGAAGGCGTGAGGGAACTTTATCTGAGCTCTGCTTTTAGAATGGTCTCAATGTCTAATGCAGACTAGTGTCCTACCCTTGATGCATTTCCCACACTGTACAAACAGGAGTTTAAATCTCTAAAGTATCCAGCAGGGCAAGTCAAAACATTCTTGAGTAACTTTTTGTTTAGTCAATGTTTTTTTGTACTCTGATCACAAGAGAATAGATGTATAGCCCTTGTCATGTGCAAAAATGGTGTCCTTGTGTGACTGCTAGAATACTTGGGATGTGTGTACTTTGTATTTTTTTGGAAGACCTAAGAATCCATGTGCAGGAATTTAGAGGTCAGACTGAAGAAGCTTTAACTTCCCCCTTCCACCCCTTTTCTTTGTTCCTACATCTCTCTCTCTAATTTGGATTAAGTAGAAAATGTAACAGAACTGCCACTTTAAAAATGTTTATGTTCAGGTATAATCGATTTCATTGGCTTGCTTTTTTTTTAACATGCACTCTTTAAGTTGGCTGCTCAGTGAAATTTGTACATTCATAAAATAACTGATTGAAAAGCAATATTTCAGATAAATACAAGCCAGCGATCTATCAGCAGTTGTAATAAAAGCTGGGCTTCAGGCTGTGATTTTATTTTGAAATAATAAGAATTGCTTTATTCTTTTTACTTGAGTTACCATGGTAATTCTGTCGTGTAGCAGTGTTATATTGATTTAGAAAGTGGACAGTAATATTTCTTTTGTGTTATTCTGTTTCTAGGGGTTGATTTCTAATTTCCACTTGGAGATTACTTTTATAAATTTCTTAAGTCTTTCCACTTTTTTCTCTAGCAGTGTAATTTTCCTCTCACACATTGCTATTTTCTGAGCTTATTGGTTTGCTCTTATTTTAAATTAAACTTGCCGGTTTCAAATATTGAAATGACATCTTTGTCTGTGTCTGTACTTCAGTTTAGCAAAATATTACAGTCTGCTGTTTTATGCTTAATAATTTAAGGGAGGCTTTATGTCTGCCATCAGTAGTTGTTGGTAACTTAGGACTAAACCAACACAAGCTTAAACCTCTGACATTTTAATATTGTGTAATGGTCCTTCTGCCCTACATACAATTTTCCTTTTAAAAAAGAAAATCTACCTTGTAGATGTCCCAAGAGTATATTTTAACAATTAATTTCTAAAGAGATTCATATCAACTAATGATTTTGATTGGCAGCTGACTACCTTAGGGTTCCATAGCAGGTAAGATAACCATCTGTCTCGTGTCTTGCAGATGCATTCACTATTTCTCAACCTTTCCCCCCCCAAGTAATCTTTCATACATAGAAGCATCTCTAAATTAAGCTTTGAATAGTGACCTGTATTCATGTGCATGTGAAAACAAATAGGATCTGAAAAATCGTTAATAAAAACACAATACCCCTTAATATTATGTCTATCAGAAAACTGAATTTGGGCCAGTGTTTTATCTTGGGGAAATAAATTTTAAAAACCTGCTGCTTTCCATCCCCAGGTAGCCTTCCCTTCAGGAGGAAAAATACGGTAATTTTCAGCTCCTGGAGCTGGGAGAGATGGAGGGATGAATATCAGACATCTCCATTTTTAAGTTGCGTTTGTTCATCACTTATATTCTAAAATAGATAAGAGTGATCCCTAAACCTACTGAATTTACCTTTTGTACAATGTGAATGCTGCTCTTTAAATGCTAAGTGATAGCCCTCTGTTGCTGCGAAAACTCCCCAGTAGGGTTTCTGGTCCAAATAACTGGACGGAGAGAACCAAATGCTTGCACTGTTCTTTTTCAGTTTCATCCTTGTGAGACACACTCATGGCAAAGAAAAATGTATTGTTGGTCTAGATGTTCTAGAAGGGGAATTTATGCCATATTGTAGAGGATGTGTTGTTATTTTCATATACAACTTCCATTTTCATGAAAATTCATTTTTACTAGAAAATCTGCCTATCAGATCCCTACCTGAGAATGCCTTAACTTAATAGAAAAAACAGTCATTTTTCCTGTTCTTACTTCATTTGACTGCTTTTGCCAAAAAAGTCGAAATATGGCACAGGAGATGGTTTCCTCCCCACACCCCCATGGTTTTTTGAAGGATGCCTGTTAAAATACAGCTTTGCAGGTGACATAAAATTTAGGGACATGCAAACTGTTTCTGTAGGTCTTGGTGCTAAAATGCATAAGCTGCAGCCTTTCACAAAACATCAAGGCTTTTATGCATGCAACTTGCTGTGCAGGTGCTGCCTGCAGTGCTCTATTTGGGATCAATGATCCACAAACCCTAAAGCCTTCAAATAGGTCTTGACCTGTGAGGCTATTAAAGCCTTTAGAGCCTTTGTGGCCCATCAGGTGATGTCTGTTACACATTAGTTTGTAACAGCTCCAGAGTAAATAACTGATTTTTTTTTTTTTTTAAGTCAGTAATTATCTCTCTCCAAAATAAAGTGCAGTGACTTTGAATGCTAAAATGAATTTTTAAAGTAATGCAAAAAGAGATTGCTTAATGGTAGTGTCTGACTTAGTCTCAGTGCTCAACTCACTAATGTTCTTTTACTTCCTCTACTCCGTTTCACCAACTTTTTTCCCCTGATTTTTGGCTCATTTACAGTGTGTTTTTTGTGTTTACTGGAAGATGCTCCATCTACTACTTTCTCTCTTCACATTTGCAACGATGTGACAAACCAAACATAATGGGTCACTAAAAGAGAAGTTCTGTTGATCTTTAAATACCATACCTGCCTCTCGAATGAGCTTGAACTGATTATAGGCATGCTTTTAATATGTGCACAGTTTTGAGTAATGCATTGTTATGTGCCCTTGGGAACAATCTTGCTCTGATTGGAGAAGGGACTAGATGACCGACCAAATGGGCATTTTCCAATACAAATTTCTAGGAACCTAATCTACTTTATGACTTACGAGGTATGGTGCTGGCTGCAGACACCTGAGTCAAGGTTTGAGGTTGCTACCACCTGCTTTAAAATGTAATTTTCTTCCATAGTTCATTCCATTATGACTGTATGATGCATCTTCTGGGACTGAGTAATTGGCTAGCTCAGAAGTAATCTTTATTTCCACTGTAGAGATGTTTACAAACTGATGCTGTAGTATCCCTTTAAAACCCACTGAGAGTCTGACTAAAGCTTGAAGATTTTCTGCAAATACTGTGTTCTTCCAGTTAACTTGAAAGGGTCAGGACACTGTTTGCAGTTTTAGTTACTAAGAATTAAGTTAAAACTGATTTCAAATGCTGCTCTGTATGTACAGCATTAATTGAACTGATTTCAAATGGTAGACGGTAACTTTATGCCATAGTATATGTGGACTCCATCTAGTTGAATAGAAGCTGAATGGACATGGTCACTTGTGACGTGGGTCGTGAAGGTAAATGTGTTCTTGCAGTCTTCCTCTTGTGCTCCACATGTGTGAAATACCAAAAAAAAACCCATAGCTGATATTTGTTTGGGGTGTGTCCAGGGCAAATCCAGCACTACTCTTTCAAGAATGCTTATTGGTGCACGCCCAGCATTGCTGTAATAGAAGCTTAATTTTGCTAAAAATGCTGGGAATGTAGGTCAAGGAATTGAGAAGTAGGGCTAGAAGGGACCTCTAGTGGTCATCTAGTCCAACCCCTGCCACAGGCAGGATCATCCCTGTCCAAACCAACCTATACAAGTGCATGCATATGGTGCATACAGACCATAGGGATGTACTTCTCCAGCTTCTTTTTTTTTTTTTTTTTTTTTTTT
>NW_017729025.1:137008972-137010526 GCF_001723915.1 Gavialis gangeticus
TTTTTTTTTTTTTTTTTTTTTACACACAAGCCCTTACAACTAATGTTGACTGTAGCTCCTGTTATCTTGCCCAAGCTTTGGGGTTGCTGGACCATGCTTCCATTTACTAGCAAAAAAACAAACAAAAGAAACCAAAGTTATTTAAAGTCCTTCGAAACAGAAGCTTATAGTGTATTTCCCACATCTGTAGCTGTGCTCAGCAGTGTGACAGTGGGAACTGAACTATTTTAGTGCCAGTAGCCCTGCAACTCAGCCAGTGATGTTCAAGTTCCTACAAGGACTTTTTGAAGAGAGAATTAGTTCACCTGAGACCAAATACAGGCCTGAGGAAGTTCTTGCTCCTTCCCGTTTCCTGTTGAGTTCTGCTTCTGCATCTTGCACTTGTCTTTCAAATAGTTAAAATAAGTAGGTTAGGGTTATATTCCACTCGCATTAAAACAGTGGTGGGTAAAATCTTACCCAAACCTAACTGACACTGTGGTTTAAGTCAGGGGTTTCAAACTCATTTGGTCCCTTAAACCAAACCTGAACTGCTGAACTCCTCACAAGTCAGATCTGGACCCACCTCTAACATTGTGGGCAAGCATTTTTAACCCCTGTGGCTTCCTGAGCTGACACAGCAGCTCTGTCACCCATGGCAATTAACAGAGTCATCACTTGCACGTCTGCTGCCACTAAAATGAATACTCAACAAGGGCTCTGTATCTTGGAATTAGGTGATGGGTCTGGCCCCTGCTTATCTGGAGACCTCTAGGAGTCCTACAGGCCAGAAGAGACCACTTTACAGGATGGATCTGGCCTGCAGGGTACATTGAGGATAAACTTTTAGATCAGAAATTCAAAGCAAAGTTTAGATTTCGGATGCTCTTTGTTTGGCTCTTTCTGTAACTAGATATTAGTGACCGCCATTACGGGATTATCAAATCTAGGCAATTTTGTTTTGGATTTATAGCTGTCTGTCATGATAGTATGCAAGTGCTGTACAACAAGGAGCATTCCTTCTAGTCGATATTTAAGTTAACATAAGGCTTTTGGTTTCTCCTCCATTCCCTTTTGGATTTCCTCCTAATATTGCCTGGATGTGATGGAAGGGAAGGAAGAAAAGATTGTGGGCTGAGACCAAACACCAAACTAAAGCCTGGGGCCGTTTTTCTCTTGTGACTGTTATAAAAGCCTTGCTTTGGAGGAGATGATGGAAATGCTGATAGACTCTGAATTAGAGCAACAAGAGAGGCACTGCTGTAGTGTACAGCTCAGCTTAAACTGTGCCCGGTGCTATTTCTGTGTTCCTTTAAGCAGAGTTACAGTGCAGCATACAGAAGAACCTTGTGCTGTGCATGTATCCAGAGCCATGACCACAGTAAGAATAGCTGGCCCAGGCAGCACTCTGAACAAGCTAGAGAGAGCATACTGTGTTTGCTGATTGGGTAGGGAGGAGGGAAAGGAGAGCTGTTCTAACATCATTTAATAGTGATGGACATTTGATTTAGATGGAAGAGTTCATTGTAAAGATGCATCTTTTTTTCCTTTAAAAAAAAAAAAAAAAAAAAAAAA
>NW_017729025.1:137010562-137012478 GCF_001723915.1 Gavialis gangeticus
AAAAAAAAAAAAAAAAAAAAAAAAATACCCAGAGACTTACTAGCCCTCGGTCTGGTCCCTTTTCCAAAACCGAAATATACTAGTTTCAGGCTCTTTGCAGTTTAACCATTGTGTACTTTGCTTTACACATTGTGTTAATTTTGCATGCAATAAACAGAGCACTTTAATGTGGTGTTTCTTTTTGTCAGTCTTTGCTTTTTTTATCAAATGTTATAGTTTAACAAATGTCATTGATCTTATTCTGGCAGGCAAGGTTCTTTTGAGTAAACCCGATATCTTTTATTAGACCAACTAAAATAGTTGGAAAAATTCTTCTTTGCAAGCTTTCCGGTACAAATGCCCTTCCTCTGCCTAACGAAGGACATTTGTACCTGAAAGCTTGCGAAGAATAAATTTTCCAACTATTTTTTAGTTGGTCAAATAAAAGATACTGGATTTACTCAAAGAACCGTGTCTGCCTGTGTCCTTAGATAACACAGCTACAACCTATACCCTGAAACGCGTATCTTATTCCAGCGCTGATATCACTCCTTACTTTCTATTTTGTCTTTTTAGTTCAGCATTTATGCTTGGAATACCTGGCTTGCTGTCTTGTTTAGCCAGCTCCTTAGATGCATTCAAGTCCCTAACAGTGATATAATCTCTATTTTGGTGATGCCCGTAAGGAAAAAGATAAACTTTTTCTAACCAAAGACAAAACTGAAACCTTCACCAAGTTAATCCCTCTTGAGGCTGTCTTAACATATCTGTATTGACAGGGGACAAGAGAAGTAGTAATGGGCTTAAATTGCAATGGGGAAATTTAGGGTGGATATTAGGAAGACTCTTCTGACTGAGAAGGTATATAAGTACTGGAACAGATTATCTACAGAGGTGGTAGAATCCCCATTTTTTTGGAATTTTTTAAGTGAAGATTAGACGGACATGTGGCTGGGATATTTAGACAGAAATGTTCCTGCCTTGAGCGAGGGACTGGAATTCTTGAAGTCTCTTTCTAGTTATTTTATTCATGAAAGTGTGGCTTGCACATATGTATATTCTTCTCCTTGGATCAGGGGTGGGCAAAATAGAAGATTTGACCAGCTGGCCAGACTCGTATTTCCCAGCAGCCCCTGACCATGTGGCTGGGGCTGACTTCCATGGAGACCCCAACAGCAGCCGCATTGTGATAGCACCAGGGTTTCTGTGGACACCAGCCCCAGCAGCACTGGCAGGGTGCACAGCAGGGTGCAGAGCTACTCTGGAGCCTGGCTGGGATCTTGTGGTGGTGATAGCGAGATTCAGAGCCAGGGCAGAGCTGCAATCTGCAGTCTGAATGCCCCAGGCAGGGGTGTGCAGGCAGAAGATCATGGCTGTGTCCCAGCTTCTTGCAGTGGTGACAGTGGTTCGGAGCCATGATCCACTGCCTGCATATCCCTGCCTGGGCCATGGAGGCTACAGATTGTGGCTCTGCCCTGGCTCTGGATCATGCTGTCACTGCCACAAGATCCCAGCAGGGCTCTGGAGCAGCACCATGCCTTGCTGGGTGCCCTACCAGCAGGGGAGGCTATAGCCACTCCAAAAGTTCCTGTAGGCACCCCTCCCAACAGCACTGCCACTGCTGCCCACCCTGCACAAGCAGTGGCAGCTGAGCCTTTCCCACTCCCACATGCAACACAACCTGCCCTCAGCCCCCTAACCAAGAAGAGACTGGTACCACTGCTGCCTGTCAGTGCTGTTGGGGCCAGTGTCCACAGAAACCCCGTATCACAGCACTGCTGCTACTGGGGTCTCCATGCAAACCAGACCCAGCCACATGGGCAGGGGGTGCTGGGAAATGGAGTCCACTGCTGGCTGGATCCGGCCTATGGGCCAGACTTTGCCTGCTCCTGCCTTTTTAGATAGTTTGCTTTCCTGGTTTTTTTTTTTTTTTTTTT
>NW_017729025.1:137012542-137015639 GCF_001723915.1 Gavialis gangeticus
TTTTTTTTTTTTTTTTTTTCCCCCCAGCATCATTGTGCACTTTAGTGATTACTAAAGGAAAATAAACAATTCTCAGACTTGACTTTAATTTTTTTTGTTAAGATCTACAAAGCAAGCCAGTTTTGCAGCTACCATAATGGTTTGAAAAGAAACTCCCATGTTGTTTCTTATATCAGTTTACATCTGAAGTGGCTTAGAACAACAAGCTGTCTCATTTCATTCCATTTAAGTATAAAATATTCATAATTATTTTAAAATGTAATGATCTCACTTATTCAAACTTGGCTTGTTTAAGTCTCAACAAATATCTATTAAATGAAGCCAAGTCTAAAGACTATTATGTACTTAAATTCCTTGTACAAATTTAAAGTGTATTGTAGCTGACAATATTAATATGAAAGTGCAAAAAGAGTTAGTGTTCATCCTGATCCTTGCATTTCATGACTTTGAACATTTGGAACAACTTTAGTATCTGAAAGAGTTTATGGTACTAAAAGCTGAAATGTCTTTCAGTTTGCTTTAAGCAAAAAAGCAGTCTTAATACTGTGTGTACTTTGTTTCATGCAAACTCTGTTCATTGCTGACAGCAACTACTATCTAACTGTCTTTGCTCTTTGTCAGGGACTTTCTACCCAGTGTAGTAATAGTCATAACTATTTGATAGACGTTGAAAAATAGCTATTTGGGGTCTGTTTGTTTTTTGTTTTTAAAGACACTTTGGCTGGGCCCAGATAAGCATGGCTGTGCAGTATGTGGTGCCGCAGACATGTCTGCAACGCCACATGCTGCGTGTCCTGTTGTTTTCCGCACTGCAAGGGAGCAGCACAGAGGGGTTTTTGTTTGTTCTGGGGGGGGGGCTTGTTCCCTGGCACACATGGAGCGGTGCACACAGTGGCAGTGTGCCGCCCAAAACCGGACCTGGCCAGCAGAAGCCGCACTCCAGTGCTAGGTAGACTCTGTATGGTGGAATTGCTGCTGCTGTTGCAGCCCCAGGACCCCAGGTAAGGCTGCTGGGGCCAGCCCAGTGCTGGCTTCTAGTTGTCCTCAGTGAACCAAATGTCCATGCACATCTGGATGTGGCCTTTATGTCCTAAACTAAACTACTTCCATTACATGGAAAAATTGGGACATAATGTTGTATTACTATAGTGCCTGGAGATCCAAATCAAGGTTGTAGCCCTAGTGTCCTTGGAGCTGTATGTACATTTAATAAGAAACTGTCCCTTGCCCAAAAGAAATTAAGTTTTTATATAGCCTAACTTAACAAAGGATTTGGAGTAGCAACAGAAGCATGGCTGAGCTAGGAATAGAGCCCTAGTCTCCCAAGCTCTGTGTCAGTGCACTGGGTCCTGCTACTTCTGAACGCTTGAGCTCAAGTTGGTTTGGACAGAATATTTCACACTAGACGTGTACCAAATGCTAATCTAGCCAGGTTTCTAGTACCAACATGTAATTTGTTTTTAATGTACACCATGTGCTTCCACACTGTGCTGAATTTGGTACATTTTACAGTGTATTTCAATCAGTGGTGTTTCCCTCAAGCAAACGTAAAAACTGGAAGACCACCATGAGAACTAAATGAAACCCACTGTGCTGGAAGATCTGTTAACCATGATGTTTTAAAATGCAGCTCAAAGATGTGTAAGGAAGCCAGGGAGTACCCCTTGAAAATAGAAATATAATATAAACAAGACTCTCTAATTAGGATGGAGTGTGTGTAGAGGTACTTGCATTATGTCCCCTTTTCTTCATGGTTACCAGATGAAAAAGGAAATGGGTGGGAGGGGAGGACATACCATTAATTTCCTCTATACTCCAGATGTATCACTGGTGTAAATAATTGAAGTAGATGAAAGTAAATTTATATTCTGGCCCTGGGGTTGCAAGTTTTAAAACAAGCAGGGAAAAGTAACTTCAACCAGTCCAAAGGCCAAAAAGCTTTTAAATTGTTTAATGGGCTGTTTTAAGTGATGCATAATCATTTATACTGAGGAGACCCAGGAAAGCTAAACACTAGTTAGATTTGTAATTGTTTGCATGTTTTCCATAGGAACAAAACCTAAAGAGAATGAGATTAATGGACATCCATCTGTCCTTACATCATCTCTTCCTTGGCATGAAGTACATTTCTGAAGGGGGGGGACAAATGTAGCTTAATGCTTTCAACAACCCCATGGTGCTATGACCAAGAACTAGCATTTGTCTGGCACTTGGCTCCTCTGGTGTGTCAACACTGGACGAATGGCTTCTGATTGTACTTCTAATGTAATTGAAAAGCCTATTGAAGACGTGGCCAACAAGTTTGGAGCCCTTCTAGCTGTCTCACCCTGGTGCTAGTGGGCCAGAAGCAGAACCGATTTAGCCTGCCTGCGTGAGCACAGTTTGAGAGAGAGTATTTGATGTAAAGAAAAGGAAGAAAAGAACAAAAGGACACTTCTATGCATCTCAACCAAAGCTGTCTTCAAGCAGCCAAAACCTGTGACTGCCCTTGATAGCACGGTTTGCCAGTAAACTGTATTTTAAAAAGAAACAGCTCTGGAGCTCTAGGGCCTTGGTTTTATGGAGAGGGTCTTGCAGCTCCTCACACTAGATGAGGATGTGCAGCTTTGTATTGTTTGCCCTCCCTATTCTCTTGAGAACTTTGCATGATCCCATGGCAATTGTCTTTTCAAAGAACAGCAATATTTATTCCTCTCTCTTTTTTTGAATAAATAAAATTCCTGCATTCTTGTATCATTTAGCTTGGCCTCTTCCGTGTTTGTTTGCAGCATACCTTTTAAGTGATTAGACCCATTTAAGAGTGTTTGATGTGTGGCCTTGCTGTGTCAGTAATAAGCTACTATAATGCCAATGACTCCTGCTCCTTAATCTGCACTACTGTGGCCAATGCTTTTAATACACTTGTAAATTTAAGGGAAACAAATGGATTTGCTTCAGCTTTGGAGAGTTCTGCTTTCCAACCCTTTCAAACCCTCACTTTACTACAAATGTTCATAACTTTTATGTACAAATAATCAACAGAAGAAATTAGGTGGCTGAGCAGAAATGGGGATATTTAAACAAGATTTGGACCTAGACTCCCCCCCCCCCCCCCCCA
>NW_017729025.1:137015843-137019022 GCF_001723915.1 Gavialis gangeticus
CCCCCCCCCCCCCAACTTTATGGAAGGTGCTAGCTTTGAGGGTAGGCCAAGGGGAAAAAAATATTTTAGTTATAGTTCAAACCAGTAGTGAGTCTATTGTTTCCTACTGCGCTCTTTTAAAGTTCTTCCAAGGAAGCTCACAAAGAACAGTTCTGAGATTTGAAGCGAGAACAAAGTGTTAATTGTTAAATTATTTTCTGCCCCCAAAATCTAAGGGAAAACCATCTGAAAGATGTTAGTTGCATACAGAGTATATCTGTCTCCATCCAGTGTTAAGTAGTCTGTTTTTTGAAATCCTTTGTATTCTGTCCTTGGCACTTCTCAATAGGCTTTTACACACAAACAATATGGACTCTAGCAGGTGGCATTTTTGGCAAATGACCTCCTCTCAATACAAGGATATTCAGAAGTTGGCCTTTCTTGTCCTTTTCTTTTCTTCTCTTTTCTTTTTCTTTTTTTCCCTTTTAGCACTATTAAAATAAGAGATTGAGGGCAAACATATCACTACGACAGAGATGCACGAAGATGTTAGACCAGAGGAAAATCAAAATACTGGTTACTAGAGAATTCAAACATCAGTAAAGAATATAACTTAATAGCTGCAGATATTAATGGGCAGCAGATCTCCCTCTAGAAACAAGTGCTATGGACTTAAAATGGCAGGTCCATTTCTGTGGCGAAGGTTAATTATACCAGTGGTTCTGCAACTTCCAGGCTTTTGCTTCTCTATTCCAGTCGCATTTGCTTTTTTTGATGTGAACTGTGGTCACATGCACAATTTATATGTCTCTGTCTGATTTTGGTTAATTGTAGTAGTAATTACTAATTTCCAACCCCTGACCTGTCTTTTAATCATGCTTTTAAAAAAATGGGCTTTTGGTGCCATTTTAAAATTTGGTGTTTGGGTTTTTTAATTTAGATAAATTATGCTAAAATGTTCAAGAGCATGCTGAACAGCAAGGTCAAAAGCTTTATCTGTGCAGTTCCCATTTTCTTTAACACATTTTTAATAACTGTAGATGCTTTCTTTAACAAGGGGCTCTTGTTTGAACAATGTTAAATCTCTTCCTCTTAGGCCAAACTGCTGAGAGAGCACTAGCACATAAATGATTATGGTTCTGGATCCATCTCTGCTGTTGGAGATATGGGGCCAGGTTCCTTCACTCCACTCAGTACAATGCATTTGAAAGAGTGACCTTCATTGCAGGCACTCTTACCCAGGCACCTTTAGGAAAACGGAACCAAAACGAGGAAAGAAGGGGAACGGAGACTCAAATTTGTTTTATTTTCAGCTTCCCTCATGATACTTAAGGCCAGCATTTTCAAGAGCTTGATACCTGACATGCTGAGAATATGGTTGCCTGTTTTAGTTACTCGATTTAGAGCTGGGCTTACTTGGAAACCTGCACCATGACACCCCTTTGTGGGAACAGAGCCCTTCTGAAAACATTGACCAAGGAATAAAGTTGTACAGAACTCCATTGCTGCTGTCTTCTGCCATGTGCTTTGGACCGGTAAGGATTACAAGTACCCATTCTCTCTACTCCAAGTGCGCGGATGCTGTATGACCCTTGTAGGCAGGCCCTTGGTATCAAGAGCCCCAAAGCTGCCGTGGGTTACAAAAGGCAGGTAAAATGTTCTTAATGTAGCATGGTGTTTTGTGAAGACCAGTTTCCAGATGTCTTCGCAATTTAAAGTGACTTGCTGCCAGCCTTCTTAAGATAAAGCTTAAAGCATTTTTTTTAAAAATACTGCGAAATAAATAGCAAAGCCCCTTTCTCCCCTTCTTTTGTCCCCCCCCCCTTTTCTTTTGACTTACTGTAGAAAGTTGTAGTAAAATTCCACACAAAGTTAATTTGTCCCCCTTTATCCCATTTTCAGTTCTGCCTCCAAATGGGAAAGGTTAATGGATCTGGGGGCTTTCAAGTTGGAAATGGCATTAAACAGCAATTAGGTGACCAGCCTCTCTGGCTAAGATTGAAAATGCTTGCCAAAAATCTTATTGTATTTGAACCTTTTTGTGCAAATCTTTGTCAAATGTAGAAATGATTACCTACCTTTTTTTCTTCTGCCTCTTCTTTTTTCCCCAACCATTTTCAGTTCTGCATCTGGTTTAATATAATGGGTGTTTGCATGAATGGCTTAGTTAGCCAGAGTGGTAATAAAACACTTTAAATTTATTGTGACATTTGGATTTAATTAAAAAGTACACACTTAGAAAAGTAAAACATAATGTGAAAAGAGTCAGGAAGGTTTTTCTCCTTTTCTTCCAAAAAACTAATTAGAGTTGTATTTTAAATTGTTTATGTGCTGCTAATCATTGCAATAAATCATTTATACTGAGAAAGACACACTCTAATGTGCTTGTGTAACTGTTTATGCTCTCAAGTTTCTATCATGAACAAATTGATCTGGAAGTGAATTTATTAACCACTAGGGAAGAAATCATTAGTGCTTTCTCTAAATATTCCCCAGGTACATTTTTATTATAGTAGTTTACTGTTTTAACTAAAAGTAACGTTACATAGCCTTGGTTGTAATTATGATGCAAATTACTTTTCCATCACTTAAAAGGAAAGAAACTGCCTTTTCACCACTAATATTTGTCACTTCTTTTTCAGACAGTAGTATGTTTTGCTAAAATTTAGATCTGTGTTCCTGGTGGAGCTACTGGGGGAACATTTTAATCATGTTACACAATTCCTTGAGTGAGTTTAAAAATGTATTCTCTGCAACTCAGTGGTCCTTGCTCAAATACCAGGTTTACTCACCTAAGTCCCTTAGTGCTTTCAAAGAGCTAGACAGCACAACACCACACCCTGGGAGGTAGCCAAGTATTGTTGTTCCCATGTTACCAATGGACAAATGGATATGCCACATGTTCTGGCTAACCCAAGTCAGTGGCAGAAACAGGACTTGCTGGCCCCTAATTGCATCCTTAATCGAAAGTGGGGATTTATTGATAGTCAGGCTCTTTGCTAGGGATTTTAAAATGATTGTGGAGTTGGCAGGGCAAGCAGATAAAGAAATGGTCAAAGTGTTCACAATTTAGAGTGCTTTGAGTCAGTCTTCTAAAACTGTGTTTTGTCAAATCAGTGGTCTGATTTTTCAGATATGGATTATCTGCCGCTCCAGTTGATATCAGTGGGATTTGTGGAATCCTCCCCCCCCCCCCCCCC
>NW_017729025.1:137019149-137020732 GCF_001723915.1 Gavialis gangeticus
CAGGGGGGTTTTTGGAACCCCCCCCCCCCCCCCCCCAATTTACAAGACACTTGAAGTTGCTGGTACTGTGAACCCTTTGACCAGTGTGACTAGCAGAGAAACTATCTGTTGCTGACTTGCAGAATTAGATAGATGGGTTGCCCCCTGCATTTGTTTCATTTGGAGAGTGAAGCCCCTGAGAGCGTGAAATGAGTGAGAAGGGCTAGGGACAGACATTCAAAAAGCCAGAGCCTGAATTAATTCAACCTTTGTGGGTTAGTCTAACCTGCAGAGAGTGAACTGGTTTGCAACAGAACAGACATGCGGGCCCATGCCTCCAGTTGCTCAGGCCAGGAGCTGTGGAGCATGCTGGCAGCTGGGTCAGGGCCCCCCCATCGTCACTGTGCTCGCTCCCTATGGTGGAATAGGCCCCTGCCGTCCCTTCCACAAGATGATGGAGGGAGGGGGAATAATCCCATCCCTGTCCACCCCAAGGGGCCCTACAGGCTGGCTGTGCCTCCAGGTCACTGCAGCAGGATGGGGCAGGGCCCTTGGTGGGGACAGCAGCCTGTCATAATGTCTGGGAGTATGAGCCCCTTCCCAGCAGGGGCCCCTGCTGCTGAGTGGGCAGAGCTGTGGCAAGCGGCACATGGCAGCATCAGGGGCCAGAGTGCCCCCTTGGTGCTACCACTGTGGCCACTTCCCTTGCCCCGCTGCAGTGCCCCCCCCCCCCCCTCCCCCAAGGAATGGGATCCTGCAGAGTGGTGGGGCCATCCTGGCTGGACTGGAGCAGAGAGCCCAGCCCAGACAGCATGCCAGGATGCTGGGGGTGCCTGGTTTAACTTTAACATAAACCAGCAAGGGGTCTGGGACATACAATGCATAAACCGGTTTGAGCCAAATGTGAAGTTTACATTCAACCAGGTTTTATCTTGAACCAGTTTTGGCCATTTTGAAACTTGTTTATGCACACTAAATTGTCTGTTCTGTTACAGGTTTAAACCAGTTTCCGATCACTTGAACTGGTTTATGTGTAATGTCTGTACCTAGCCAAGGAGGCTTAATGTAGAGTAACAGTGATGGGGAAAAATCTTAAACTATGGTCAAGTTTCTATTAAACCAAGGCTACAGTACTCTTTCCAAAAGGAATAAGGATAAGAGGGGCTTTATTTTTTATGTATGCATGATCAGATTTGTTGGCAAGCAAGAGGTTATGCTATATGCATAAAGGGGAAAGGTGAAAAGATGCATATAGAATCCACAAGACTCGAGAGCATCCACAAGAATGTACAAGAGGAAACCTAAATTGCGATTGGGAGCGTCCCTTGAATTTTAACATGTTAAATGTTCCAAACCGTTCTCTTCATTTTATAACCTGTAATTCATAATTCAGTGATAACTAGAATGTTACAAGTCCTATTCCTATCCACAGAGGCTTTCCAGTTTAATTTAGAACCTCTCTCTCTTGTGAACTGCCTGGTGAGGGCTTTGTGCGAGTATATTGACTGCTTGCTTAGCAATTCAGGGTAGCTGTTCTGAAGCTTATGTGAAGAATTTTTGGAGGTGGCATGGAAGAAATAATAAAAAAAAAAAAAAAAAAAAAG
>NW_017729025.1:137020787-137027337 GCF_001723915.1 Gavialis gangeticus
ATGGAAGAAAAAAAAAAAAAAAAAAAAAAAAAAAGGACAAAGAAACCAGTCATTCAAAAAATCAGCTTGTAGCAACTCACCCTCTTTTTTGCCACACTTTATCCTTTTTTCTTTTTTTTCTCTTTTTTTGTGGCAATAATTACAAGATACTGTACTCTTGAGAAAATTGTATAAGACCTTTTTTGTACCATGGTTTTCCTCTCTTCCCCCCTCCCCGCCCATTTTCTCCTTTACCAAGACTAAAATAGCACAAGTGTAATTGCATGTGCACATACGCACACGCTTGAGTGCACTTTGGTACTTCCAAGACTAAAATAGTGCCAATATTCTCATGGCCTGTTCAGATATTACCAGAGCAACTATAGTCTCATTGTCCTTGTGTTTATAAATAGTTGACTTTGGTGTCAGAGGTGTCTTGAATGAATTGGTTTTGGGTGTCTCAGCGTTCCTTCTTATTGTCCAAACAAGTGATTAAAATTGGATGCGTCAGTTTTTATCATGTTGGTAAAAGCTTTTTTACCAAGTAGGCAGTTGGTTTTACCATGTGTGTACCATGTCACTGGCAAACTATAGACTTATGTCCCTGAGTATTTAAAAATTTACTAGCATTTAAGCAACATACATTTGGTCACTTATATATTTTCCATGGGTTTTTTTGTTTATTTGTTTTTGGTTACAAAGAAATGTTTTTTTGCTAGCGCAACAGAAATGCATGCTTATTCTTTTATTGTTTTTTTGGATGTTATTGATGCATCAAAGAATCAAAAATCCTGCAATGCTATATATACTTTGCTTGCAAAGTAATGAGTGTTTTTAAGACTCTCTTCATTTTCCCAGAAACCCACTGTACGAAGTTCTGCCACTTTAGGTTTTCCTAATAATCCATGGGAGGATATGATCAAGATCTATTACTGTTTCCTGATATGGTAGACTGTTGAGAGGGAGAGTGGTGACACTTTGCCATTGCAAACATTTTTATCTGTATATTGGGAAACTCCTTATTTTCCCTACAGCTTTTTTGAAAAGGAGTCCTGATGATGTTAAACATGTTTCTTCTAGGTTGGCACTTCTCAACCTGGGGGTCATGAGCAAACTTCAGGGTGTCTGCCCAGCTTGCAGGGGGGGGCCACCTCAGCCCCCTGGGGTGGGGGCAGGACCACCCCACTCAGCCCCACAGCCTCTATCTTCTGGGTGGTGCTGTGGGTGGGCAGGTGGGACTCCGTGCAGCTGCTGCTCAGGTGAGTGGAGCCTGGGGCTCCCCACTGCTGAACCCTGGCTGCTGCCTCTGGGGCCATGCAGTTGTTGTAGCACAAGTGGGCCATCGAGGTTTTTTTATAGCATGCTGGAGTGGGGGTTCAGGAAGAAAAATGTTGAAAACCCCTCTTCTAGGTTACGGGGCTTACTTTGAACCATGCAGTCAGCAATATCGTTGGGATCTCTTACATTACTTTTGTAGTGAGAAAAGGAGGTCTTGAGTCCTTTCATACCCCTGTTAAATCTGATGCTCATAAATTTGGACATATCTATCAAGATGCCATTAACTGAAGACATTAAATATCCCTTTAAATGTAATGTCTCTCTGTGCAAAGTGACTCCTGCTGCTGTTCCTGAAGGCTTTTATTCCTCCAAAATATAAAACAAAGTCCTGTATCCAGATATGGACCTTCTCTGCCAAAGTGCAATGTCCATAAACCAATGGAGTTGAAAAATGATTGGCATCAGTTTTATAGGATCTGAAAGCAGCATGTCAAACTGACTGGGGAGAGGGGGAAGGAGGAGAGCAACACTGGTGACACATTTAAGTAGAAGTCTGTTGGAACTAATTGTCTCAACAGAGAGAAGGAGTATTGTTCTTTGCCGGCCATTTCTATATGAGAACTATTTGCTTTTATGGGCGGAAGATCTGGTGACACATTTGTAGACTGGAGGGGGGGAAGCATCTTCCTTGCCTTTTTTCTTTCAAACCAAGAAATTTTGTTAAAACTCTCCATACCAAAAATTCAATCTCAATTTTAGTAAGTCATAGATTCATAGACACTAGGACTGGAAGGGACCCCGGAGGATCATTGAGTCCAGCCCCCTGCCCTAGGGGCAGGAAGTCAGCAGGGATCATAGGATCCCAGCAAGATAAATATCCAAATGTCTCTTGAAGGCGTTCAAGGTAGGCGCTTGAACCACCTTCGGCGGTAGTCTATTCCAAACCTTGGGGGCTCGCACAGTAAAGAAGTTCTTCCTTATGTCCAGCCTGAAACGGTCGTGGAGGAGTTTGTGACCATTCAACCTTGTCTTCCCTTGGGGTGCTCTGGTGAACAGACGTTCCCCCAGATCCTGGTGAGCAGGTTTGGGGGGGAAGGGGTTATCTTTTTTGTTTTTGAAAAAACAAACAAAAGTCCAAGGAAGTTGTGTAGTTCAGTATAGTGAATATGTTTGAATTAAACTGCCTTTGGAGAATCGTTTCTGGATCACAAGCTTTTATTTGGGTCCATTTTATTTTATATTTTTCTCATATAAGGTCTGCGTTTTGCCCTTCAGTGCCCTCTAAATCTGTCTAATTAGGAATAGGCCTTCCATAAGTTTTTAAGAGATGTAGACATGTGTTGCCTACCTTATCCTCTTTTCCTCCCCTGTCACCATTATTTTTTGGACTATGATCAGAAGTGCCGTGTCTCTTGGAGTGAGGGAAGCAACTATCAGAGGTGTTGTTTCAGCAGACGCTAAGTTGTAAGAATAACTTGACAAACTATCTTCAGATCTATTTATAAATAGACAGAAAGGGAAGATTGAGAACCAACCAAAACTAGGGAAGATGGGAGTTGGAAGCCCTCCAAGGAAGCAGCAGGCAGAATCAAATTGGCAGCAGAAAGGGGAAATGGAGCAAGACCAGGAACACTGGGAACCACCTCTTGAAGAGTCTTCTGCTGTACCATGACATGAAAATTTCTTCCAGTCTTCTTTAGAAAGAGTGGTGCCTCTGCATTGCTCTTCTGTGTCAATAAGGGAGACTGCCTTGGAGCAGATAGGATTCCTTTGACTGATAGAAGATGCTTTCAAAGAGCAGAATTGGGAGTTCTTGCCAGTAAACTTTGAGGTGGTGGTTGGCTACCGTCATTCTGTGAAGAATCCCCTGGAAAAACCCTTTGTAAGAGAGCTAGCATTTTGGGGAAGCTAGGATCCACTGCAGATAAAGACCCTCTCTTGTTACAAAGGGGTACCTTATTAATCATTGAAAAGAGGACTGGGAGGGACCTGTAAGATCATAAAGTCCAGTCTCCTGCCATGGGCAGGAGGTAATAGGGCTCAAATAAGCTCAACAAGGTATTTATCCAGCCTCTTAAAGACTGCCAGAGATGGTGATTGCACCACCCCTGCTGGAAGTTTTCCAGATTCTAGTTATCTGGACGGAAAAGAAGTTTTTCCTTATGTCCAGCCAAAGCTTTTCCTCTACTAGCTTGTGTCCGTTGGTCTGTGTCTTCCCGGAGGGGGGGCTTTTCTGAAAAGTTGTTCTCCTAAATGCTGGTGTTTTCCCACATTTGTAGGTGGATATCAAGTCACCTTTCAGCCTTTTTTTGCTCAGGCTGAACAAAACCAGATCCCAAAGTCTCTCCTCATTGGGCTTGTCCCCCAGGCCTTTGATCATGAGGGTGGCCCTCCTCTGCACCCTTTCAAGCTTGTCCACATACTCCTTGAAGTGTGGTGCCCAGAATTGGACACAGTACTCCAGCTGTGGCCTCACTAATGCTAAATAGATGGGGAGGAGCGCCTCTCTAGATCTGTTGGCAACACACCTGCTGATGCATGCCACAGTTCTATTTGCACTATTAGTGACTTCATCTTGCTGGAGGCTTGTATTCATCCATTGCTCAATTGATACCCTTGGGTCCCTTTCGGATGCAGTGCCAGCCAGTGGACCACCACCCATTGAATAGATATGGTAAGGGTTCTTCCTACCCAAGTGAAGGACTTGGTATTTGTCCCTATTGAACCTCATGTGGTTTTGTTTAGTCCGTAGAACCAGCCTGTAAAGGTCTTCCTGAATCCTTGACTTTGTCCTCTGATGTACCCACTTGTCCCCACAGCTTGGTATTGTCTGAAAATTTATTAGGGAAACTCATAACTGGCACCAGGTGAACCCAACTCTGCAGAACTATGAATTTCACCTGATCTAGATGTAAAGGCAGAGAGCTTTGATGAAGAGCTTGCTTTCAGAAGAGTTATTTTGGCCATAACCTGTAATTTACAGGTTCCTGAGCTTGGGTAAACTCGCAAGTAACTAACAAGTTTAGTTTTGAGATCAATATTTTTTAAAGTAAACTAATATAGTAAGGGTTAACTGTCTTTACCCAGAATGGAAACCCACAAAAAGGTCTGTGAAAGGCTTTATTTCCAAATGTATTTTGAAGGGGAAGAATAACTGGGTTATGTAGGGAGTAATGCAAGTGCCTGCTTGATAATCCTGTCCATATGTGAAATTCTGCCCCATGAGAGTTTTCCTGGTGCAGATACCCTCACGTATTACACAATATATAATTTCTGTGGGCAAAAAGAAACTATAATTTTTATTACTATGCCAGGGGTCTAGGGCTGCTGTTATTCAGTTTATGATCGAAGCAAATTAATGCACATTCCAATAAAGTTTTGTTTGTTTTTGCTACATCACTTGTTATGCATCACAACAAATTAAGCTAAAATAAATCAAAAGATGTTTTGTTAGTCCTGTAATCATTAAGAATTAAATGTGCACCTTCAGATCCATAGAATAAATCTAGCCCTCTTCAGCATCTTGACTGCATTCAGTGCTTCACTGAAAATTATTTCCATGCCCAAGTTAATATTCACCTGAGTTAACATTTCTACCTGGAGAGAGAAAAATGGCTGCAGGGCTTGTGAAATAGGAGCTCTCCATTACCAGGAGCTACTACTGGATGGCAGAAGAAAAGATAGCTTAATTAGTGGAACATCAAGACCACTAAAAAAGAGAGAGGGTTGTTAACACCTGTGGAATGAATAATTTAGAAGGAATTGGGTAGATTATAATGAGCTGTGAAGTCAAGCCACTTCCTCGCTGCTGCCCAAGTAGAAATGCTGCTACCGCTGTCAGGCAGTTGGTTTTAATCAAGTAATCAAATCAATAAGCCTGCCCAGCGCCTAGGTGTGGGTCTGCAAGTCCTCAGTAGTGGAACAGGCAGAGGAAGATATTAGAATCTCAACAGCTGCAAAGGTAGATGAAGGCTGCAGCAGAATGAAATCCCCAGTTGTCTTGGTCTCCTTGCTGTTGGACCAAGGTACTATTCTGTCAAGAGCCATATGGAAACTAATGTGCAGCAGCTTTTCCACAATAAAAGAAGTCACACACAGGCATCTTCCATGCCAACATTATTTAATCAAAAGTGGGGTACAGCTGCACCCCTTCCCCCTGCCCTGGATCCACCCAGACATGTTATTTGCTTCCTGTTGCCACTGCTCCTCTGCTGCCAAACTACCAGACCCATGAAAAGCCCCATGGGCTAGATGACAACCTTACAGGCTGGATTTGGCCTGTGGGCTAGAGTAATGGGCACGACCAATTTAGTCCAACATCCCCCTTCCCTCCTCCCCCCCCCCCATGTTTTGCAGGATATGTCTGAAACTCTAGTATTGGAGCTACTTTAATGGAAGTAGTGTACTTATAAGGCTAGCAGGGTCCCTATTATGGGTATTTAAGACAAATTCCTTGAAAGGGGAGAAGCTGCTTTGCTAGTACAGATGCGTCTCTCTGAAGACTGGCTTTTACCAGGTTTCATGAGGAAAAAAACACTTGAGAGAGTGATACTTGACCTTCTGGGAATCTTGGTAGAAGCTGAGACTTTAGAAGAGCTTAGGGCAGTGAAAATACAAAGTTGATACCATTTACTAAGCAGGAGAAGTGAACTTACTACTAACTGAATTTGCCTGATCAGACTCTGGAAGAGAGGCAGGCTCAGGATGACTTTGAAGTTCAACAAGAACTA
The DNA here is from genome assembly GCF_001723915.1 of Gavialis gangeticus. Classification (NCBI taxonomy): domain Eukaryota; kingdom Metazoa; phylum Chordata; order Crocodylia; family Gavialidae; genus Gavialis; species Gavialis gangeticus. The sequence continues at coordinate 137,026,775 of NW_017729025.1, forward strand.
CATTCTACTCCTATAAATGTGCATTCCACAGAAGTTTGTAATTGAATAGTTGGGGGGGGTGGATGAAAAGGAAAACAGATACTGAACTGAAGTGACTTGCCCAAAATTGCACAGTGGGTCAGTGGCAGAGCTGAGAATAAACACTGTCTTTCCTGACTTCCCGTCCTAGGATGCATTTTACATTGTGAGCTACCACAACTCAGCAGACATTGCTCATTATGCTTGGACTGAAAAGTCTGTGGCCTGAGATCCAGGCAAGATTTAAACTCTGATTTGGGTTTGAGGCTGAATTGGGGTGTATGGATTAGCATAGAATTTGCTGCACACAAAGGTGATTTAAAATGTTCTTATGTTTTTGCCAAAAGGTAGAGCGCACACTGAATTCCTGCAAAATTTCCAGTACCTTCTGCAAAAAGTAGACTTTGAACATTTTGACTTCAGCTTCCTTGAAATAAGAGGAACAGATTTCAAGTCCTTATTTTCACTGTTTCTACTTCTCAAAACAGTGGTGTTGCATAGAGACTAAAATGTAACTACGTGGCATTCTGGTCAATCCCTCCCCT
>NW_017729025.1:137027636-137028934 GCF_001723915.1 Gavialis gangeticus
ATCACTGGGCTTTTCGGCCCAACCCCCCCCCGCCCCCCCCCCCCCCCCCAAACAAAAAAGCAAAAACATCCTTAAATTTGAAGATTATAATTTTAAATCTGTTGTTATAGTGGATAAAGAGCAGAGATTTGTTTCCTGTCTGGATACTCATCAATGCAAACTGGAAACAAGGACAATTGTGATAGTGTTGAGATTGAAGTGAAATAATGAGAGTGTAGACATCTTAATTTAACACCTAAAATGTGGTTGGCAGACTTGTTGCTGCATTTTTTTAAAGTAACAAACTGTTCTTCATAAGCAGTTGCCTTGGCAGGTTCCAGCTTGCTTTAGAGTAACCTTTTTTAAATCCCAGTGCTGCAGGTAATTTAAGCGCTCCTCTGAAAAGAGGTACCGTGTAGAATGCAACTGAGCTGAGGTGGATTGGAAAGGGAATTATATTTTGCATGGTGAAGCAACGAATGTAGGCTATAGATAAGTGGGGTACGCTTAGGGAGAGCACAGTTGCTACAGCTTGATTTCCCCCCCCCCCCCTCAGGAACAGGTTAAGGCTTTTTTTCCTTTTCAAAGAGCTACCCCACACTTGACTGTACCAGAACTTGTACAGCACTTGCCCATGGCACTCATGCCATTCTCTGCTGGAGCTTGCTACTCCATTTTTACCTGACCATATGATTCTAGGATCAGCTGTTTTTCCTAATAAATAGTCCCACAATGGGTAACAACTGAAAAAGAACTTGCTACTTTACTGACATCTCTTGCTGTATAAAAATCAGTCAAATACCTGTTGACAGTGAATGCCTCGTATAGGAAAATCTGTTCCCTAGCTTTAAAAAACACAATTGTTCTTATATTGACAGTCTTAAGCAGCTAGTCATGGGTGTAGTGTGAGGTAGTTCAGAACTTGTTGCCCTTCCATGTAAGCATTTTGTCTGTAGTTGAAAAATGTGGTGAAGCTTATTACCTGTTAAGACCTTGAATTGTCGTCTTGATCTCCAAAATCAGGAAGAAAGAATTGTCACAATTGAAGAGCAGTGCAGGAGAACCATGATCACTTTTGCATTAGTTATGTCCAATAAGTGCATTTGCCAAGCATTACATTAATTTTATTCAAGTGGTTGGGGAAGAAAGTTTGTAGCTAGGGACAGATATTCAAAAAGCTTGAGCTTAAAATGGTTCAATCTTTGGAGGTTAGGCTAACCTGGCTAGGTTGAACAAGTTTGCAACTGCAGAGACATTCCCTCTGGACTGAGGATGCCACAGAGCTGAGCTGAGGGGTGTGGCCAGCCCTCCCCCCCCCC
>NW_017729025.1:137033934-137036581 GCF_001723915.1 Gavialis gangeticus
CCCCCCCCCCTTTGCAGGATGATTTGATTAGAGAGGGGTGTGAACTCCCACCCTGCCTACACCATCCCAGGCTTTTCCCCACTCGCTGCTCAAGGGGCAGGAGTGTTGTCAGACCCCAATCCTTGGCTAGCACTGTGAGGCAAAGGGCAGATGTGCAGTTCATGCATCTGCTGATGACGCTGAGCTTTTCAATCTCCCTCTCCCTACTTCTTCATACTGTCTGCAAATCTGACAGGTAAGGGAGCCAGCAGGAAGCTGATAACAGTGTTTAGCAGCCCATCAAGAAAATAAAAGCCTCTCATCCGTTCAAGCTCTTCTTAAACAGCTTTTTCCAAGGAAGGAATGGAGGGACATTACCAGCTACCTGCTGATTAGCTCCAGAAAGCCCTAAGCAGACACTGTCCTATCTGCCTTTGTCCTATCCCAGTGAAACTGTCCTATCCCACAGACACCTCTCAGCATTAGGTAGCATACTACAAACTGGCTATGGTCCTTGGGGCTGGGATCCATGCTGTGGGAGATGGGAGAGAGGTGGGGATCCCTGCTTGAATAGTGAGGGTGGGGTGGGGCAGGGGGAAGCCAGGCAGACCCTGCTGTCTCTGCCAGAGCTCTGGCTAGGAAGCAGAAGGTAGGGGCCAGCCCTGTTCTCTGGAGCAGACAGCCCTGCCCAGGGCTGCAAAGCATCTGGGATGCTGGGAGACTGGTTTAACTTAAACCAGGAAGGGGGGGTAAGACATTGCATAAAATGGCTTGACCCAAATCAAGTAAGTCTGATACTACATTCAACCATGTTGAAATGTTGAGACTGGTTTATGTGCACTGAACTTATGTTGTGTTAGAGGTTTAAACCAGTTTCTGATCACTTAAACCAGTTTGTGTAATGTCTGTCCCTGGCCCATTGTGACTTGGAAGTAGTAAACTGGACTTTGCATCAGCCCTGTCCTTGAAATGACTCTTGTTTTCACGAACCTGGTTATAATCCATGAACTTGAAATCCTCAAAATATCTGTTGCTGCGTTTTGCAGGGGTTTTGTTAGTTTGTTTGGGGTTTTTTGAGAGACATTTTCTGATCAGTTTGTGGTGCCATTTGACATTTGGTGGATAGGTTTTTGTTCTGAAAGAACAAGGTTACTTTTTATTGCATGTCTTTTAATTCATGAGGAAAGTGTGGGTAATAGGAAGATATTGAAATTAACCTGAGTAGCCAGCATAGGGTATGCACTGTAACCTATTTCAGCTAGCTAGAAAGCTAGCTAGATGCTTCTCATGGTAACTGCCCAGCTTCTTGTTGCAGATTGACATAATTCCACCTATCCCAGGGGAGCATAATAGAGCACTTCAGGGAGTGCTCTAAATTCTGAAGGGAATTTAGGATCTTTTTATAGGATTTCTGGAGTGCTTATGTTCATCCAAAGGATTGTAGGCTGTTAAATGTTTTTAAAAGGTTTTTCTAATTGCCACACACTTTGCCTTTAAGTGGCTTCAGATATTCACAGAACTTTGATTTTAAACTTGTCTAATCTCTCCAGCTATCTAGTTAAGAAAAACTATTGCAGCTGAAAACAGCTGATTTTTCTTTCTTTCTTTCTTCCATTTTAATAGAAACATTTAGTCTGGTTTAAAAGCTTTCTAGTGAACCTTTTATGAATGACTAATTTAGGCCTGACAGGTTTTAATTATAATCTCTCTATACACAAGTTAAGATGCTTAATGCTGGTGAAAAGTTCTGAATGCAAAGCAAACTTGTGTCAAGTTGCAGAGCAAACTTACCCATCTTAATTGCTTTAGGGTTGAACTTTGACCTTAGTTCCCCATCTGTGTCTTACAAATTCCCTTCCCTCATAACAATAACTGCTTTTCTGTAGAATTTTGGATCTATGTTTAATTTTACAGAATTGTTAGTCTTGCAGCTAAATTTCCACAGGCCAGAGTCTGTCTGTCTTCGGACAGTAAGAATACTTCACTCAGGGATGGATTTAGTTCCACTAGATCAAGAGAAGCATTTCCTTTATTCTGTGGGTAAAACGGGTGTTGCTTATGGAGTTAAGGTACTTCCCTACGTGAGTTAAGGTGACAATGTGATTTTAATAGTCTTGGCAGCATTTACATTCTATTAAGACAAGCTTCCAAAAATACTTGCAGTGCCTTTCTGTGTCTGGTTTTAATGAGCAACGCCTTAAGTATATTGTTCCTTTTTAGGATTGATGGTGTCTGCATAATTTTCCGTGTGTGACCCGGCCTCAGTACTTCAGTCACAAAGGTTAGTTGCATCCTTTCCTTAGATAAGAATTGAGTTCCACCCAAGCTTACAAAATTAGCCTTGAAAATATCCACTGAGTGCAGATTCTTTCGCTGTGCTCTAGAGAGTGCATTTAAAAGTTTGAATCCAAAATTGATTTTGAAGTACTCTAATCTAAAATAACCCTGATGTTAGCATTGTTGTCTGTAACTCCTGCTAGCCTCTAGTGTTCTGGTTCAGTGCGTTGGCACTCAGTTTCCTGATGCTGTGAAATTGAGACTCATCTGGAGATTCAAACTTTTCTGAAGAGATCACAGGACACTTAAGACTCTGTTTCATTAGTTAGGTGAAAGTAGTTCTTTTCAGCAACTGGAAGGGAAGCACGGGGGTGCACGTTCCTCCCCCCCC
>NW_017729025.1:137036802-137041645 GCF_001723915.1 Gavialis gangeticus
CCAACGGGACCGGTGCCCACCCCCAATGACTGACACTGATGCTGTCTGCAAGGCTGGTGCCCCCCCTGATGGGGCCACCACCATCAGCAGCTTCTGCTGGTGCTCCCCCAGATTCGGGAGGCACCAGTCACTCATGTTTTTTATGGTGAGGTATACACACAAAACAAACCAAGTCAAGCCTTTGGGACTTGACTGTTGACATGGAAAGAAGGTAAAGTATGCTACATGTAATTCCTCCTCATGAGTTGTCAAAAGACTGGAGGTAAAGCTTGGAGTTTGCAAGCTATTGGGAACTGTAGGAAATTGCTGGGAGTTAAGTGAAACTCCACAAGAAATGTTCAGGCTCAGTGACTCTACCTATGTAGAGTCGGTCCAGATTCTAGGTTTTGGAGTCTGTCGGGATCTTGGTTTGGATTTCTCTCTTTTTTTAAAAAAATATTTCATATATGCAGTGAGAATCAATTCGAGCAGAAATAACTGACCTGAAGAACAGACGACTTCTGTCTTAAGAGGATCAGCTGCTGCATGGAGCAGCTGTAATAATCCCAACTCCTTGAAGTAAAAGAGCAAAGTGTGAGCTGCATTTAGTGTGCAGGCAGCAAGTCGTAAATTCTTTGAGTAGTGGTGGTCTGAGATTCAAGGAATAGGATTAGAAAGCTACTGTAGGCTAATGAAAGTGGCTCCCTTGGGATCATCTTGAACATAACCCAATGGACAGCCTTAAGGGAAGGAATGTCTCATGTGATTCTGACTTCTCTGACGTTGAATACTGTGATACTGGTAATGCTTTCTATATGCATACCGTTTTACAGCATGTTTTTGAACACAAGAGTGCAAACTAAATGTCACTCAGACTTGCCTCACCATTAATGCTCACTTTATTCTGGGCGAGTCAGCAAATGACCCTATATAAAGGTTTTCAAGCTCTTTGCAATTTTTATCCACTTTGCTATCCTGGGTCTCTAGCTGTCTGGGGCAGGAACATTCAAGGGCTACCTTCACATGTGATTTACCCTAAAAAGAGATGACATTATTGAAGGGACACACAAGGCTGGCCCCATCTAACCACTCTAGCAGTTAGTAATTTTCATCAATCTCTTCAAAGTGTTTACATCTAAGCTTATAGCATAAATGGCTAATTGTGGATTGCAAGCCTGTCTTACCAAAGAAAATAAGAGAAAAGCCCCTTTGATCTATGAGATGTGGATGTCTGCTAGCTAATTTCAGCTCCAACAAATGTTAACAAGCTTTTTCCTGTGTAGAGGGGGCGGAAAGCTTTCCCAGTAGATGAAAGGATGAGGTGGGCAGAATGTGCTAACCTTGTTACTTTCTGAGCCCAAGTTCCTACAAGACATTTGGGTAAGGAAGCATGGGCTAACCCCTTGTCTACATTATAAAGTTTTGGGTTTTTTTGCATTCCTAGCCAGCAGAACTCCTGGTGTGGATGCAGCTCAGCCACCAGAAGGCGGGCTTGTGCCTGCAGAGCTGTTTGAGGAAAATGGTGCAACTTTGGTTACAGAAAAATTCCTGGTGCTATGGCTATGTCCAAAGCAGTGGACGTGGCTGCTATTAACACTGCTGCCATAAATAAAGAACGGCCCCCATAACATAACCTCAACAGCATAGGCCAGTGGTGGCCAACTTGTGACATGCATGCCACAAGTGCCATGGGCACCCAGCGTGTTTGGCACGTGGCAGATTGGGGAGGATGAGAGGGAAGGAGAGTCAGGGCTTAATGCCACCTGGAGCATTTGGCAGGAACAGTGGGGGTAGGTGCCACTGACTTTGTCAAATCCCAATGGCCACAGGTGACACTAGGCAACACCGATGGCTGATTATTAGTGGCACAGTCTTATACATTGGATGTAACCCGTGCCATGCTTGCCAATGAGGTTGGCCCCTACTGGTATAGGCTGACAACAACTGTAACTATTTCAAAAGATAGTTCATAATGCAAGCTGTTATGATGGAACTATTATAACTGCATACTTCTGTAGAGCAGGGAAGTCCAACCTTTTAGGCAGGCCCCATGCCCATCCCTTTCCTCCAGTCCAATCTGCTGCTCTGCTTTCTGCAGCCTACCCACTCCCCAGTCGGTGGTGTGCTGCACAGTCTGCCTTCACCACTTGTGGGAAGCATGCTGCAGGATGGTCATCCTTGTTGTACAGACAAGTAGTAAAACCATTCCAACATTAACCAGGCTCATGAGTGGATCTAGAATTTAGTAAAAGGGGGTGCTGCACATTGCTCAGACCATGGTGGAGGATGGAGAGAAAGTTTAAGCCTCTGGGTCAGCGGGGGACACTGGGAGTGGGGCAGGGAGCAGGTGCAGGGACAGGGGAACCCTAGAGCTGCTCCTCTTACCTCATGGGATCTGATGGGCAGAGGTTTGGCTAGACAGAGTGCTGGGTTTGGCTGTGGACAGCAGTGGCAATGGGTGAGTTCTTCCCTCTTGCATTTGTTCCTTGCCTACCCCCACCCTGGGTGTCTTCCCATCAGCTGGGAGCAGGTATAGGAGGAGGAAACCATTCCTTCTATTGCCACTGCCCCTGGCCAAGCCCAGCACACTGGAGCTGCTCCATGTGGCCCTTGGCTGGAGCAGAGCAGGAGCAGCTCTGGGGTTCACCCCACATCTGCATCAAACAGGGACAGTGGCAGCAGTGGGTGGGTTCCTCCTCCTGCATCTGTTCCTAAGCATCAGGGACATTGCGAGGTTGGGGGGTGGGGAGGAGTGGCAGTAAGAAGAAACCTGTGCATCGCTGACACTGTTCTCTGGCAGCCTAGCCCCCTGCAAAACAGCAGTCTGCAGCTGGAGTGGGGCAGGCATGGCTCTGGGGCTTCCCCCCTCCCCACACACCTGGATCAGCCAGGGACAGCAATAGCAGTGGGTGGCTCTCCCACTCCCTGTGTCTGTTCCTGCCCAGTCCTTCGGATGTCCCCCACTGGCCCAAGGGCTCCAGCTTCAGGGAGAGACTGCCTGGAGTGCTGGGCTTAGCTGGAGACAGAGACGACAGCAGCAGAAGGGGGTGTGTCCACTCTTCCCTCCTCCCAGATCTGCCCCTGACCCTGCTTCATCCAGGGTCAAAGCATTGGTACTTCCATTAACATGCATTACCTATTAACGGTTACATTGTAGCATCTGTTGTGTGTTCTCCAAGCCTTTTAAAGCTGCTAAAATGTATGTTTGTCTAAGCAAGAAGTGGGTCAGTTGAGCAGATGAGTAGAAGCAATGCTGAGGTCTAGAAGCTGATTTTTTTTTTTTTTTTTAAACTAATTTTTCCATCATGTTCTGAGAACAGTAGCTTTTTACAGTTAATTGCCAAATGGTAAAGATTTGTGATGTACTTAGAGAATCTCAAAGCCCTAACTTCTATACAGGCTTCTGGTTTTGCTCAACCTAATAGTGTTTTGCCATGACAATAAAACAAGAATGGAGTTACTTTTGTCAACATGTAGCAGTAGTGGCAGAAGCCCTTAGTGATGATATTGTAATTCTCCCCACCCCACCCTCCCCAATCTCATTGCAAATCAGACTGAACCAAAGAGCTTGGTATGCTGAAGGCATCTTTTTGTCTGAGGTTAATGTTTGAGGACCAGAACTTGAAAAGCCTGGTAAGCCTATGCCCTTGGAATGGGGCAGAGAGCCTGGAATGGAGGGAGAAACTTTGCACAGTGTTAAGATACTAAGTAGTGCTAAGTACAGTACGAGGGGGATGGGCTTCTTGAAGGCCTGGGAGAGGGGCACTGCAGAAAATTGGAGGCATATCTGCTATGGCCTGTTACTGTATGGCGGCATAGTATCCTAGACCAGTGGTCTCCAAAGTGGGGTGCATAAAGAAAATATTAGAACTTCTATTTATATTTATATAAATATACATATATTGGGGGTGTGTGCTCAAAAATTTTTTACTGATAGGGGTGTGCAATCAAAAAAAGTTTGGAGACCACTGTCCTAGACTACAATCCAGCTCGTCTGCCCTCTGTATATAAATACTTAGAATAAAGATGCTGAGTGTGTGTGGTTTTAGCTCCAGAGTGGACTCTAAAATTACCTTGTTAAATTTATTGCACAAGATAATTGTGATGCGTAAAATGAACAATGACACCTTTCCATTTGCTTAATTACATGTGCTGTAGGCATTGACTTACTGATGGGCTAAAACTCTCCCTGCTCCCTCCCAACCAGCTACAGGCTTCTTTTGAAGGACACTAATGGACTGTTTTGGAACTATCATTCCATATGTATATATTCCAGCAGTGAAGTGCTACCACAGGTAATGGAGATCATTTTGAAGGGTTCTGAGGTGAATTTAGTGCCCCTGAAGAGTGGCTAAACTCTGTTTATTCATAGTGCAGACAGTAAGCCAGTAACTTCTGATGTACTCATTCCATGTTTAAATTGTTCCTGCAACTCCAGAATATGGTGTGTGTGCAAAACGGCTAGTATTCACTTCGAATTTGGATTCGGCCAATTTTGGGGGACAGTGATTCAATTCGGTGATTTGAATCGCTGTCCGGAATCGATTTGGCCGAATCCCCAAATCAAGCAGGCCTCATCCCCCAGCATCCCAGCTCTTTAAATAAAATAAAACAAAACAAAAAAACCCACAACTCATTGGGGGGGCATCCCCACTGCCCCTCACTGCCCTGTGCTGCATGGAGGACTCTGCCACGAGACCCCAGAAGCCCCAGTGGCCACAGCAGCAGCTGGTGAGTGCAGGGTTTAAAAAAAAAAAAAGAAAAAAAAGAGCTGGGACTCTGGGGCCAGGTGGGACAGCCACTGATGGGACCGGGAGAGAGGATGGAGGTCGGGGGGGGCTGGGGGAGCAGGCAGGGGATGGGG
>NW_017729025.1:137041665-137047141 GCF_001723915.1 Gavialis gangeticus
CCCTACCTACCAGCACGGAGTCCAGGTCCAGCTCCCTGCAGGGGCAAGCGGGGACTACCCGAGTCTCTGAAGCTCTCCGAAGCACTCTAAATCTTTTCTGAATTGATTCAGAGCTTCTTATTTGTCTCCCAGTTCGATTCAGATTCAGCCACTGAATCTCTTCCAAAACAATTGGCACCCAAAGCTTCACACAGCCCTAGTATGTGTGTGTACGTATACATATATACATTTCTTACGCAACTAATTGTTTAAAAAAAATGTAATGAAACTGAGATTTTTTTTTCCAGACCTGTGTGGGAGATTTAGCCATGTAACTCTCACTAATTTCAGTTGGACCTGTGTGTGGCAAAAATCATCTAATGTGGTTTTGCGAATCCTATACCTTTTTTTATTTTTAGGAATATTGCTTCTCTGCTTAACTTGTGCAGCCCCCTCAACTGGTTGGCAAATGTTTTGCCATGATCACCACTTTTAAAACTTATAGTTAAAGCACAGTTACAGCTGAGGTGCCACATTTTCTGTTTGTTCAGTTGTGGAAAATTGTTGTCTGTCTGTCTCTGTCTGTCTGTTGTTGACCTCATATACATGCACCGTTTCTAGGCTTATTTGCATCTGGAGATTTGAAGGTAACTTGAGTGGGTGTGGAAGATGGAACCTTAATGTATAATAGAGAAACACATCACTTCTGATATATATTGGCTGCTTGGGAAATTATTTTCCTTTGGTAACCTTGGTTTTCCTCCACTACTTTCGTGAGATGAAATTCCAGACTGCTTTATTTTTAAGTCAGCAAACTGATTATATATTGTAAAAGATCAGTGTTTTCATGGGTGAATGGTAATTACTGAGTAATGGCTTAAAACATTTCCTGAAGGAACATAAAGCTGTTTTTAAAAGTCAAGAGTACATTAAAAGGATTACCATGTAGATTTGATTTTTAGATAACGCTAAAATGGATCCCAAATGGACTTATGAAAAGGGATGCTATCTCTTTAATGGAAAGTGCATGGTCTGACAGCTCAGTATGCAAATGGTCCTGCAAAGAGGTGGGTTTTTTTTTTTTCCTTTCAACAAAGGAGAGGAAATGACCCCCTCCTCCCCCCTTTCCAAGTTTTAATAGCAAATGGGTTTGTCTGGTGGCTGCTTGAAAAGGTAGTAAGAGCATAGGTTTTCAGCATAACTGCATCTTCCTGATTCATTATAGAGGTACTTTCCATGACATCTAGAAGGTCAACAGCACTTGTATCTGTTACATGGATCGAATTAAGGGGAAAGACTGTCTGCCTTCTTTAAATGTAGGTTCTTGCTCATCTTTAGAAAAATTGAGGGAATATGCAAATAACCCAATAGCCTTTGTGCTTTCTGAGGTAAAGGGGAAGAGTTGAGTGTCACAGGCATTAACTTGGTGCAGGAGGGTGGATCACTGATTGTTGTAAGCCTCTTGTTGGGGAGCTTGCTTTCGACCTACTGTAATGACATTTCTGATGACTGTAACTTTCAGTATTTTTTGGAGTCTCCTGGCCCAACTTTTCGAGTGATTGATGGCTTTAAATACTGCCTTTGGCTTAAGTATGATTCCTTTTTAAAACATTTAAAAGCATATATTCATATCTCATTAAATACTAGACTTTGGTTGATTCCAAATTCTTCTGCGGTAGTGCACAAATTATTATAGGCTCCAAAAGTCTTGAGAAATTTCTATAGGCATGTGAAAGCTTTAGATTGGAGAGTCATCATAGCCTGCATTAAGGGTTGTGACAGATTGCTTCATCTGTGTACACAGAGCAGAACATCAAATGGCCATTTGGCAATGGGCGCTGAAATTCTATTAAGGTTGCCGAAAGCTTAAGCTGACATTGTATATGTCTGCAGAAAGGAAGAAGAAAAGATGATGATGATGATCTTGCAATGATGGAGCTCTTTTCACCTCAAAATACTCATGTGTATAATGGTGTTAAAAAAAAAAACAAAAAACAAAAAAAACCTCACGTGAATGTGTAGTATTAAGGTTTCACTGTTAAATTTGAGCTCACTATATTGCACGCCCTTTATTTTATTTTGTATTTTTTGAAATCCAGACAGTAAGAAACTCAGGTGCATACTTTAAGCTAGAAAGTAAGGGGAAAAAATATACTGACCCTGACCTGAGAGCTGACTTTTAACTCTTCTTTTCAAGGCTCTCCTTGGGAGTTTAACTTAATCTAGGGTTATTTTACATTTAATTGCCTTTCTTTAAAGAGAGAGAAAGAATGGTCTTTATTTCAGTATTTGGACTTAAATTATCTTAATCGGTTGTAGAAGGGAAGGGTGAGGTGTCAACTTTGTCTGTCTGGTCTGGAGACAGTTCTCTATAGTCCTCTTGTTTCCTTTGGCAGCTAAAACCTAGAAACTTAATATTGTTTTAATGCTAACTTTATAAGTTTTCAGAATCTTGAAACATGTGGAAGGAACTTCAGGCGAACCTTAACTCCCTGAACTGGCATTATTTTCCCACCAATGACTTTCTCCTGTTCCTAATGAAGTATTTTAAAGGTAATTTGTTTATTACTTTTTCCCTTATTTTCCTTCTCTCCCGGTCCCTAATTTCCCCTCCCCTCCCTCTGATCAAACGTAAACCAAAAGTACAAATTCTTAAAACAGAGGACCGTGCCAAGCATCAAATCTCAACCAATTTTTCTATAGCAAACAAAGTGGTTAAAATGTTCTACAATAGGGAAATGCAAGTTGAGAAATGTAGGTCTTATTTCATTTTCCCACTCAAAACTCTTGAATGGATTTTACTAAAGCCTTTTACACTCAACAAAAAACAAACCCCCCTTCCCCCCAACCCCCCCCCCAAACAACACACAAAAAACCCCAACAAACCAACAATTTTGGACAGATGCCAGTTTTATGTAAAACTTAAACCCTGACATAAGAACACTTTTTTATAAGCATATGGAAAAAGTTGTTTGTGGAAAATGTTTTGCAACCTTAATCCTTGTAGATTCTACCTAGTGCCTGTTGCGTGTGCTTTTTAATAGCCGTAGGTTGTTCACTACTTAATGGACATGGGCCTAAATTAAGCATTTGCCCCCTATGTACTTCACAAAGAGGAAGAACAACTGGATTCTCAACCCTAATCCAGATATTGTGTTTTAGGGTCCATTTCTATGCAAGTCATAGATGAAAATAGTAGAGAAATAATGCTGGTAGGACCTCAGGCAGTTCAGGGCAAGGGTCATCCTTGTCTAAACCATCTGCAAGGTTTGTCTAACCCAGGGGTGGGCAAAATATAGCCCATGGGCTGGAACTGGCCCACCAACAGATTCAGAAGCCAGGATGCAGAACCTTCCAGGGATATCTACAGCTGACCCACTGCCCTCCCCGCGTGGTACAAGCTCTCGTCCGGAGCCCCAATCCGGAACCTGCTGGCGGCATCAGCAGTGGACCCAGGCAGGAGCTGCTGCTGCGCCTGGTGGGTGGCGTAGTCTCTCCCCCAGAACCCAGCCAAAGCTCTAGTTCACCAGGAGCCCAATACTCAGATGTGGACCCAGGCAGGAGCTGCTGTTGCGTCAGGCGAGTGTCAGCTGTGACACTGCCAGCAGGTTCTGACATTGCCACCCACCCAGCAGGGCAGCACCTCCTGCCTGAGTCCACAGCTGAGCATCTACAATCTCTTCAGGTAATCTATTCCAGTGCTTAATCAAATGTATAGTGAGAGAGTTCTTCCTGACACTTAAGTTTCACTTGCTTATTTGAGATTTACCCCATATGCTGTTTGTTGCAGTCACAAAGAGCCAATTTTTATCCTCTTCATAACCAACCTTCAGATATTTCAGTTTCCCCAAGTCTTCTCTTTTTCCAGATAAAATAATCCCAGTTCTTCCAACCTTTTCTCATCAATCATGATTCCTAGACCTCTTGCCATTTTTGCTGCCCTATGGGGCATTGTCTGCTTCTTTCTTGAAGTGCGGAGCGCAAAACTGAATGCAGGTGAGGCCTCGCCAGTGCTGAATAGAGCAGAAGAATCACTTTCTTTGACTTGCAGACGACATCTATTATTAATACAGCCCAGTATGCTATTGGGTCTTTTTACAAAAAGAGAACACTGTTGGCTTATGTTCAGCTTACAGTCCACTATATCCCCCAGGTCCTTTTCTGTAGTACAGTAATGCAGCCTAGCCAGCTATCTCCCAGGCTGTATCTGTACATGCGATTGTTCTGTCTTAAGTGCTAGACTTTGCATGTGTCCTTCTTGAATTGCATTCAGTAGACTAGAGAAATGGTTTGAAATTAACTGAAGTAATTCTGAATGGCCAGCCTACCTTCTAGAGTGTTTGCAACTCCTGCTGGCCGGCTGAGTTGTGGCCAGTTTTTGAACACCTGCCTTGAGCACACCTTTTGAAAAACAGGGCCCTAGATGTGCCATTTTTAAGGATCCTTAAGGATTTTAAAGATTTTCAAGCAGCCAAAATCACTAGTTGATCTTAAACTTAAGCCACCTTTGCAACCAAAACTACCAAATGGCAGAAAGCAGGCAATATGCAATGAATCTCACTGATAGTAGGTTAAAATACCACTTTTCCATCTCTTTCAGTAATCCCCCTTTGTAACAACAGTGCATCTTACAATGCTTTGGGAACCTGTTTAATAATGACTTAAAACAGTGATTCTTATTCAGGGTGCTGTGAGATCCTTTTAAAGGTGACATACAGTGTTGCCACTGTTAGGTATGCAAACATGTACACATGATTCGCAGAATAAAACCAGAGATTTCATAAATAAATCCATAGCATCACAAACATTCTGACCTGTTGTGGTCTTTGAATTCTTTGCAATGGAAGAATCCCTCTACGTTTTTTCCATAGTCAAAAACAAAAAATGAATGAAAGCTAAGAGCTGGCATTTTCTGAGGTGAGCCTAGTGTCTAACAGGGGGTACTTTGAATTTAATAAAAGGTGCCTTGAGTCTAAAGGGCCTGAGAACTATTGACTTAAAGGAAAGTGCAAAAGTAAATTAATTGTTAAAGCTACTTCAGTGTTGTAGCATAAAACTGGAATTGTGAGAGTACTGTGGTGGTTATTTATTAAATAATTTTGATGAATGACCAGTCTTGTTTACAAGTACTATGTTTTGGGTATTCACCGTTCAAACTTTGTTGTTTTAACTGGATACCAACAGAGCACATGAAAAAGTTGCAAATCACTGAGTGACCATAACTCCTCAAATCCAAGTTCCTGTTGCAGAAGTTCGGGATTCCAAATTCAAGTTTTGCTGAAAATAGGATGTTTGCCTAGTTTGCTTTTCCTGATAGTAACTGTATTTGCTAGAATATTTCCTGAAGGCAGATGCAATATTACTATGAATGCAGTCGCGTTGAATTTGCTTAAAATTAATATTTAAAATACACTGAATCTTTTGTTTCATTTCTGGGAATGCTTGCCTAGGTCTACTTACATTTGTGTTGCGAGATTCTAAAGCTTATAACTGATGT
>NW_017729025.1:137052141-137055697 GCF_001723915.1 Gavialis gangeticus
AGATGCAATATTACTATGAATGCAGTCGCGTTGAATTTGCTTAAAATTAATATTTAAAATACACTGAATCTTTTGTTTCATTTCTGGGAATGCTTGCCTAGGTCTACTTACATTTGTGTTGCGAGATTCTAAAGCTTATAACTGATGTCAGATCCTCTGATGAAAGACAGAATGCTGCTTACTTAATGCGAAGACAAAAGCTAATAAGATTACTCCTACTATTCAGTTGCCTTTTCATCTTTTTCAGCCAGCCAAATCCTAGTTCGTTTGTTTGCTAGGGGCAAGAGTACAGATTTATTTTTATTTTATTTTTAAATGAGAATATTAGATATTGGAAATAAAGTTTGTTTCCTTAAGCAGTACTCTGAAATACTTGGTTAAATATGTGTCTTATCGTCCCAAACCCCAGCCTCTAAACTGCTTTGGGAAGTCGCTTACCTCTACCCTCTTTATTTGTTGCAATTGTAGCATATAAATTCAGGCTTTTGGCCTCTTACTTGAAATGATAGCAAAGGATATATTTGCCATTTTAAACAACAGTTCCCAGCTGAGAACAAAATTATGAATACAGTGGAATCCAGCTACCCTTGTGTGAGGTGCTACACAAACATCTGAAGCCTTCGGCCTTTCCTTCGAAAGAATAGTCATCCACTAGTAGGTTTCAGTATCTATCTATCGAAACTTACTAGTGAATGACTCTTCTTTTATATATTTTCTATATATATTTTTAGTGTGGGACTACTCATTCTGTTGAGAAATGCTGTTGTAGTAAGAACAGCTATATAGAAAAGTTTGGTGTGTGGGTGTGTGTGTTTGGTTTATGGGGTGTGGTTTGGTTTTTTTTTTAAGAACTTGCTAAAGGAAAGAGTTAAAGCCATCTGCCTGAAAGCATTGTGTAAAACATACACACAATGTTAGGGAAATAAGCCAATTATGTGTGCTTCACAGGAGGTGGGGGACTGACCTTTGTGTATAATTAGTTCTTTTATTTAAAGCAAAGATTTTGAATAGAATAACTAATTAGCTGTCATAAATGGCAAATTGAAGATTTTGGCCAGATTCCTTAGGGAATGTGGGAGGACTTTCCTCCTCCCACCCCATGCTGTACGCTTGTACGCTCTTTCCTCATTAGGGTTGTTTTTAGTCCTCTGCAGTGGTAATGAGGAGTGCAGTTGCTGCACTTAACTGAGCCCCCTCTAACAAGGCATGAAATGCAGGTGGAACAGAACTGCCTTCAGCTACTGCTGCTTTAATATGAAGCATTTTAGAGGTATTGGTAGGTTGGGGGAAGGAAAAAAGGGGGGTTGAAAAGTCGTGGTGATCTCACCTGTGTAATATGCTCTGGACTTGATTGTATAAAGCACAAAAAAGCCAGGAGGCCTGGAGGCATATATCATTAGCCAGAAGTCCCACATTACTCTTTCAGACCAATTAACCTTTAGAGTTGCATTAAAGAAATTAGGTGGTGAATTTCCCTGCTTTCAGATGGGACCAGTAGCTCTTGCAGAACAGAGCACCGTGGAGAACTATACCGTAGCAGCATAGCAGATAATTATTATTTAAATCCATTGTCTAGCCTTTATAAAAAGTTTTCTGCCTCTCCAAGTGAAGCTTTATGAAGGGCGCCCTTAGAAGTACTGAAACAGATTGCCACGCAAAGAAAAATATCAGTAAAATGGTTTAGAAACCTTCAGGGGTATTTTTAGTGGACACTTGTGGTATAAGCCAGTTGAATAATTTTACAGAAAGACCCCAGACAGAGAAGATATGGGCTGATTAAAGCTAGCTTGTCAGCCCTTGAATAGAGGTAAAGTTTAGATTACCCAGTACAATAACAGCCTCTTTAGACGCAGTCATAAATTTCAGTCTGACCAAAGGTGGTGTCTATAATTTTTTAATGTGCATTGGAGCTGTGAGCACTCAGTACAGGTTTTGTTTTGTATTTACCAGCAGCAAGTCTATTAAGTTGTAAAGGGCAAGGAGGGGAATATAGGTAGCCAAAAATAGAAAGGCTTCATCTACTGTTTCTAAGAAAAGGTACTGTGCATGACTAGCAACAGGAGACGAAGAGAAAGGAACTTGACATTCCATATTCAGGACTTTTTACAAAGGAATTTTGATTAAGTCTGATTGTCTATTAAACAGGGAAGTATTGGATTGTTACTTTTTCCTAGCTTGACAATTGTTCTCTTAGTTTGAATGCTGGCTCATGTTGTGCATGGGGAATGGGGTGTGTCCTGTCAACACCCATTCAAATGCCCCATCCATGTGGTCAACATGAACTATGTCTTGTGATTTGCCAAGAAAAATAAGTTGCTGTCTGTCTACTGGTTGCCCAAAGAGTCCTTCTAAACCCTGGTTGGTTGGTTGTGGGGAAAAGAAAGCAGAAAGAAGGATTTGGTGTTAATCCCTGAGCAGGGCTCTGGCTGTAAAGTTGAAATGCTTTGGCTGCGCTGCTCTTTTTTTGTTTGGAAACAAAATGGCAGGCATGCTGCAAATCCTTGCTGATCAAGTTTGGCAGTTGGAAATCTGTTTCACACCTCACCTGCCATGTCAACTTGCTACTTACAGCCAGAACTTTCTGTAGATGTATTTATTTTCCCTCTAGATGGGTTGGGGTCTTGGAGGGAAGCCTTACAAACCGCCAAATCTGACTGGCATTGGCTGACCTTGCTCGTTATTTTATTTGAGTGGGAATAGCAGCTTTGAACATCATATGATCTCTGAAACACTATTTTTTTTCCTCAGTAGAAAACCCCCTGCTGAACACTGACCAAATATGGAGCTTTTTTCTGTGCTAAGACATTGTAAAGAAATCTTCGCGTTTTTGCTACTAGATATTAGAAGAAAATGAGGCTGTTCGCATGAGCCTCTCAAGACAGTCACATGCATGAACAGCTCTGAAGCAGGAGGTTGTCAGTCTGGAGGCCACATAAAGAACAAGAAACTATACTGTGGTCAGTCCACTAGTCATCCTTAACTGTTCACCAAGCCTTGCTTAACATTTAACAAGGAAAATCTTCCTATCCATTCAGTTTCCCCCGTCTGATGAAAGTAACTTCTCTGTTGAAACAGCAGGAAAAGGATTTTTGCTTTCCCTCCCTTCTTGCCCATCACTCACTGCCTCAGTTCAGGGCCTGATTTTACCAGTTAGTAGGAGGCCCACTTTTCAGAGAGAGGGTGAATGTTATTCTCCTGGAGTCTACTTTCCAAGGCCACTTGGATGATTTGGAAACACAAGTCACTTGCATGCTTTAAAAAACACCGCCCATGGTAGCTACTTTGTTTGGAGGCATAGCATTCATTAAATTTAGGGCACCTGTAGACATGCAGGGACTCTGCTCCAGTGAACTGTAATTACAGCTCATCAGAGCAGATTTGATTAACCAAGTCTGCTGACGTGTGCTAATTAGCGCACGCTTCAAAATTGGCAGTGAGGGTGCCTTAACTAAAGCTCTTTGATCAAGCTTTAGTTAAAGCACCCCTGCTGCCATTTTGAAGTGCAGGCCACTGAATGAGCTGCTACAGGTGCTCTAATTAAACCTCCCCCCCCCCC
>NW_017729025.1:137055916-137067480 GCF_001723915.1 Gavialis gangeticus
TAAACCCCCCCCCCCCCCCAACCCCTGGAGCACATGTAAAGATGCCCATTGCAGGGAGGGGGGGTGAAAATAGCTAGACGGAAGCAGTCTTTGGGTGGAAATAATCTTCGGTGTTTAACTGAAGGGTCTAAGGCAACATCTCCAGACTATCCTGAAGGACATGTGGACAAAGCTAGAGAAGGAGGCCTGTAAATTGCTGAAACTGTGTGTTTGGCATCATAGGAATGGAAGCAAAAAGTAATTGTTGATGAAGTTTAACAGTGGGGAAACTTTACTGTGGTGTTAGTATTTCAAGTTCCAGTGAATTTCTGTTGGTGGCTAAACTTTACTGCTAAACTGAAGTTTTAGTTTATCAGTAACTACAAGAAAAGGGGGGTTCTCTAAGGAAGTAAAGGCAACTAGAGAGAGGACAGGCTGATTAGGCTTGAGCTGCTGATTTTGATTCTGCCAGGCCCAGGTATGGTACTTCTTGTGCTTCCTACATGAACTTGTATCCTATGAAAGGTAAATGGTTTCTCTGCCATAGTGAAAAAGTTGATGTCATTCCTTGCCCAGGAAATTTGCTTAGACTAGACTATGACTGTATGTGTCAGCTTGAAGGGAAAAATGATAGTTCTCTCTCTACTGAATCCTTGTCATGGACAAACATGCTATGTATTGAAGGAAGTAAAAAGGGTATCATTAAACGAGTTCTTTGTCATGGCAGAAGAGTAATCTAAACTTCTGTCAAGTTCTAATTTTTTCTGTTCCCTTGCATGACTTGCCAGCTGAACAAGTAGTAGGTATTTTTAATTGATTTTTTTTTTAAGTTCTGCCTGAAAGTCTTGGAATGAATGTTTCTCCCTGCTTTCTATCCAGGTAACGGGTGGCACTGACGATAGAGGATTTTGAGGCAGCCATTTTAAAGAGCATGCAAATGAGATATTGGGAAGAAATATGGGAAAATCAGTTGTTTCGTGTGTGTTTGGGTGGTAAATGAAATTAAAGCTTTTTGAGAGATGGTTGAAGTTTACCCCAGCAACTTTTTTTTTTTTTTCACAAACCTCTTATTTCCCTCCTGGAATTGAAATACCCATACATTGATGCATAAGATTGTTCACTGAGTTTTCTCTCCAGACTTCAGAAATAATGGATCTACTGTGTGACTTGACCATAAGAAACTTGAATTTTATGTAACAAGCTTGATTTTAATTCAACAGTTTGGATTGCATGATTAGTACTTGGAGATCCTGTTTTCTATTCTCTTCTAGAGATAGGATCAGCTCTGGGAGAATCCGGTTCTTAGGGGGGTTTTTTGAGAGATGGAGAGAGACTTTAGCAAAACTATGTTTCTTTAATATTACTGTTGAAACAGACTTGTATAGTACAAATGCATATGTACAGAGTTCTCTGTCCTGACAGGTTATTGAGATCTTTCTGCCTATTGTGTTAAACTGCTGGAGTGGGATTTGAGATGGCATGTGGTAATGTCTTAATGTGAAACATTTAAAAAAAGAGGCCTGGAAAAGTGGAGCTGCTTCTCTCTGCTCCAGAAACGGACCATGTGGAAATACTGTGTGCAGAACCCAGGGAGTCGCTTCCTGACTCTTCTAGTGAGCCTCCCCTTATCACACTACTTCTAAAATTTGATCCCAAGGTTCAGTTTCTGAAACCTCCATATCATTTCCTCCTCCCTCCCACTCCCCCCCCACCCCCAAAAAAAAAAATTTAAAAAAAAATTCTAGGTTTTGGGGTGTGTTTTGTTTGAGATTTCTATAGGAAAATGTGCATACTTGTTCAAAACTGTTTCTCCCTACTTCTGGGAAGCTTGACACTTATTTCAGAGTGGCAGTATGCACTGTGTGTCATGATTGAACAGAAACTTAGATTTTCAAATACTCATGCATTTGTCATCAGTGTCAAAAGTTTGCTGATATCAACTAAGCAAGTTGTATAGGAAGGTTCTTTAAGTCTTAAAAGTTTTTGAATGTTATTTGACCTGTCTCTGTAGAAGTGAGACCACTTCCATAACAAATGGATCGATACCTCACTGTTCCTGCAGAAGTGTCTTAAGTGCTATTGTCATCTGCTTGCAGCTCTGACAAAGCAATTATTACTGTAAGAGTGGTGGGTTTTATATATGCTGAGTGTTAGGCACCCTCAGGTCATCCTTGCTTTTAAGGAAAGCAGCAAATGTCACTTATTACAGCAGCAGTAACTAGTACCACTCTGGTTAAGGGGCTGTTAATAATTCCATTATAATGCTGCCTTTTTTCTAGGACATAAAGCTTGTTATCAAAATTGTCTTCTAAAACTGTGTGAGGGCAGATTTTGTGTCTCCTGCTGCTACAGCCAGAACCGCTAACACTATATTTCCTCAGCTTCAGCCAGACCAAGTGTGTACTGTAGTGGAGGTCCACCCTGGTTGCATTTGATGAAATCATGAAAAGTGCAAAGCCAACAGTAGAAATTTTGAAGCTTTAAGTAAAATTGCATTCTGGACCCCCAGTTAAATCATTGCATATGATGAGCCCCCTAACCATTTGCTGTCTTTTCTGTCAGACTCAGAATAGCATCCTTGAGTTTCAAAACAAATCCCTCCC
The DNA here is from genome assembly GCF_001723915.1 of Gavialis gangeticus. Classification (NCBI taxonomy): domain Eukaryota; kingdom Metazoa; phylum Chordata; order Crocodylia; family Gavialidae; genus Gavialis; species Gavialis gangeticus. Next base: position 137,058,499 of record NW_017729025.1, read on the forward strand.
TTTCCTCTGTGATACTGAGAGGATGTAGGGCTGAGGCTCATTCACCAATACTGGCAAGACAACAGATGACCTACTTCTCTTCTGAACTTCTGGATAAAGAAACCCAAAAAAGGAGAGCCATATAGGCTGGATACAAGTTGAAAGCGCTAGGAAGGAGCAGCTTACTGGAAAGTTGAAAGAGAAGCATCCAGAGAAATGGCATCTTCCCAGCTTGGGAGCAAGGCTCAAATAGGGTCTTGGTGACCTTGTGCCCATGCAGGGTCCTACTGGCCAAAAACTGATTTCTCCATAGATACCCCTGACTGAACTCAGCCCCTGCTCTAAGCCAGCTAGTTCAGTTTCACATCCCAAGACTTTTTGCACTACCTTTTGCAAGATACTGGGGGTTTCTAGTTTTTGAATGTCTAGGTCAGGTGTGACCAACCTGCCAAGTGGCACAGGTAGGTCTTGTGTGTGCACAGAAGATGAGGAAGATGGCAGACAGCACAGCAGCAGATAAGGAAGAAGCAGAAAGCAGAACAGTGCATCAGGCAGGGAGTACAGGGTAGGAAGCAGAAAGAACAGCAGCGGATTGGGTAGAAAGGGAACTTAGTGGCACTCAGGGAGGATACGGAGCTAATTTGTGGCACGCCTGCCAAATATGTTGGCACCCACTGATCTAGATTTTGGTCCTTCTCCAATGACAGAGGAGAAAAAAGTTGTGGTTTGTTGGCTATATGGAAATGTCTAGGTAACCCCTGATATAGGCAACCCCAAAGGTTTGTCAGGGCAAATAGTTTAAGAATAATTGTGGCCTTGTTAATCTCAGTTACCATTGGGATGCCTTGGATAGGAGGGGTTAGAAGAGCATAATTGTTACTAGGGCTGTGCAAAGCTTCGGTAGCCTATTCGATTTGGAGGAGATTCGGCCTGATTTCAGCAGCTGAATCTTTGAATCCAAATCAAATCAGGAGACCAATTAAAAGGTTGGAATTGAACTGGAAGCCTCCGAATCGATTCAGTCCAATTTGGAGATTTGGACGTAGACTAAACAGTCAGCAGTCCTTGAGGACGCTGGACACGGCTGCCTCCAACTGTTAAGTCTGTTGTGGTGGGCAGAGGGGGGATGGAAGGGGTGTGGGGGTGGAGGGCAGATCAACACCCCGACAGTGAGGGAGGGATTGGGACTGGGGCTAAGACAAGCTGCCCAGCTCGGGAGGGAGGCTCCTGCCACTGTGCCACTGCACACCACTGATCCAGGAGGGCATGGGAGTGGGCATGTGTCCTTGGATCTGTGCAGGGCAGGCTGGGCTAGGGTGAGCTCCAGGAGGTTGGCTCCAGCTGCCCACAGTCAGCCTGTGGTTCACGGGGTGGGTGGACCTAGGGCTGCACTCCAGGTGGCTAGCCCCAGCCCAGAGCGCAGCCCTGGTTATGCCTGCCCCACACAGCACAGTGGAGCGGGGTTTATGGGGGGTCTGCAGCCAGTCTCTAAAATTCCCCATAGCTCCTGCTGCTGGGCCAGGCCTAATCTGGGTGCATGCGCCCACCCCCATGCCCTGCTGCCGCTTGTCCAGCCAGGATGAAGCTGCAGCTTGTCTGGGAGGCACAGGGAGGCTGAGCGAGCAGTGGGAGGGCATAGCCCCGACTCCCAGTGCCTTCTGCCACTTCTCCAGAGCGCAGCCTGGCCCAGCCCGCCCTGTGCGGATCTAGGGGCACACACCCAGGCCCATGCCCTCCCGGACCGGTGGCGCGCAGTGGTGGGAGAGTCCCTGCCCGAGTCCTGTGCCTAGGGCCATCCCTGGGGGGGGTGCAAATCGGGGCAACTGCCCTGGGCCCCCTGCTTTGGGGGTCCCTGTAGTTCTGTACAGGCCCTGCCACAGCCAACATGTGCCATTGCTGCTGAGTGCCTCTGGCTCTGCCGCCGCTGTGCACTGCCAGCTCTGGCTGCTCGCCCTCCTGCTCTGCCAGCTCTGGCAGCTCCTCTGGCAGCTCACCCGCCCCTGACCCCAAACAGACTGATGGGCCCTGGACACCCCTAGGGACAGCTCTGCCTGTGCCCCCCCACCCCTGCCTAGGCAGCTTGTCCCAGCCCCAGTCCCTCCCTTGATGTGGGGGCATTGATCTGTACCTCCCCATGTCCCTTCCCTGCTCACTCCGCCCACCACAACAGGCTTACCAGCTGGAGGTAGCTGTGTCCATAGTCCTCAAGGACTGCTGCCTGTTTATTCTATGGCCGAATCTCCAAATCGGCGCTGAATCTTTAGATCCAAATCAGCCAAATAGAATCAGGACAGTGATTCGAATTGTTGAATCGAATCACTGTCCCTGCAAATTGGCCAAATCTGAATCAAATACTTGCCGCTTTGCACAGGCTTAATTGTTACACTAGCTTTCACCAGGAGCCTTGTGATAGAGGGGTTGCAAAGGAATCAAGGGGTAGCGTGCCACTTCCTTTGTTTTCCTTTCTGTTCTGCCCCATCATTACTCACTTCAACTGTAGGTCCACCTTGAGGCTTTGGTGAATGTGTAGTAGTTGCCATTCTAATCTTCATAGAATGGTTACCTTGTTTCATTACTTAAGTTATGTAATACCCTGGTGTCATTCTAATGAGGAAAAAGACCGATGTTGAAATAGCAGCCAATTTAATTTTTTTAAAAATTGGAATCAAAAAGCATGATGCCAGCATCAGCTCCATATTTGGCATATGTTCGTTGCATCTTTGCAGGTGAACGTCCTGTGGGAGGTGAAATCTATGCTCATAGGAGCATAGGTTTTAAGACCAAAAGCCTTACAGGACATAGACTCCGCAAGATCTAACAGGCCATAAAATGTATACAGTGATCACAGAATGTACTCGATACCAGGGCTCTCCAAATTTCGAAGCGGTTGAGGGCTGCAGACCTACAGGCTGCACCAGGGTGAACTGTGGGCCCCCAGGCCACATGCCACATGGAACTCCACCTCCTGTGGCACCACATGCCCATGTGAGCCTACCCCTTCTACCACTCCACTGCCTGCTAGTGTTGTTGCCCTCTGTCCTCCCCACTGCTGTGCAGTGTTGACCCTCTTCCCGCGCCACTGCAGCACAGGATACCTTTCCTCCATGCACCCCCTCCTCCCTCCATGCTGGGCTGTGTGCCCATGCAGCCTCCCTCCCCACTGGGGCAGGGGTAGGAAGAGAAGACTGGAAGACGGAGGGGGAGGATTTGAGGCTCTGGCTGCTGTTGCAGCCGGAGCAGTGTGGAGAGCAATGGCCAGGCAGGAGCCTGGGGGCCTCAACATAACCCCTCGCAGGCCCACAGGCCACCAGCTGGACAGCCCTGTTCTACACCATTTACAGCTATCGTGGAACATACTTCAGCAATGCAGGGCACCAACTTAAACTACCTAAATGCCTTCAGATTTATAAACACTCTGGCTTGGTTTTTGTTATAGGTGTGCCAATGTTATCTGTGCAACCCAAAGGGAAACAGAAGGGCTGTGCTGGCTGCAACCGAAAGATCAAGGACCGCTACCTTTTGAAGGCCCTGGATAAGTACTGGCATGAAGACTGTCTAAAGTGTGCCTGCTGTGACTGCCGTCTTGGAGAGGTTGGATCAACTCTTTACACGAAAGCAAATCTTATTCTTTGCCGCAGAGATTACCTGAGGTAAATATAGGCACGTGCTATGGTCTCTTTCTTTGATCTCTCAGTTGCTGCAAGATGTTTATCTTGCTACACTCTAGACTGTAAATAAATATACTCATTGGTTTAGTAGCTGAACCATCTCCTTTTTAAAGATGGGTTTTAATTTGCATTTCAAGTGTGTTTATTTTTTTGATGCAGCTGTTAAGTGCTTAGTTGGTAGAGAGGGGAGGATGTGCTTTGGTATTATGGTCCTACTATGGAATATAATGTTTATCACTTTAAAAAATACAGGGATAATCTTCAGCTAGCCCCACATGGTGCCATTGACTTTGGTACACATCAGCTGAGTGTCTGACCTGAAACTCTTGTTTTATTTTTGCCTCTTCAGTAGTATTTTTTTACAATGGACCTTCAGTGTTCATCTTCAGTGGGTTTTCCCCTCTGTGAAGTACTTGTCTGTTCAGTAACTAACCAAACAAAATTAAATTTCTTAAAGTATTTTTCTACAGAAAGAATTTACAATGACCAGCGGGGACTTTTATATTTGTGTAGAACAACACTCATCTGCATTTTATAAGAAATAAGATGGAGACTCTTTTTTTTTTTGCATGGTTACATGTATGGAAGCTCAGATTAGTTGTTTCCTATAACAAGTTTTAATACAACTTCCTTATTAAGGACTATGTTGTATGAGATTACTGTTGCTGGATTTTGTTGGTTTTTATTAGTTCTGGTTTTTCCTTGCCTTTTTTACTTTTCCATAGGACCTGTCCCCGTAACATTTCCTTCCCTAGCCTCAACCCCAAGTATGTTTTCAGCAAGAAATTATTACTTTTTAAGTGTTCTAATGACAGCTAACCTTGAAGTGGGCAGTGACTGGCCATAGTGACAGTAATTTAAATCCTTGAAGTACGTGGTATAGTTAAAAAGGATAAAGGGGGGAAAGAAATCCTGACATCAGAAGGAAACTTATAATAGTTAAAATTTACTAACTCATATTTTGCTAAATTCCTTCTTGAAAACTAAGAGGAAACAGTTATGCGTTTCTCTTTTATCATTTACTGTTGGAGGTCTTTGGAAGTGGATCCTTGCTTTCTGATTCTACTGACTGACTACAGAGCATCTTTCCTATAGTTACAGTTTGTTCTGCTGTTTGAATTTAAACTCTCAAGAGGACATGTGAAGTGTCTCTGCTGTCAAGAGAATCATAAAACTTCGACTGCTGCAGACGCAGGTATAATTATGTAGGGAAAGATGCATCCCTGAATTGTAGCTTGTGGAGGTGATATTTTATGAGTGGGGGCAGAGTCTAGTAGGATTTAATGGAGAGGAAAGAACTGTGTTTGGGAGCTGTGGAGGCACAGGAGAATAGAATGTGGACAGGGAAGAGAGAACTTGGGAATAAGAGGCTAGCAGCATCAGGAAAAGAGGTGGGTGAAGTGGGAATTGAGGATGCTTCCGGACAGCAGGCAAGACTGTTTTTGGTAAATCTGGACAATAAAGGGAGGGTGGCTTAGCTGACGTCTGCTGGGAACTGAAGATATGTACATGAGAATGACAATAAGTACTGAGGTGCTTTAAGGAAGCAGGAGGGAGGATAGGCTCTGTCCTGCCCCAATTTATTAGCTAAATTGTAAAACCAGGGGCATGGTTACATATGGGGAAAAACTGCCTTAAGACCTCAAGTTCAGTCTCTGATTGATTGTCCAGGTTCTTTAATTGATTATGAGATCAGAAGAAATTATCTTGGTGTTTTTCTTAAGCTTCTGCATAACAGGACTTTCCAGGTCATAGGACTTTCCAGGATTAAGTTCTGTTTGAAATAGATAATCTATTTTAAAAAAAATCTAGTCTTGACTTTTTAATTGCCATTGATGGAGAATTCACCACAACTTTTTGGTAAGTTGTTCCACTAGCCAGTTGTCTCCACAGTTTACAAAAAAACTGCTATATCTCTAATCTAAACATGCCTGGCTTCAGTTTCCAGGCAGTGAACCTTGTAGTATGTTTTTTCTACTCGATTTAAAAACCCTCCAGCATCACTGCTTGAATCTTTGCTACTATGCATGTTTTCAAAATATGTAATCTTTGTTATAACTCAGCTCTAACCCCTCCAATTTGAAAAGATTATTAAGGCTCACATATGTGAGAGCCCAGCAGGAAAAATTATGCTGAAGGGAAACCAGCACAGGTTTGTAGCAGGTAGATCATGCCTGACTAATCTAGTCTCTTTTTATGACCAGGTTACAAAGCAGCTGGATGCGGGAGTAGGGGTAGATATCGTTTACTTAGACTTCAGGAAGGCCTTCGATACGGTATCCCACCCCATACTGGTGAACAAATTAAGAGGCTGTGACTTGGATGACTACACAGTCCGGTGGGTGGCAGATTGGCTAAAGGGTCATACCCAGAGAGTGGTGGTGGACGGGTTGTTATCAACCTGGAAGGATGTGGGCAGTGGGGTCCCGCAGGGGTCGGTCCTTGGACCAATACTCTTCAATGTCTTCATCAGTGACTTGGACGAGGGAGTGAAGTGTACTCTGTCCAAGTCTGCGGATGATACAAAACTGTGGGGAGAAGTGGACACACCGGAGGGCAGGGAACAACTACAGGCAGACCTGGACAGGATGGACAAATGGGCAGAAAACAAGAGAATGTGATTTACAAGGAGAAATGCAGAGTGCTGCACCTAAGGAGGAAAAATGTCCAACACACCTACTGCCTAGGAAATGACCTGCTCGGCAGCACGGAAGCGGAAGGGGATCTCAGAGTCCTAGTGGACTCCAAGATGAACATGAGTCACCAGTGTGACGAAGTCGTCAGCAAAGGTAATACCACTTTATCGTGCATCAGCAGATGCATGACAAATAGAACCAAGGAGGTGATACTTCCCCTCTATCAGGCGCTGGTTAGACTGCAGTTGGACTACTGAGTCCAGTTTTGGGCACCACACTTAAGGGGGATGTGGATAACCTGGAGAGGGTCCAGAGAAGCGCCACTCATGTGGTTAAGGGCTTGCAGGCCAAGCCCTACGAGGAGAGACTAAGGCACCTGGACCTCTTCAGCCTCCTCCAGAGAAGGTTGAGAGGCGACCTTGTGCTTGCCTATAAATTCATCATGGCGGCGCAGAAGGGAATTGGTGAGGCTCTACTCACCAAGGCGCCCCTGGGGGTTACAAGAAATAATGGTCATAAGCTAGCAGAGAGTAGATTTAGACTGGACATTAGGAAGAACTTCACAGTTAGTGGCCAGAATCTGGAATGGGTTCCCAAGGGAGATGGTGCTCTCCCCTATCCCGGGGATCTTCAAGAGGAGGTTAGACAGGCATCTGGCTGGGGTCATCTGAACCCAGCACTCTTTCCTGCCTATTCAGGGGGTCGGACTCAATGATCTATTGAGGTCCCTTCTGACCCTAACATCTATGAATATAGATTTTGTATTCTAGCTTCTTAATGGAAAGTGGTGCCACTTCAAGTAAAATGCTTTACAAAAGCAAATTGATATCAACAATATTGCCTTTATCACCTATCACCATTAGCATGCAAGTACATCAGGTTTATTTGCAACTTATCCTTGCGACACTCTTCTGAGTTAGGAACATAGTTTTTGCCACCTTCTACTTTAATTAGCCAAAAGAGGGCAGATTAAGAGATTTCCAAAAAGACTTAAATCTGTATTAGAGTCAGAAATTCAACCCAAGTATCTTAAGTTTTCTGACTAGTGACCCATTTCAGTCTTTGAAGAATTTTATTAATTCATTCATTTATGCTATGGATATTATTTGAGGGAATATTTTGGGCTAGCATTTTAATTTGATCTTTCTTGCACTTTGGGTGAGTCATTTAGCACCTCTGACTGTCTGTTCATGGCATCTGACAAAGTAAGCTTCCACTTGCTTATGAATGTCTGAATGAAAAGTGCCATCCTGTCCTACCTTTTGCCTGACTTCAGACTAACATGACTTAAGTACCTCTCTCCATCTGGTAGATCAATTGTTGTAACAATACATTACTATCTTAGCTCAGAAGTGTTGAGGGAAGATGGGTGGTTGCTAAACACGGAGAAATTGTAAAGCAATATGGTAGTGATCCAAGTAGCAAGTACCCTAGTAAGACTGGCACAGGTAAGATTGACTCGGGCTTGCTCTATAATAAAGGATTTTTAGGTAGCATGAATAAAGAAACTGTGGGGTTCCCCGTTTTTTTGTTCCCCCCAGTCATTTGGCTTGATCCCTACAGGATACAGAATACTTCTGGCTTTTTCCCAAATGGCCTCTAGATCTCTAGCTGATCACTTCCTTTTAACTACTTCAAATGATGAAAGTTCTATGTGCAAATGTATCTACCTGACTTCTCTGTAAATTATATTCTAGTTCAGTGGAAGTTCTTTCTTAATTTTAATCTAGTAAGATTTGATGAAAGTAGTACTTTTTTCTCTGCTGCCAAAAATAACCTCCTAGCTTTTTATTCAAATCTGTGTCAACTCTTTATTTGTGGAGCTTTGCATTTCAACCTCTGTCATTAGTCGCATCTCCAAACTGTACTACTGCCTTTTTCATTCACCTGCAAAACGATCCTAACATACCCAGCAGAAGAGTAGAACCGATCCTCTTGCTAGGAACAAGTACATCTTTTTAGTATGTAGATCTTGACCAGTATTTACCCATTTTACTCCATTTCTCTTTTTCCTCAAACTGCTAATTCTGTTTATGGCTTTTCCTTGGATTCTTGTGGATCTTACCATTTAAGGCTGATTAGAGCAGCCCTTCCCATTCTGTGATGTCAGAAAATTGAATGAATGTGCTTTCCTTTATCTGTTGCATCCCTTCTAAAGATACCGAACGTCAAGTCTAATCCTGGCTCATGTGGAAGATGGGGAGTTCTGGTATTTAACTAGTAGCATTACTCTGTTTCATGGCCTCAGTCAGGTACCGTCACAAGAGGTACTTAACAAAACTATTGTTTGGTTAGACTTCTCTAAAAGCAGTATGCGGAGCAGTGTTGGATGCCCACCTAAGGTGCCTAATGGTAACTGTTGTTGCTGAAATTGGTTTGATCTCCTTGGTATTCAGTTTGTTTGAACATTTGGAACATGTCTTTAGGTAACTAAATTATGGACTTTTTGAAGCCAAACTTTAAGTACCTAGTTTTTTAAAAATCTTGGCCCTGGTTAACATTTGTTTTCTATAGTTCAGGTTTTCCTAAACTATAGAAAACTAATGTTAACCAGGGCCAAGATTTTTTTCAAAATATCAATAACTGTTGATATTCCAGTTATTTTGTCCTTTAATTTTAATAACCAGCTGAACAGGATTTTTGTTTTTATTCATCAAAGGCTAGAAATACAGTAGACACTTTCCTTGCCCTGCTCACCA
>NW_017729025.1:137067664-137069182 GCF_001723915.1 Gavialis gangeticus
TTTTTTTTTTTTTTTTTCCCCCAGTATCATCTTCTGTGTTGTGTGCCCTGGTTGCCTTGCACGGTATAGTGAGTATCCATTGTCATCTCCCTTACCAACCTGGCCAGCCTTCAAGTTGGACTACTTTCTCTTGAGGCTGGAGAGCCTCCCTCTTGCCCACAGACTTTAGAACTGTTCTTTTCCAAATGTTTCCTCAGTCCTTTGTTTGCTTCTCAGATCTCTGTGCTTTAGTGCCAGTGAATGAGCCTTCTTGTTAGACTCCTTTAATGGCTTTGGAGCCAATACCCATGCTCTTTCAGGTAAGGTAAAAAAGAAAGCGTGCTTTAGAGCAAGTAGAAGTGAATTACCAGCAAATTATAATGACATTTTCTGTTAAAGCTATATTTATAAATTTACAGCTATGTTCAAATAAGTACATAATGATGACTTACAGCATTATGATGACCTTCAGAGGAATTAATCATTGACCACTTGCTGAATGCAGTTTCTGGTGAGAGCAGCATTGGGTATTTATCATAATTTGGTGCATCGGCTTTATTTACAAAGCAGCGAACCAGTTTGAGGTCTGTCGATATGAGCAAAGGTAAAAGAAACCAGAAAAAATACTTCCTACAGTTTAAATGTAGGAGCATGTGCTCTATTGGAGTCCCCTGGTGTCTGTTTAGAGAGCAGAGTGCCTCTTGGAATGCCTGTTTTTACCCATGTGGTACTGTAATAGTTGAGATAATCTAAAGAGCTCAAGGTGCCAGTCTGTGGTTTGAGAAAGCACTGCCCCTTGAATAGTGAGCAACCCAACCGTGGAATTTCCTTCCTGCTTCGCTTGGTCAGGGCCCAAATCTATTAACCTGCAACAGGCCTTATTACTGTAGATGTAAAGGCACCTAGCATTCTGGCAACTTGCTTGAAACAAAGGCTATATTTTCTATGAGCATTAATCGTGTTCATATGTTTATAAATTCCTGTCCCTTTTTTTTTATGAAATGATTGATGTTGCTTCAGCTTCAGTGCTCACTTTTTTTTTTTTTTTTTAATGCAAGCTTTTGACTGTGTATTTCGGAGCTCTGCTTTCCTCTCTGGTCTGCTACTTCTGCTTTGGAGCTTTCTCTAGTGGTCAGCGCAGTGCACAGATCTTTCATGGAAGAAGAGCTATCATGTTAATTAAGCACCTGTGGCTGATGCATGCAAGTTGGGTGAGAACTAACTTTTTATACACTGAGGCTAGGGAGAGAAATTACACAAACCAGCATAAGTGATCTGAAACCGGTTCAAATCTGTAACAGCAGAATTCAGCGTACACAAACTGCTTTCAAAATAGCTGAAACAGGTTTAAGATAAACCTGGGTGGATGTAGTATTGATTTAGATTAAATTGGTTTATTGAACTTCTGTCCCAGATCTTCTCCTGACTCAAGTTAACTCACAAACCACCAGCATCCCAGGAAGCTTTGCACCTCCTCTGAGAAGGTGGGCGGGCTGGCCTTGACCCAAGCTGTCTGCTCCAGCTGAGCTACGCGTGGGC
>NW_017729025.1:137074182-137074534 GCF_001723915.1 Gavialis gangeticus
ATCCTATTCTTGTCCGCCCACCCCTGTAACCTGTCTAGGTCTGATTGTAGCCTATTCCTTCGTTCTAGCATGCCCACATCTCCCCACATCTTAGATTAATTTACAAAGACTGAATTGATTCAGCCATGGGCTTTTTCACTGTCTGTACTTAGCCTGAATGTTTTCTCTTCATTAGATTGGGGCAAACCTCAGTATAGGTTCTGGACATGTATTTTGCCTTCATTGCTTTGGAGCAGACTGTTGTCCAATGTAGCAGGCTTTCAGTAGTGTGTACAGGGGAAGTGCTTGGGAGAGGGGGACTTGGGGAGGCTATAGCCACCTCAAAATTCCCCTTAGCCCCCTCCCCCCCCCC
>NW_017729025.1:137074637-137082836 GCF_001723915.1 Gavialis gangeticus
TAGCCCCCCCCCCCCCCCCCATAGCCACCTCTCCTAGCACCGCTGCCACCCACCCGCAGAGGCACAGTGCCTTAAATGGGTATTGTTAAAAAGTGAATGTTTGGCCAGAAGATGTAAAGCATAGCCCGCTTCCGTGCCCCAATTTTCTGACTAGCCCCACCACTGAGAAGAGGCTGGTGCCACCCCTGAGTGTATACATGTCCTCAAGTGACTCTTCAGAAGAAATGTGCTTCAGGAATTGTTAACAGACCATAGCTTAATCGTTTGTTTCAAGAGATAAATTGTCGTCATTGCTTCTGAAGGAACATTTGTTAACCTTCACATTTCATAAACCATGAAAGATGAAACCAGGTCTTAAGGTGTTTGAAATTGTTATTCTTGTAGTCCCGCCTTGGTCTCCAGCTGCATTTAGACATATTTCTGGATACATTTTTCTGAACATATAGATTTAATGTTCAATTAATAGTGATGATTCCCTGTGTGTGTTCCTCTTAATGTGTTTATTTTGAATACGCAAATAGTATTGGAAGCGACTATTCCACTATGGTACAGAAATCCTTTCATGGTGCTGCTTTGTTTATACAAATACTAGTTCTTTTAGATGATCTACAGGTTTGAAGATCCACCCAGTTGGAAGGACACAGGCAATCACTGTGAACCCTATCTGGATTTCCCTGGTGGCATAGTCAGCCTGTTTTAAACTTTCTAGTGTGAAGTTTTCATGATGTTCCCCTCTTACGCCAGTTTTACTTTTTAAACTTCAGTGAAGTTATTCCTGAATCAGATTTAAAATGACAAACTGATCAATTAACTTCTATATATTGTTAATTGTTGCACAGACTAGGATTAGTTGGATTTTGGTAAACTAAACAAATCTACCTGATCAAAGATGCTGCCAAGGAAAACTCTAATGCTACCTAAAATAGATATTTCTCCTGTGAAGCCTGATCCAGTTCCCAGCAAAGTTAACAGGACACTTAACTGACTTTGTGCGTTTTTGATCAGCTTTCAGTTGGGTATGGTACTCCAATGCTTCAGCATAGACTAGGAGTGGATTGATCTTCTTATCCCAGCTTTTGGCAGGGGGTCAAATGAGGGCATTCAGCTTATACGGTTATTAATAAATCCAAGACACTGCCTACAAGAGAGCCTTTAACCCAATTTCAGTTGGAATAGGGTCAGGCAGAAGCAATGCATTGAGAGTTCCTAGAGTCAGATACATTAAATACCCAACCTTTCCTGTCTGCTCCATTCTGCCCAAGTGGTGGCTAGAGATGCAACTTGTAATTCAGTTTAATAGTAAATTGCTTTTTCCTTAGAAGGTTCATACTCAGCAAATAGGTAGGATTTATTTAGATGACTGAGAAGTGACTTCTAAAGATAAGTGTTGCTTCCCTTTGGCAAGGAAATGCATAGAGCTTCATCTAGTTAGTGAGCTTCCACATGTAAGGAAGGATGATGGCACCAAACCAAATGGTCCAGCTGCAGCTGTACATTCAAAGTACAAGGCTCTGAAAGTTGGATCTCATCTGTTCCATAAGTAGAGGAACTTGAGCTCATCTGTTAAGTGTTGGTGCAACTGAATTTACTTTTCATCTTCCAAAAGGATTTTTAAAGCTGAAGAATCTTCCAAGAAGGGCAGTGATGCTCTTTCAGGAAATACACAGCATATATGGTCTCTCTGGGGTACATATCATTCATCAGCAATCTGCTTTCAAAGGTTTTCTGTTAATTTGTTTCTAGCCACACATGAACTTTCCTTTAATAAGATTAATCAGGTCTGGTGGTGGTGGTGGTTGTTGTTATTGTGTTTTATTTTTATTTTATTTTATTTTTGAGAAGCCTAATAAAGTGTTAGGGTTAGCTAAACAAACTTGCCTCAAATGGTCAAGACCATACAGTGCACAGCCTTTCCCTGCCTTGAACTCTGTGCCCAAACAGAATGACAGTGAAAATGTTGCTTTGAAACTGTAGCTGCATCTCAACCTTATTGTCATAATTTGAAGTGTCAAAGCAAAGATTACTTTATACATGGTAGCTGGTCTGGAGGCTTTTTCATGTGTGCAACTCAGCACTTTCCAGGATAATGCCAAAGTGCAGTTCGTTTGTTAGTTTATTTGACTCTTTCCCAAACCTCTTCAATGAGGTAAAAAAAAACAAAACCCATGTGGACTAATTTTTTCTCTTAGCCTTTGACGTTCTAATATGCCTCTAGCACTTTGGAAACTTGGCTCCATGTGTGTGTTTACATAGTATCCAGGAAAGTTGTGATTTGGTTACAATGGGAAGTTGGGGCAGTGGAAGAAGGCTGATCTTAAACTCTCTACAACAAGTAGAAGAGCTTCATACCAAGTACAAATGCCTCCCCCAAAAAACTGGCGACAGGCCAGTTTTTTCATATGGGCTGTTCAAATGAAGACCTACCCTTAAGCAACCCCAAAATTTATGGCTACTAGTTTCCAAGCTAGTGCAGTCACCCAGGCAGAGGGCTCTTTATATTACATTGGTTCAGTTCCTTCTGTAAGCTATCCATGAATGACGAACCCTTTGGCATATGAGACCTACATTCTCTGGAACTGAAGTCAAAGGCATCTTGAAAAGACCAATTTAGTTATTTTCAAAATATGTTTCCTATCCTTAATTTGATGCAGTTTCCACTGCAGCTTTAACTCTCTTGCACTGAGGAGGATGCACTTGCCTAACGTAATCATTGCATGTGATGGGATTATTTGTTGGTTAGTGGGGTTCTTTTATTTCAATTTTGCCATTGTGATCCTTTGCAGAAAGAGAAATGCACAGTAAGAATAGGTTACCTTTGTATACTGGACAAAGGCAGGCTACAGAGATGTCAGACAGTCTTGACTTTGCAGTTAAGCTTTCTGTACAGTTAGTTGCATATTCAGTACCTTTGTCAGTTCACATTAAAGATATCCAAATGTCTCATTCTAACAGCATCATGTGCATGCTGTTGGAAATAATACTGATGCAATCTGTCCAGCTCACTGTTGGTACAAGTGAAAAAGCTGTTCTTCTCATAGCTATGTATTTTAAGATACAAGAAATGAATGTAGCAACTTCTGCACTGTGTCAAATCTATAATGCAACTAGATGGTGACCAGCACCAGAAACTTCAAAAGAGCTTGGAAGAAGAGGCCTAATCCCAGCAGTTAGGGATTAATTTAAGCATGGGGTGTTCAGTCTCTCCTGTTAAATCTGTTACCATTAGCTTATACCAGTTATCCAACTACACATTTGGACCCTTCTTGAATCCTGTCAACTTCTTGGCCTCAACAACTTCCTGCAACTTCCACCGTCTTACGCTTCAAATAGGAAAAGCATTTCCTTTCATACATTTTGAAATTGTCATTTTTAATTTCATTGAACTTTCCCTATCCTCTCATCTCTTATAAAATAAGGAGAGTAGGACTTCTCAATGCCTCTTCTCTCCATCATTTGTTATTTTTATCTATGCTTGTATCCTTTTTGTTCATCTCCTCTCTAACATAAACATTCCCAAACTTCTCACAGCAAAACTTTTTGGGTTTTTTTGCCTCCCCCAATTAGCTTGCTGTTATCTTAGGGACCTGGACATGGAATTAGACATCTGGTTGTGCATATTGGTAGGTTTAGAGTAGTGCAGGAAATAAGTCAAGAGTATTGGATTTTGGACCACAAATAAATGTGAGTGAAGCAATGAGGAAAATTCTTGAAAACTTAATGGGCCTCTGTAAGGGACAGATGTGTGCAGGAAATCCATTGCATGTGAGATGGCTGGGAAATATGCCCATTTTAAAGAAGTACAGCCCTTTTCCCATTTTTACCACGGTAAGCCTCTTGTTTGTCCCCTTCATAAAAATAAGTTCTGCATAATTGTTCCTCCTATACACATAATTGATTCGGAGTACATACAGAGAATTGCCGATTCCAGAATGTTTTAGAGAAGACCACTGCTAGGACTAGATAATTCTTTAAATAAAAGCAGCCACTAACGTTCACATAGCACTTCCACAAAGTGCTCCCTTCTTTCCTCCATCAATCCATTCATATTCACTGCTGCTTCTGTATGCCAATTAGCTTTTAATTTTTACTATACACAGTGACATCAACAGCCAATCGGTGTATAGAATAGCCAGTTTTTTAGTGTGCCTATAAACTACAGAAAATTGTCCTTGGAAAAACTCCTACTTTCAGATTGGCTGACGACAATAGCCATGGTTAAGTTCAGGGTAAGAGCCATTAAACATAATTACTACCACAGGGTAAAAGTTTAATTGTGTTAAATTTTAAATCTGCATAGTCTAAGCTTATTTACAAGCTGGCTGGATCCTCTCATTACATAAGGAGATATAAATCTGTACTTAAAAATTGCTGTCTTCTAACTTGGGGGGGAAGGGGGCAGGTTTTTTTTAAAGCCTGGTTTAAAAAAAAACTCCTTTATCTCCAAGTCATATTTTTGCTGGTGGTATCATGCCAGTTAAAATCACCTAAATACTGCAGACTTTTTGATGCATTTCTCTAGTAAGCCTACACTCTCTGTTTAAATGACAAGCTTCCTTCTTCTAGAAAATATATCTAGGAGACAGTTTTACCAAGGAATATATTGATGGTCAATAGAGAACTGATATATGAGCTACAAGTTATAGTAGAATCAGACTAAAAACAGGCCTTGGATTTCTCCTAGTATAAAACGTTTTATCCTAGGATCCTACAGATGGACAAGATCATTGTCCCATGTTAAGTACCTGTGAAATATCTGAATTAATACTTTGCCCTGGAACAGTAGTGGCTAATTCGAGTTAATTGCCATTCAAGCTGCATGTGTAAATGACTGTCCCTCCCCTGTTTGATGCCAGTCCCCAGGTAACCCCAGCATTTAACGTCTGTGTGTTTTTTAGCTTTAGCGAATATACAGATCTAAAAAGCTTCCTAATTTTAATCCTATTTTTTCAGGAAAGTGCCAGAATGAGGGCTTTATTGCACCTTCACTTCATTTGCAAAATATTGGATGGTAGTAAACTTTTTAAAGTTAGGTGTTAGGATATAAACCTGGCCTGGAAGGGAGCAACTTTTGCAACTGCCACAAGAGCATTTAACATGTGCTATACTCCTTGAACTTGCATCTGTTTGGTTTTTTTTTTTACTGCACTTAGCATTAAATTGAACATGGGATGCCATCCTGATTGTGAAATAGTTATCTGTAGAGAAAGGATAGTGGGGAATATCTGCAGCTCAGTAGAAGGAAAGAAGTTTAATACACTGACTAGCTGGAAGTTATGCTTATGTCAACATTAGAAAACAACTGATTTCAGCTAGCCAGAACACAAGCTGCAGGTCTCTTGCAAACATTCAGCACAGTTAAACAATCTGTTTGCCTTCAGCCCCCTGAAAAAAGACAGGTGGACCAAGTGCCAAATACATTTTTCATGTTTCTTAAGCTAACTGTTTAAATAGTTAAGTGAACATCTGTCCAAACTTCCCCATAATTTCCATTTAGAGAAGTATCCTATTTGAAACGTGAAGAAAAGCGCCTGCTTAACAATGCAAATGGTGCTGTCTGGGGCCCCTTTATTTTGTTTAATCTAGATTGAGCTCTGCACAACTGTGATGCTAATGAATAATGGATATTTGATGGCTGCACATGCAGCAGTACCATGCCTGGAACAAATCTAGGATTAAGTTTCCCTTTTTCTTCTACCAGATACATTGGGCTGGTTCACTCAGGTTAGCTGTTCTTGCTGTGGTGTTTTTTGGGGGCTGGGTTTTAATGTTTGTTGTGACTTGGTCATTCTAAAATTGTAAATACTCTTGTACTCCCAATCTGCTGGTTTTGAAAGGGAACCAAAACAGATGACTGTCCCTGCTGGTCTGAAAGGTCCTGTTTATACAGTGGGAGGAGACGGTAACAAGGAGGAGTGATAGAGGCATGCTTTTGTGTTACTGAGCAAAATAACTGTGAATGGAGGAAAAACAAACTGGAGGCTAGAATCTCCTTGTACAGTTTGTCTCAAATAAAGGACTTCATATAACCACACTAGCCCTGGAGCTTTCCAGGCAGGAAATTGTGGGCTACCAGCACCTTCTGCTCAAGTTTGCTGCTGATCCATATTCTTCCTTAGAAATCTCCCTGCCCAACTGTGAGAGCAGAAACAAAAGAGGATGCTTTCTAATATGTATTTAACTTGCAGTGCAGAGAAGTTAGAGCCTGTGTTGTGTGGTGTCATAAGATGAACATGTTTCCATTTGCCTTATGTTAGGCTATACAGACTTAAATGCTCTGCTATTTTGCTTTGTTAGGTTTTCCGACCCAATATGGTGAAGTCTTAAAGCAAGATTATATAGTTCTTGTATCACTCTTTTATGAGATTTCTGTATAGCCACTGTACTATAGGCATTTAGTGAGGTGGCAGGAGAAAATGTCTGGTCTCCCAAAGAAAATTGTTCTTTTTTATTTCTTCTTAGAATTCCAGGAGCTGCTTGTTCAGGAATAACAGAAGAACGATGGATGTGTACTTTAACATGTGACGCAAGAAATAAGATTTTACTTTACCTACCCAAAAAACCCCAAACAGCTGGGGGGAGAAGAGGGGAGGGGGATTAGTTTTTGAGGATCATACCACTTCAGGGATCATGCTCCACAGATCAGTAGCATTGATAAAGTGAGGAAATTACAGGCTGAGAAAGCAGCCAAAGTTTTTTAATGTATGCTGGGCTAACTGATCCTCTTCTACATCTCCTGTCCAGGTGGGCAGATTGCATAAATGAATGTATTTAGAGAGGCATGAGTTTTTTTCATAGGCTTCAGCCTACTTCATCTGAATGAGTGAGTTTATAAGGTGCTGCCCTGTATTGCCTTCTGCCGAACTTGAGACTGCTAGCTCTCTCTTTCCTACCTAGGTACTCATGAAAATAGCTAGCATCTTCATTCACAAGATCCAGCTTCAAAACTTTGAGGGATGCCAAATATGTTCAATGTTTGGGGGAAGTGTTACAAGCATGTGTTTGCACACACAGTTAATGATTAGTATGAGAGAGGTGTTTTCCATATTGCTTCAAGAGTAAGGTTAAATCTCAAGCTGTCTTCTAAATAGAAATTAACTAACCACATGTATGTTGATTGTTCACGATCTACAGCTGAAACTTCTGCTTCATGGACTACATTGAATGCAACTGAAAACTGATTTTAATGGCTTTAATTTAGCAGTGCGGTGGTGCCTATCACCAAGGAGTGGTTCTGGATCATAGGTCTGCAGGGACTTGTTTTTGAGGGTCAGAGCTGGGGGAGTGATACTGTAGCTTTCGGTTATCCCCCTGAGGGAGCTGTAACAGCAGCAGACATCTGGGGAGACAGATAGGGAAAGCCAAGATGAAAATGGCAAAGCTTCCAGTGCTGAAGGGCTATCTTCAAGGATCTGGGAGCTGAAGTGGAACAGCTCAACATGCCATGCCTTGGTATAAGAGCTTAGCTGGCTCCCAGGAGGATAGGGTTAGGAGCAGAGGTGGGGAAGTGAGAAGAAAAACCTGTAAAGTGGCTCTGTAAAACATGAATGCACACTGCTTTTTATGCAGGGGATAAGTTAGTGTCTTCCTGAGCTGTGCTAGAGGTGGCAAAGTTTGTAAGTCTCCTGCACTTTTGCCCCACATAGCTAGGTTACTGACAGTCTCCGTCAGCCCATTAGGTCACAGTGAAGAGCAAATGGGGCAAGAATGCAGAGGAAAGAAAGCAAGATATGCAGAGAACAAACCCTGCTACTCCGGATAACCAGAGAGTTTGTTGTGACTGAAATTTTGTGAGCCCCAAAATAGCATTCTAAGTGTTTAATGTTTTTCTCCATTAGCCAGTAAATTAGCCCTAGGCTCACGAGCTGAGTGAAGTTTCATCTCAACAGGCAGAGCTTGCTCACCAGGCAGTTTTATCCCAAGTTCCTGCACACTGGTTGGTCAGCGAAATGGAGACGGCAACTTCTATTTATTGGTGCAATACAGTATTTGATACTGCTAATTACACTTAATTAGTCCTTCCACCATTTAATTAAAATGGCTTCTAATGATTGTGCTTCTTTGGCAGGCTCTTTGGTACCACCGGGAATTGTGCTGCTTGCAGTAAACTGATCCCTGCCTTTGAGATGGTGATGAGGGCCAGAGATAATGTTTACCATTTGGATTGCTTTGCCTGCCAGCTCTGCAACCAGCGGTGAGGAC
>NW_017729025.1:137083037-137085490 GCF_001723915.1 Gavialis gangeticus
CCCCCCCCCCCCCCCCCCCCCAACGGAACAAAATGCCACACAAACTAATTTGTGTTTTTGCCCATGGAACAGGAAAATCTGTGTGATCTGCACTGCTTTTCTGAGACTCTCAAGCAAGAGGAACTCTCCAGCTAGAACTGGTTGAGTTGTCTTTTGTGTAGTTACCTGTACAATACCTGTCTACCCTGCAGTCCTTTTGCTTGTAGTAGCTCCTTACCATCAGAAGGTTTTTGGTGGGTGAGAAGATTGCACATTTGGATTCAGTGTGTACTACACAGCTGCTGTGAAGTCACGTGAATAGTATCTGAGTTCTTTTAGCATCTAGCTTGTCTGCTGAACATCCGTTGATAGAGGATTTTGTTTTGCCTGTGTGCTTTTTAACTCAGGTTTGCTTAAAATCAGTGTTGTAGTAGACCCAGAAGGCAGGGACAAGAGAGAGATTTAAGGCAAGCCCTTTCCAAGTTGAGGAACAATTCCCTTCCATTTTCTGCTTAATTACTGTAATTAGGTCTGCTTGTGGTATAACCCAAAATGAGATTCATTCAAATAACAACTGAAGGATGTACAATAAAAGAACATGTGAATTCTGCCTTACTGGTGTCCATAGCTGACTGGATGTCAGGACTGCTATGACAAGGTTTTAGGGCTCAGCTTTCTCTTGTGACCTTAGTAGAACTGAGTTTGAGTCCTGGAAATCCACTGCAGTACATGCAGCACATTCTCCCCTTTAGACATGAGTCTATTTTTTAAACTTCTGATGTTCCTCTTGACTAAAACAGGACTAAAAACACTTGCCAAATTTTAGTTAAGTAGGGGGAATGATAACTGTCCAATGCACAAAGGCCAGTTGTACTTTGGATTCTGTCTTGGGAGTTGAGAGGTGTTTTGCCGATTGCTGGGTCAAGTAGGCAGCTCTAATACTGACTTTATTTGTGAAGGATGTGTTAGGAAAAGGAGATGCAGGTAGGTGATGCAGCTCTTGGTGTGTTTAGGGGAGTCCAGTGCTACTTGCTTCACAGCCAATATTTTTCTTTAAAATGTATAACTTGTCATGTTTCCTACCCTGAAATCTGTCAGTATGGGACACTTAGGGGAGGGAGGGGAGTACTGTAAAATGTGTATATGGCAAAGTATGCACCTCCATGCACAATGCCCCGCCAGCTCCATGTTGGATTGGTGAGAATGCACAAAAATACTGGGACTGACTTTCTCTCCTCAAGCTAATTTTCCACCAGTGTAAGTTGTTGAAGTAAGTGAAGCTGTGCCCAGCCACTACAACAGTGCACATGAGCAGGATCAAGAACTCAGTGTGTAGTTTGGGTGGCTTTAATTGAAGTCACTGTATCAAGCACAAAGCTGGTATTACTTGTTTTGGGTAGAATGCCTTCCTATTAATGCTGGCAACTGTAATAAATCAAGCTGTCTAATTTGATAGGTTATTCCACTGTGGTTACAGTGACATCTAGTGGCTATTGTGTTTGGACAGAGACAAACTTGAAGACGAATTACATCAAAGTACATTGGTACCTGGTCTTGCTAATCCTGTCTGTTTTTAAATATGCTTCTGACATCCTGTTACTGCCATTCAGAAGCTCAGGGAAGCCCGTTCACCTTGTGTCCATGCCAGCAGGTGGCAAGCACTTTATTCCACCCACCCCACTCCTGAGAAGGTGCTCATAATAGGGCATAGTGTCCCAAGCCAGAGTTCCCAGTTGTGCTTTCTTCCTGGTTCCTCAGATATTGTACCATGCGTTTCAGTGCCAGGCTTCATCATCTAGAGCTCACTGATCCCAAGCACTGCCACACAGGAAAATGGTGCTCCAGCTATTAGACCTGGCTCAGACTGTGAGATTGACTAGCAAGGTTAAGGTTAGGGGAGACAAGAAACTAACTTGTAAGTAATCCTAACTACCCCATTTCCCTAAGCAGAAGGAAAATATCAGGCTGTAATTGTACTTTTAGTTGGCTAAAACTGAATTTAAACAATGGCTGTGCTTTCCTTGGGAGCTCACAAAAACATTTTATAGAGAAAAGCACCACATAAGTTCTCATTGTGAAGGATAAGTTTTATTTCATTCTCTTCTTTTCAAGATGGTCCTACAGAACAAAGAAATACAGAACACTATTCTCCCTTTGTTCCGCTCCTGGTAGCGTACAGTTGAGACCTATCCCGCTTGCATGTGCTTTGGTACTCTTTCCAAGACTATCCTCACACAAGAGGAGGACAGGTACTTGCCATAGTCAGGAAAGAACAACAGTGAAGTGCAAAGAAGCCTAAACTGTTTTGATTTGGGTATTTTTTGAGAATTGGGATCACATTTTTGCCTGAAGACATGTCACACAGGCAGTGCTGAGGCCTATGGCTGTATCATGCTATGGCTCAAACTTGAAGAATCCAAAATCTTGTGCAAGTTCTCAGGAGATTTTTTTTTTTTTTTTTTTTTTTTTTTTTT
>NW_017729025.1:137085668-137087206 GCF_001723915.1 Gavialis gangeticus
TTTTTTTTTTTTTTTTTTTTTTTTTTTTTTTTAAAGCCCTAATGTTAAGAGTGTCATGTAGTCAGTTGTTCCTGAGAGACTGGTCACATTTTGAAACCCAATGGAAATGAGTCTGCTGTTCAATCTGGATATAATTGAAAACTACAACATCAGGGCTGGGCTTTGAGGGAAGACTATGAATGTATAGCCAGTTCTCCTCTGGCCCAAGATGCATAACTAGCTATTAAGGCACCCTGGGCCAGGAGAGGGGGAAATGCTGTTGTGATGAGTTGCAGAAGGTAGGGGCAAAAACTTACCTGCCACTGGGTTCCCTGCACATTGGCAGCAGACTACTGTGGATGCAGAATGGGCTTCCCATATCCCAGGTGAAGCTGCCCCACTACAGGGGCTTCTTGGGATGGTCACCATTCTGCCATCCCCTGTAAGTTGGTGCTGGGGGCTGGTGCCCCATTCACCCACCCCTTGGTTACACTACTCTGTTGCCCTATAAATTTGTCCCCTTTTGCATCAAAGCTGAACAGCAATGTTCTGTTGGACCATTTGCTTCTACTTTTAGCATGGTGGTCATAATACAAGAGTAGGAAACACTTTTTAAACGTTATGCCATCTGAAACGTTTGTCATTTCTCCTCTCCAAAGCACATTGCTGCTGTTTAGACTTGAGCAGTATTTCTCTGCCTTAACTCCATGTTCCTTTTTTAAAGGTGTGGATTCCATTTTTGTGGCGCTCTGATCTTTGCTGATACTTGCTGTGAGATGGGTCTTTCTGAAGGAGGGCCACTTTGAGTTTGAAAGCTCAATTCTTTTCTCTTTGCACATTGCCCTGAGGAAAGTTGCCAGGTGTACACAAGTAGAACTGAGAGTGGGAAGCTGGCCTGCTAAATCTATTGTTGGTGAAGATGCCTGAGAAGGAAAAGACCCAGTTTCCCACTGGGTCCTGGCTGAGTGTGCAGGACTGGCAGTTGAAAGAAAAAAAGTTCCCGGTGTTACAAATTCTGAGACACAAACTTGGGGACCCCATGATGCCAATTTTGATTCAGTTTTTCAAAGTAAAACCACACACAACTTTTATGAATCGATTCCTAGGCTTTTTATTCCCTCCCGCCTTGCGGTGGTAAACCCCAGCTAGGTCTAACAAAAGGCAGCTGTTGATTTGTAGTAGTGGCAGGACTTCAGGTTGCATTACTTCTCCTCAGGTTTTAAGTTCTTCTCAATTTATCATAATAGTAAGTAACAGGGAATAAGCAGCTGTGTCTTTACCTTAAATTTAGCAAAACCTTTGTTGGGGCTGTAACTTTCATAAGAATGTGCACAGGGCTGCTTTTCAACTTCAGTCTCATCTTAGATAAGCAGCTTTTATCTCTCTTCTGTACTACAAGTTAGGTAGTTAAATTTCAAAACCACTATACAGAGCACAGACTTGCAGCGAGCTTAGTTTAAGTCACAAAATAAGAAAGCCACAACTTCACTGTCTTCCTATGCAAGGAATCAGCTGACCCATAGGAGAGGCAATATGTCTAGCCTCATGCAAAACCTCTA
>NW_017729025.1:137092206-137098424 GCF_001723915.1 Gavialis gangeticus
GTCACAAAATAAGAAAGCCACAACTTCACTGTCTTCCTATGCAAGGAATCAGCTGACCCATAGGAGAGGCAATATGTCTAGCCTCATGCAAAAACTCTAGCTTCTAAAAATATTCCAGCCAGTCCCTGGGAAGAGGCAGATTTTGGCAACTTAAAATGAATTTGCTGCGGAAGGAATTATCTTGCATTTGTGGGCTCTGTTGTGCATAGGGTCTGTGTTCTTCCTCCCATACCCCTGGTTAAAATCCTTGTCTTCTTAAAATTGCTGTTTACTGCTTCCTTACAGGACAGATACTTACAGTGTCTGCCCTTCTGAACTGGCCTTAGCATGGATGAACTTAGCCTGCTGTACCTGCTCAAAAGGCTACAGTAGAGGATGCTATTCTGTCTTGCTCTGCTATGACCCCCCTTTGAATGGGTTGAGACAAAATTTGTCCTTGAACAGGAATCCACTGAAATTAAAAATTATACACACACCCAGATTAGCCTGCATGTGTGCAGCAAACAGGAAGTATGAAGAGGTCATTGGCTGTCAATTTGAACCTTTCCAGCATTATATGTGGAACTTTTTTTTTACATTAATTGTCAAATAAAATTGCTAAATATCACAAGCCTCTCTGTCAACTTTAATACAAACAGAACAATTTACATGGTATATAGAGAACATTATGCTCCTCTCAGTGAAGATAAAGGTTAAGAGTCTAGCCATCAGGAAATTTCTATTTATTGTTCTGTACTGTACATAAGGGGGTGAAGAAGGACTTAATAGCCCGTCATTGCCTATAAATTAGTGTAAATACAGCCTCACCTCGAAGGCTATGGAAATATGAATACCAAAGAATGCCTCATTTTTCCCCGTGTAATAAAACCTCTCTGACTTTCCTGTTTGTGTTCTGGAAAGTCTTGTCAATTGGGGCAAATTTCTTTCATCCTCCTGTCAAATTATTCTTAGTTATAGTAATGTCCTGGGGCTTCAGCTGGAATGAAGCCCTGTGTGCTAAATTCTGCACTAGCCTAGTGCGAGGCTGTCTCTGTCCCAAATTACAATCTCGGTAGGCAGCACAAACAAAGGTTGGGAGGACAGGAGGGAGGGGTTAAATGGCTGACCCAGGCTTACCTAGAGGATTGGTCACTCAAAGCTACAACACAGCTCTCCTGGTTCCCAGATCAGTCTCCATCCACAGAACTTGTGCCCTCTCCAGTTCTCATCTGAGGGGCAAAACTGATGCTGTCCTTTATAACCCATCTGGAATGTTACTCTCTTGTAATTTTTTCCCCTTCAGTCTAGAGCCACCAAGTTAAAAAAAACAATTACATTTTAGATAGCTGATTTTTTTTTTTCTCCCCCCCCCTTTACATTTCAGATTTTGTGTGGGAGACAAATTTTTCCTGAAGAACAACATGATCTTGTGTCAGATGGACTATGAGGAAGGGCAGCTTAACGGAAGCTTTGAATCCCAAGTTCAATAACGAACCCTGCTTCACTGAAGCACTGTGGGATGGACGTTCGACCACACGAGCAGTGAGGGGCGTCTGTCAGCTTGCCTGCAATATTTTTTTAATTCTTGGTCCAGAAAGGACTATATACATTGTAGTACTTTTCCCCCTTCCGCCCCCCCCAACACAAAGCAGTTACAATTTTAGATGTACAGTTGTGCCTGCTTAGCTGAGCACTGCATTGCCTGTATGTTTGTGAGTTTTTGAGGTCTGGGGGAGGGCTCTGTACAGTCTGTTTTCTGTATATAAACTGGAACATTTATTTTATGAAAAATGTAATGCAATTTTATTACTGGTGTGAATTAAAAATTATGAATGTTTCCTGGTCATTTTGGTTGTGATTTTGTTTCTAATAGTCAAGGGGGGAGGGAGGGCAGGAAGAGGGCAACGTGTAAGATGTATAATAATATATAAAATATATCTATTTAATATAATTATAATATATACTATATTATAAATATAAATGTATATATTGTGAGTGTATGATACACAATTCCCTGGAAATCGCACAAAATAAAATCACGGGATAGAGTCTAAAGAAACTCAAAAATAGTTGAGGAGGAAGTGCTGGTCTGAAACCTAAGCCTCTTGATTGGAACCAAATCAATATTAATCTCCAAAATAACAATGGCCTAAAAAGAGAGGAAACGCGTGAGGGGGCCGGAGTATCTTCATATCCCTGATCAATCCCCACAGAGACTACTCTAAATAATGTGTTCAATTGTTGACTACGGCACTGGTCTCTTTCTTCTTATGCATCAATTGAGGCAGCAGTGTGATGACCAAGAACCCTACTGACACATTACTATACAGTATCTCTGTAGTCTGAATCCCAGTGAATGGAGTTGCAGCAGCCCTGACAACAGGTGGTCAATGACCAATCAGACTATTCATTTCAAAGGCTTTGATTAAGGGTTTAATGTTTTTATACAGGGCATCAGCTTCCCAAGTAACAGGCACCAAAATATTTGATGCTAAGGACTTCAAATGAAACCTAGTTTTGAACTTATACCACCTGTTTAATGGACTCCTCTGGTTATTGCGTACTAGGTGCTTAGACCTCCCACACAACAAAAGCTGTTTGATTTTTTTTTTTTTTTTTTTTTCCCCTTTCTTTTTTTTGGTTTATCTTTGGTCAGCTTTTAAACAGCTGCTATAGAGAAGCACTGAATCTTGTTCAACCTACTGTACTCTGCTATTTTACAAGCTTACACAATTCATGTGCAATGCTTGTTACTATACCAAGGAAGTTTTACGTCCGTCTAGGATCCCTGTTATATAAGTGCAGGTAGCACTTGAGAAAAGTAACCAAACAGATACTTAAGTTCTACTTGTGTTTGTCTCCAGCTGCTGTTTTTTTTCCTCCTCCTGTTCCTGTTCTGTAAAGAAGTACCAATATAGCTTTAAATATTAAACTACCAGTCCTGAATCAAATGCAGCTTGTTTTCTCAGCACTGCAAATGCTATATATGGATTTTGGACTTTCATACCTATTGCTGTGCATCCAGACCCCAACCTGGGGGAGGAGGGGAAAAAGAACACCACCTGAAACCTAAAAGAAACCCTGAGCTTTTACTAACGGACTAATAAACTGCAACAAGTAGTCTGGAACCCCTCTTGATAGCTCATTCTCATTTTTCTGGAGGCAGCTGTTTTCAAATTGGGATGGCCTATTGAAAGAACTATTTGGTCTTCACCCCATTCCTTGTCTATAGGTGTCTTTCTAACAACTCACTGCTCTGGTATTAATTAATCCCACTTAGCAATATTTCGGCAGAGATATTTGGTATTAATTAATCCCACTTAGCAATATTGCAGAGGAGAAAATAGTTTCCTTACACTAGCACTTTACTGCATGATTATATGGGGCTTCTAGTTACAGTGAAGGGAACTTCTTCACTCATGCAACTCAAACTATTTGTCTCTTGAATTTAAAAGGGCTATTGTATCCAGGCTAACCCATCTTTTAAGTGCACTAAATTCACAGGAAAAATTGATATCTGTGGTTCCTTTCATAATCTAAAATGGCTGCATTTGTATAATGGGATATCTTTTTAATAGAGATAGCAGGAATTTCAGCTTTGTTAGCTCCCCTGTCAGGTCTGCCTGAGGTTTGGTGCCAGTTAAGGAATTTCCTTTAAGAACCAGTACTTGCCCTCACTAGGAAACATGGACTTTTAAAATTATGTAGCATAATAGCCTTTCACAAAAAGAAGCACGGAAAATGTATTTTTGAAAGATTTGCCAAGGTATCTGGCTGCCAGTTTGACTTACCCATTCCCATCCCATAGTGACAATGAAGGTAGCCACTAGCGCAAAGCATTAAGGAAAAAATATATCCAGTTGCTTTTAGGTTGTTTAGATCTTTGGCTTAATAAAATGGCTGTTTGCTGTACAGAGAGATTCCTTCTTACAAATCAGAATCCTTTCTCTATGCTAAGACTACCAGCCTGTTGAGCCCTCCCAGAGGTGCCTTGTAAGGCCGCATGATTGTGTCTTGTACTGAAACAGTTGGCACATAAAAAGAATAAATGTGTCTTGTTCAGAAAGTTCTCTCTGTACACATGGGAACGTTTTCCTACTGAATCATATTTTCTACTGACAAAGCATTCACAGAGCCTTTAAGATAAAGTAACAAAACTAGCTTGCTGTTCCTGCTGCACACAACTCCTGCTTGGGTTCAGATTTAACTGAAGTGAATTTTAGGATAAAGTTCTTCCCTTACCAAAAATACCATTAAAATGTCTCTTCCACCATCTTATTTATAATTGAATGAATTAAGAGGGTGTTTAGTGGCAGCGTATGATGCAGCAAATGCAACCTGGCACCCCCCTTGAGACGATAGGCTGATATCAGATGAAGGTGACATCCAAAAACAAAAATGGGGCTTAGATTGATGAGTGGATTAGGCTTGGTGTAGACGAAAAACTACAACGTAAGATTTAAAGAAATTCACAGAACGCTGACCGAAATAGCTACAAATAGCAAGATGCTGTCTAGGAGCGGCATCAGGCTAAAAGTAAAGTAGCAGAAACATAAAAACATTGCTATGGAGATTGGGGGTGGTTAGAAAAACTAATGAATGTGTTGGCTATAAACAGCAAAAAGGAGATAACCCATATTTGAGACTTGGTGGATGTGTCCTAATCAAAGAACTAAGTTTTCTTGAAGTTGAGAAGCTAAACATATTAACATCTTTTTTTAGTACCACTTCACTTCCTGGTTTCATGGGCGAGTGACACCATGTCGCATATTGTTGATGATTGTTTGCTGCTCGAGTTCAGTGGTGAGCTACAAGAACTGCACATGGCCACTGAGGATGCTATCACACAGCTCAGTGATTATGTACACATAATCATGATGTGACTAACACACGCAATAGCATTAGTATCTCTTCACTGGTGGCAGGGCAAAGAAAATCCTTGGAAAAGGTACAATCTCCCCACAAAGAACCCGTCCTTAAGCTCTCATCCTGCCTGGTTTTTTGGGGTTTTTTTGCAGACTTTTCAGTCTGGTCAAATTCAGGTTGTAAAGAGACGGTGCAGCTGCAGAAAGTAGCAGCTGAGGCGTTAGCTGGTCTGGACCAGATCTCTTGAGTGTACACCTACTCGTGATGTGCAAAAAGGGAGTGAGGAATCACTTGCATCAGTACTCAGAATTCAGAGTATTATATCATGGAAGGATAGTGGTACATAACAAGACTTGGAAGGATTGATTGTAGCCTTTCTTGTGAGACACTCTTTCATATGAATGTGGCTGAGATGTATAACACCAGTTTTGCTTGCCAACAAAGCTAAATGAAATTTTGACTTGGCAGAAATCAATCAATATTAACAAAAGGCAAAAGTTGCCATGTGCTGTTACAGCACCCTCTTCTATTTCTTTTGCCTTCTTTTTCTGTTTCCTTCCCCGATTCACATCCTGCCTCTGTTTTCACCAGTCCCAATGGCCGAGGAAGGCAACAATGAACGACAACAATACTCTCTTTGGTAGTCATGCCTGTTATAACAGTATCATGTAACATGCTAATAGTGAACCAAAGGAGTGGAGAACTTAGAAAATATAGGTTCCAAGAGCTCATAAAAGAAAAAAGAGCATCATCAATTTTAGCCTGTTTATTCAAGTTTGAGAATGCCCAAGTGGAAAAGACTATTTCCATCTGCACAGACCATTGCGTGCAATTGTAAAAAGTGTTGATGATCACTGGAAAATTTCTACCCCAAATGAAAGTTGTAAAGCACAAATTTCTGGTGTCTTTTGCATTTTACACAGCCTTTACACTTAGTATACTAGTGAGGGCTTAGAGATTCCAATTGTGTATCAGGGGCCGTGCTGTTCTTGGCACTGTATAAACAGCAATATTTTTTTTGCTGAGAAGCTTACAATTTAAGAACAAGGCAAGAGACAACAGATAATTATAGCAAACAGAAAGGATGAGCATAAGGAAACAATGAGACAATGCTAATCAGTTACAGCTTCCCAAACCCTCACCAAGATTTTTGTAGACATCATGGCCCATGGATCCCTACAAAAAAAGACAAGTGGATAGTATTTGATGGGATGGTGAAGGGGAAAGCTCATGAGCCTTATCTCAAGCCAGCCATTGGCAGAACTCCATAATTTCAGTTCTGGTGCATCTCCTTCAAGCAAACTTCTATTTTACTTGCATATTTCCATGCATAGGTGACTGGTGGGGGGGCATGAGTGGGCATGCGCCCCCCC
>NW_017729025.1:137103424-137104068 GCF_001723915.1 Gavialis gangeticus
CTGGTGCATCTCCTTCAAGCAAACTTCTATTTTACTTGCATATTTCCATGCATAGGTGACTGGTGGGGGGGCATGAGTGGGCATGCGCACCCCCGACAGGGTCATCCCCACCGCCACTGCCAGTGGCTTCTGCAAGTGCTTGCCAGCCCCATCCCCACCACCAACGCCACCAGTGGCTTCTGCATGTAATCGCTAGCCCCGTCCCTGTCACCGCTATCGGCTTCTGCAGGTCCCCACCCATATTCGAGAGGCACCAGTTGCCCGTGTTTCCATGTAAAACCTTTTCATGCAATCAGACATGCCAAAAACCCAGGGTCAAATTATACATAGTTATCCTGACTCTTCTATCTTAGCTTTTCCTCAGCATGCTCTTCTATGCAGAGTACTGAGGAAATTAGCAGAGGTCATTGTGGGACCCCTGGCATGGCTTTACGAGCACTTGTGGTGCTTTGGTGTGGTGCCAGAGGACTGGAAGAGGGCCAATGTGGTTCCCATCTTCAAAGAGGGGAGGAAGGAGGACCCGGGAAACTATAGGCCAGTTAGTCTTACCTCGATCCTGGGCAAGATTTTTGAGAGAATTATTCTGGCACATGTCCATGAGGGGCCAGCGGGGGAGATTATGCTTAGGGGCAACCAACACGGGT
>NW_017729025.1:137109068-137137174 GCF_001723915.1 Gavialis gangeticus
AGGAAGGCCAACCGCACCTTGTCATGCATCCACAGATGCACCTCCAGGAGGTCCAAGGAGGTGATCCTCCCCCTTTATGCGACACTGGTCAGGCCGCAGCTGGAGTACTGCGTCCAGTTCTGGGCACCGCACTTCAAGAGGGATGTGGACAACATGGAGAGGGTCCAGAGGAGGGCCACTCACATGATCAGGGGGCAGCAGGGCAGGCCCTACGAGGCGAGGCTGAGGGACCTGAACCTGTTCAGCCTCCACAAGAGAAGGCTGAGGGGGGACCTAGTGGCCTGTTACGAACTAGTCAGAGGGGACCAGCAGGCATTGGGGAAGTCCCTGTTCCCCCGAGCACTACCAGGAGTGACTAGGAATAATGGTCACAAGCTGGCAGAGGGTAGATTCAGATTAGACATCAGAAGGCACTACTTCATGGTCAGGGTGGCTAGGATCTGAAACCAACTTCCAAGCGAAGTGGTGCTGGCTCCTACCCTGGGGGTCTTTAAGACAAGGCTAGACAAACACCTTGCTGGGGTTGTTTGACCCCAGTACTCTTTCCTGTCATGGCAGGGGGTGGGACTTGATGATCTGCTCAGGTCCCTTCCGACCCTACCAACTATGAAACTATGTTTAGAAGTTCAGGCCTAGGTTTTGATCATTAGCATTAGGGCAAAATGCAAGAGTACATGCCATACTCAGAAGTACTGTTCACTAGTAATGTTCTTGGGGTTACAGTTTAGGACTTTGAATCACATGTAATGACTTCTGTTCCCTGTGCTCCCACCAGTTGGCAGGTAAGCCTCTCTCTCTGCCTCATTTCTCTTGGCCATTCCAAAATAGGGACATAATTGTCCTCTCCTCATGGTACTAGGCATGCATTTTGAAGTCATGGTGGCAGGTACTAGAAATATGAAAAAAATATTATTTTCAATGTTTGAAGGCTAGAATCACTTTTAGTCAAAGAGTCAAAATTAGACTGCAAGGACATATGTTTTGGTTAACACTTTATTGCTCATCATGCCTTTCAGTGATTTCCTATACCTCACCACAGGAAAGCATGCCATCTTAAACGTTACCATCTGTGATTTGCATAATACATGTAGGGACAGTTCATTCTTGAAAAGCTGGACTATTAATTTGTCACTGCAAATGATTAACTATGATCTGATTAAATCTGATTCCTTAGTCCTAATAAGGAGTTCCCTTTACGTCACATCCTGTTTCACCCCCATGTTCATGTTGCATGCAGAAAGTCAACCTGAGAGGGCAAGATAGAGAAAAGCCCAGCACAGATTATGGTTTTGTCTTTTGAACAGAGCACAGCAAATGTCCAGTTGTTTCATGTAAAATGTGTGAGCAAAATTGTGTAATGTCAGTGTAACCCTGTTCCTATATGTCTACTAGGTAAGGTCCACCTACTGTGACCCATACTTGTAAGAGGGAGAATAGGTTTTCTTTAAAAAAAAGAAAAAAGGCAAGAAAAATCCAGAAGGAAAACACAATCCTGAGTTTTTGTCTGAACATTGTGCATTTGCTTAATAGAAACAAGTGCTGAAGCGCAGGCTTGCTATTGAATAATCACTGACACTCTGAAGAACAGAACACGAAAACCTTTTGATGGTGTTATAGTCATCACTTGGCATAAATATTCATTCAAGGAATCGGAGCAGAGTAAATGGCATTTTAGACTCTAATAATCTAGTATTAGCAGATAGCCTTTTTACTGCTAAAGATAACCACAGCTTAATCAGTTTAGTGACCACTGGCATATAGTATGACATTTAAGCTTTTGCCTCAGTCCCTGCATTCAGAATAAGACTCCCAATGACCCTTCTGCTTGAGCCTTAATGATTCTTACTTAAAGTCAAACAGAATCACTGCAGCACCATGATGCTGACAAAACACATGCAACTTGCTTTAACTTAGGAATTATTCGCCATTTGCCTCCTTATCTTAGATTAAAGTGGTATTTAGACTCTAGATTGTAAGTGTAAAACTCTAGGGTCTTTTTGTGGTCCAATGGCTGCTAGTGACTCAGTTTGATTTTGAGATAAGAAAGTTCCTTTAACACTGTAGTTATCTCTGTGCTGATTCTCCTTCCAGTATGATTTTTACATCTGTTTTTTAGATGGATGCTATACTTCCCTGAACCACATTAGCTTTATTGAACACTCGGCTATCGACAACCCAGCTCTTCTGATTTAATTTCTTGCCAAACGAGATAATCTAATATTAACAGCAGTTTGTTACCTTGTTGTTAGCTTAATTTACTTTACAAGAAATGCTGTATTTGCATCTCAACCCTCTCTCACTAGTCTGTACATGGTAACCCTTTCCCCCTTGTGCCAAAACAACTATTTATTTTGCTAAGCACAATGAGCAGAATGCATCTTTTCTATTACTGTTGAAAGTTAGTGTTACAGGCAGAGGGATCGTAATGAGCACTTTCACTAATTGGCTGGGAAGTGAAACAGTTTTTAAAGGAGTCTTTCAAAGTGAGAGCTATAGAATGAGGATCTGTGCATATAACTGGAAATGCAGGATTCTGACTAAGACAAACACAGTACTGCTCTTCCAGTAATATTGCTGAATTGTAGGCTGTAGTTTTCCCTTGTGGCAAACATATACAGTAAATGTCTTTAGTATGGAAATAAGTAGACATATGGGCACAACAGCAGACATTTCTAACATCAACAGATTCCTGAGGCTTTTATACACTGCTTCCATGTTAGCCTTCATCTTGTGCATTAGGATTTTCTCAGATTTATCTACCGGCAAAGCAAGTGTCTGTCTTTTCACTGGTACATTCTTATAAGAGAAAAGGGCAAGCAATCCAGATGCTGAAAAGCAATTTCCAGGGTGACCCAGATTCTAACCATTAGAAGAGTCTTAGATGTGAAAATGATTCTCAGGCTTTAATACTATGCCACCTTGGGCAGAGATCTCAAACTAAGCAGGGTCATATCAGAGAAGGCTTCCTGAAGACCTCCAAGTCAGAACCCAACTGCTACAGGAAATGCTATTGGTAATTCAACATTTAGTATTCATGCCTTCAAGTCAGTAATAGCCCCCTGACCCCAACATCTTGTTAGGGGGAACTGCGTTGTTGTATGATGTTCTGGCTACTTGGGAGCGTTAATCCCTGACCTAATTTTGGATTAGATAATGATATTCTGCGTATCTAAATTTTTTGTCCTTTCACTTTCTATTTGGGCATTATTATTGGTCTGCCTGGTCTAAAAACTCATGTAGTACTGCTGTTTGCTTTGGCTTTCTGTTTTATGGGGAAAGGGTATATTTAGTTACAGGTCAAGCATTCCACACAGATTGGGTGATATCTTTCTGGAAGGAAGGGGAATCATGAATGTATGATACTGTAGAATAACAAAAAAAATCCTGTGATTGCATACAAATAAAGTGGTCCCAGCACAGCAATTAAAACAGCCAGATGCAGTTCTTAAATATGCAATTCCCATTTACTTCAATGTGTTGCGTACATGAGCTGTATCTGAGACCTGAGTTTGGCCAACTGACTTTTATGTAAGGCATTCCTTAACCATATAGCATAGCCAGATATAACAGCCTAGCTTTCACAGAAGCACTGCACTATGTTATTGCCGCCAGAAGTACATACACAGCTTGTGGGATTAAAATAATGAATTTCAAGATACTGGAGAGCTTTTACAGCAGCAATTTTGGGTTTGTCCCCATCACTTCATGTTCATCTGACTGTTTGATACTTTCTGTAATATACTTTCAACCAATTTACTTAGTATGGAAGAAAACGTCTGTGGTCTGAATTTGAAGTAACCCCTCTAAGACCTGGTTCTAAAGATTACCAGCAAATGTCCACCCAAACCTCCCTACTTCCCAGTGTATTCGGTTCTTTTAATAAGAGAGGATGCTTACCTATTTTTGTTAGGTCATCTACAAAGTGCTTAACTTCCTTTAGCACTTCAAGTAGTTATCAGGACCAGATGGTATAGAACTGCTCCTTAATTTATACATCTGTTTTAGAGCCTCCTATTTTGACATATCAGTCCCTGGTTGCCTTGTTTGACCTGGAAAGAGTCAGCCCTAAACATCATCTTTGATGAAGATGGATACAAAGAATTAATTTATCTTCTGTTTGATACCTTTATCCCCCTTAATTGCTTCTTTGACACTGGCGCTCCAACAGAATTACTGATTCCCAAGCAGGCTCTTCTGTTTTTACATTTTGGCTTTTGGAAATCAGGAAGGATTTTGATGTTAGATTTTTCCTGTGGTGTTTACGTTCATGTAATGGGGTACATACAGTCCACGTGTCAGCAGCCTGGGAAGGATCTTACCTTCAGTAACTGTGACTAAGCAGCCAATTAGAAGCAGCTGCTATAAAAGGCTGCGACTCCGACAGAAAGGGAGCTTCTTGATGGAAAGAAGTTGTGGAAAGGACATAGTAGAGAGCACATGTGGTGCAGGGAATATATAAACAAGTAAGGCAAGACTCAGTGAAAGAGAAATGAACAGCTCTGTGGTATTTAATGCTAAGTCCCTAGATTGGAGCTCAAGAATTCCCTTCTCCACAAGGTGATGCAATGGCTCAAGGTAAAATGGCTACTCAAAAAAATCATTGTATTAGAACAGGTGTAGAGGGTTACATAGCCCATCCCCCTGCACAGGTCCAGGATGCACAAATTCAACAGCGTCTAAGCCATCCCAAGCTTAAGGACTAGCATGCCTTAAATGAGGGAGAGGCCCCAAGGCTGGATATATGACTCCCTGGATTTGGGAGTGTGAGTTGAACTTTCTGTTCACCTGAGAGGAGCAGAAAGGTGAGAGGAGCTTGTCCTGAAATTATACACCCAGAAGGGATCCCAGACGACAGCAGAACTACTCTACCAGACCTGGCAATAGAGAGGTACTATGGAGCCTTAGGCTGAGTTTGACGTATTTACTCAACACTGTTATTTTTTGAGAATGTATCTCTGTAACTTCAACCTGTCAGTTTGCGCTATTCACTTTGTCTGTGCTGTTCTTTCTCCTCAGCACTGCTCAGGTTGGCTTGGGAGTGGGGGAGGAAAACTACCATACTTATTGGTGCTACAGTCTATGTTGTTCCCTTATTTTTGCTACTGGCTCTCAAAGGACAATAGCACTAGTTAATGGAAACTAGGAAGGAACTTGGATGGGATGGTTTACAGCATCAAAACTAGTTTGATATCTGTTGACGGGTAAACGTATAATAATTCATTGTATTCAATACTGGTTATGACTAAAAATGGCTCTTCTTATGCAGCGGTTTCTCCGATAGTCAGACTTGTTTTGTTAGGATTTGTGAAGCTACCAGCAACTAAATACATATGAGTCATATTTTTCAACCATGGCTCTGGAATAGGCTTCAGATGGTAACTTATATGGCAAAAGGCTCAAATTGTCAGTCACCTGAAAATGTATGTTTTCTTCCCACAGTGGTTTGGATACTTATAATAATTGATTTATTGTAAGTACACTTTTTTTCTGTAATGGAGGAGACGTATTCCACTTAAAAGTTGCAAGATTAAAAAGGCTGCTACCAGAGCAAGTGTCACGGCCTTGGTTGAGCACCCCCTGCCCAATAGTCTCCAGACTACTCTACTCTTTAGGTCCCACTAATCTGTGCTTTTAAGCCTCCCTTCTGGGTAGTCTTTGGGTGGTTCCAGTCCTTGCCTTTTCTAGGTCAGGTTGTCTGGGTGGGGAGTCCTGTTTCTCACATCCCCATCCCACAAGGCCAGGGCTGACCCTCTTCATATTCATGCTGATAAGATAAACCCCTTGTCTCAGACCTCCAACCTTCTGGACAGCGTGGCTGGCAGCTTCTCTCCAGGTGTGTGGAGTAGTTGAAGCACATAACTCCGACTTTGCAAAGGTTTCAGACCCAGTTTTTCCTTGCTAGGCACAGCAGAACTCTGCAGACCTTAGGGCTTGCTTCCACCATGCAGTAAGCTAAAGTGTAAATTTGCACTGCACTATCTATTTCTGCAATAACTCTCTCTGTGGGTGCTTTTAGTATGCATTAAGACCGCCATTGTGCGAGGGCGCTTTCTTCTTTTTGAATACTAGGATTAAGACACCTCATGCTAAGAGTGCCCAAAAAGCGAGTTAGTGGAGAGTAGCTAGTGAACTTGTAACATAGCAGTAACGTCCCTGTGTAGGCAAATTCCTAGACAAAGCAATAATAGACTTGTATGCTGTTCCCTAGCTCAGTGCTCTCATAACAAGAGCTCTTTGGGTTTACGTCAAGGCCCTCTAGGACAGTGATTCTTAATCCAGGTGCTAGAGCACCTTGGGGTGAAATCCTTTTTAAGGATGCTGCAGAATGCTTCAATAGTAGCACTGTTAGGTGTTCAAACATTTACACATGATCCACAGGGTTAAACCCAGAGATTTCAAATAGGAGTCCACAGGGTCAAAAATATTCTGACCTGTTGTGGGATTTTTTAAAAGAATTATTGTGTCCATAGTCAAAAAATGAGTGCAACATAAGACCTTGTATTTTCTGAGTGATGCCTCAAGTCTACTGAAGGATTCCTGCAAATCGTGGCATTAGCCTGTCTGACCACATGCAGTCAATACCTTATTGTCCTCCATAATGGACAGTGAGCAACTTTCTGTTACACTCCAAACTGACCGCCAGACAAAGCTGATTAGACAGTCCCCTACCATGTGATCAGTTTAACCCCATTTCTGCAGGGGTAAATCTTCACGAGTTAGCTTTCCTTTGGAGGACTAAGAGCTTACACATAGGCAGTTACTGCAGAGCAGCTATTATCATAAACCTCTGTCCTCTGTCATGGGAACTTTGTTTGTGTGTTCTTAGTCACTACTCCGTTTATTCAGTTCAGACTTGGAAAATATGTTTGCTCTGGGTGTTGAATAGAAGAGATGGTCATCAGCTCTTAATGACCCTGCAGGGTAACCATGTTCAAGGATTTTGTTCTTACCTCCTGCAAGTTTGTAGTGCGATATGGAGGCCAAATAGAGCAGATGGCAAGCTGGGTGTACACTCAGTGGGGAGTCTGTTGGCTGCCATTGAAATAGAATTCTGTTTGGTTTGGGGGAAATTTGTCTTCCCAAATTACCATAGTAAGGCTTTGGGGGATGTAAAATGACAAACCGGAAGAGTTAAACATCCAACTCCCAGTGAAACAGAATGGAAGGTGATGTTCTTTAAAATTCCAACCTTAAATTTCCATGAAGGGTGACCTTCATAAAACCAAGCTAAATGTTTACAGGGCAAATACTGTGAAATGATTTTTTTTCAGGCAATTAAGCTATATTAGCAGTGGTTAGCTCAGGAGTGAAAATAAAGGTTAAATAGGAAATGACCCACTTCAACCGGTATCAGGCTACCACTGAACAAACTGTACTGAGTGGCTAGAGCAAACAGAAGTTGCTGCATGAACTGGTCAGAAACATTAGGCATCTGAACACAAAGTTGGAATGTGGAGAATATAGTACCTTCCACTGCCTTCTTTTCTTGTTAAAATTCCCTGCCTGCTGCATGGGGATGCTATTAATCTAAACACTTTTTCTCTGTAAATAGACTTTATTTTTATCTTTAAAAAAGTGTGGTAATAACAATTGATACGATTTCTCATTCCATTCCAATGTTGGCAAATGATGACGTTTAATTTTGTCTGGCCCAGTAGGGTATTTAGCGATAGCACATTGCACTATTATGCAGGAGACATGGATCTGGGAGTGAGCTAAGAGCTCTGCAAGCAATTTAGACAACACGTTTAGCATAACGTATGAAATATGGAGCATGGCAAAGTAATGTACAAAGAGGACGTATTCCAGAGATGGTGGACATACTTCTGTATCATTCCTGAAAAGTCTGAGCAAACATGGGGTATAAACAACTTGTAAATATCTGAATGTCACTGAAGATGAAACCCAGTTACCCATGAAGCATGCGACTGTATCACTTCCTTTACAGCTACCTTTTCAATGCTAAGTTGGGAAGTTTGGTCTTACCTGCATGAATATATCCTTGCAGGTGAATAGTACAAGAAGAACATACAGGGAGTTCCATTGCTCTTTAAACCTAATTCTTCTTACTAAATTCTTTTGAATTCCTAATACATTGATTCTCAATCAGGGTGCTGGAGTACCTAGGGGGCAGTCTCTGAATCTTTTGAAGAGTGCTCTATTGTGTGAGAAGCTAAGTGAGGTTTTAGGAGATTAAACTAAGCAGATAAACTCCAGCTCATGCTTGTACCTGCCTGGGCCACACTTCATCCCCACTGCCAGGCCCCTCTGCAAGGAGGCAAGTACTGTAATCTATAAATTAGGTTTTAAAATGGGATGCTACTCAATTAACAGAAATTATGGAGGGGTGCCTCAAGTCCAAGGGGAGGTACCTTGAATCCAAAAAGTTTGGGAACCACTGTCCTAATACAATAAAATATGTTGCCTGCATTGTAGCCAGACTGTTAAGAAGGCACTAAAAACTTGCACACTTCAATGAAATAATAAAATCAAAGGACATCTTCCTTTTTTTTTTTTTTTTAAAGGGAAAAGGTCTATATTTATATAGAAAGGGCTCTCATGACACAGCATACAAAACCTGAACAGGGAATGCAGCCAAAGTTTTGAAATATCCATCTAAATTTGCGAGGTTGTTTATCCTAAAGATGCCCATGCTTGATGAGGTTTTGCTTGCCTGCTGTGAGAATCTGTTCAGCACACAGCAATGATTTCACAGCAATGAGTAAGAGAGTTTTCTTTTCTTTTTAGTTTTCATCTGTCACTTCCAAATCAGTGTATAACTTCAGCTTTACGGTGAGACTCCAGAGAAGGTTGACTGTTTCCTGTACCTTGGAAGCCATCTCTCACACACAGGTGACATGAACATAAATCCAACATTGCTTTAAAAGTGCAAGTGCAGCCTTTGAGAAATGCAGAAATCTAGAACTCATGGTTCAGAAATTATACCTTTTATTAGACCAACTAGGAAATCGCAAAAAAAAATTCTCATTTTTTGTAAGTTCTTGGGCTCAAACGCTTTTCATCAGGCTCTGGGAAAATTTAAAGTTGGTAAAAAGTCCCCCATGAGGAAATGGGTGTTCAAAGATCGTGACATCAGATCTGAAACTAAGCTCATGGTTAATCAAGGAGTCATGATCTCCCACTTTACATACCAGGAGACACCTCAAGTTACTGAAGAAGTGCCATCAACACTGCCTGTGGAAGATCCTTTGAATCCAGTGGGAAGACAGACCACACCAACATTAGCATCCTCTCACAAGCAAACACCACAAGCATGGAGGTGATGATCATCCAACATCAACTTTGCTGGGCCAGCCACGTCATCCAAATGTCTGACTCCAGACTCCAAAAGTAAGTCTTATTCTCTCAGGTCAAGAGGTGGGCAGAAAAAGCACTTTAGTGATATCCTCAAGGCCAACTTGAAAAAAAATGTAACAATGGCATCAGTTTATGAGAGACTATTGCCCAGGACTGCCCAAATGGAGGCAAAGTCTGCTGCAAGGATCTCAGTGCTTAGAAACCTTACAAGAACAGGAGATGGAAAAGCAGAAGCGCAGAAACAGCATGTTGCAGACTGAGCCAAGAATCTGGAACCACCCACCCTGGACAGAAACATGTGCCTGAGTTGCAGCAGAGTCTGTCGATCCCAGATCAGCCTAGTCAGCCCTCTTAAGACCCACATATAAGCAATCATGGAAGATAATCATCCTCAACTGCAAGAGATTGCTGCTAGATAACTTCAGCACAAATGGTATAGGGATTTTGTTTGTTTGTTTTCTTTCACCCATAAGTACACTGTAAAATGACCAGGTCCTGCTGTCAAAACAGTGAATACTGTGTTTCACTTGGAAACACTGTGCATTGTAACATCCATCCTCCTGTACTGCCAGGGAAAATAGGTGTAAAGAGCATGTGGAGAAGGCTAATAGTGATTCAACTAAGCCAAATTCAGCGGTTACTAGAAGTGGGAGGAATTACTGAGGGAGTGGAGTTGGGATATGGCAAGAGTAGTAGGATCCCATGACATTGTTTATACTAAAGAAAATCTCCAATTCAGCATTCAGTAGAGCTACACTGGTCCTGACCAAGAAGCTTAGAAGTGCAGAACTATGGATCAACCGAGTTCATCAAGGTAAGTCTTTACCTCTGCACTTGTTCTGTATGTGACTGTAACTGTTTCACTGTTTCTATACGTGCTCTTAGCACCTTAGTGCTTGATTGTAGGCAAGACCTAACAAGCAGACATCTAAGCCAGACCTTTCTTGGCTTTCTGAGACAGTGCAATCACACCAATAACTTTGTAGTGGTGTCCATCTGCAACATCAGGGTAACTTCAAGGTCAGCTTAATGTTCTGCAAGCTGCAAAACAAAGGGAGTTGGAAGAGTCAGGTACACTTGTATCCTGAATAACTTGTATCCAGAATAACTTTACGATCCCAACCAATGAGAGCCAACCTTTTTGGCAAGGGGGCCACAAATTAGCCCTCTATCCTCCCCAAGTGCCACTCAAATTCTCTTCTCCTGCCTGGTGTGCTGCTTTGCTTTCTGCTCCCAGCCTGACCTGCTGTTATGTCTGCTCCCTGCCTGATTTGCTGCTGTGGTTTTCAAAAGTGCCCAGATGCCTAATTTTCATTGCTTATCTATATATTTAGGTGCCTAATAAACTGTTAGCTTTTTCTGTGCTGCAGTTCCACTTAGACAGAGATCCTGGGGAATGGTGGCAAAAGGCCATGAAATTAGAGAGACAGAAGCTGGTTATCGGAAAGAACCTGATATGGCTGAGACTACTTTTTAGTTCTGGAGCCAGTCATTCCTTTGCCTCTGCACTTCAGCTAAAGCACCTGGCAGGGAGCAGAGGGAGGTGGAGACAATTATATTTATTGTTCTGAAGATACAGATTTCTAGTAAGAAACTAGGGACAGGATGGTATTCCCCTTTGGGGACCAGACTACATGTTTTTAAACACCTTCCTTTGTCCATGGACAAAAGACAAAGCTAACACATTTTAACAATGCAGCTGTTAAAACACAGTTAAGTGTCATTTTTCTCATACATATGGTGCTTGTGATAATTGAGGTTCTAACTGGTATATACATAAGAAACTAAAGGCTAAGAATACTGAAATTGTAACACAAATCTCCCTGATTTTGAAGTACATATTTAGGATCACCTCGATACTTTCAAAATGGTTTACCTTTACATAGCTGGTCTTTCCAACCTGTTTATCTTTTCTTATTCATAATGATTCCAGCAGAATTATGTGAGTGCAATAATGAAGCCAGGTATCTGCATGCTGATTTTGTAGCTTGATGAGCAGATGACTTTTGTAGGGGATACCATAAGGTGATACACAAGCATCAAGTCTGCACAGAAGCTACTTTGCTTATTCATAGGATGCAGCCCTCTAGCTCCTTTTCTCTTTGCTTTCCAATATGTAACAAACAGTGCAATGGTGTCCTGGGGAAGATTGCCCTGGAAGGTGTGTGGATTTTTTTGTTTGGTTCTTTGTTTTATTGCATGGACAACATGAGAAATTTTGCAGCCAACCTTCATGTGCCTGAGTAAGCTTAGTCCAAGGCAAACAAAACAGCATTAAATTTTGGCCCTGGAAACTAAGCACACGGTGAATAAACCATCTGCATGTTTGCAGTAAGAACATTAAAAAGGAAATCTGTGGACTGATGTTGCCATTCATTGTACTTTCCAGCAAAACATTCAAAAAATTTATCACTGCAGCTGGCTCTGTTAGCATGTCCTGCCTTGGATTTTCTTTCTTTAAAAATAATTATATTCAATAGATATGTGTTGCTATTCCCAGAATGCAATACACAAGCATAAATGAACTGAGGGGAGGAGTAAGTTCATCTCACCATGGATATGTGGACTAGTGGTCACATCCGAGTTATACTGGCTCACTGGGGAATATTCCAGTGCAACTTATTTGTCCAGATCCTACCATGCAAATAAAATGACCACAAATAGGAGATGACAAAAAAATTTGAAGCATAGCTCACCTTCAACTTCTAGTACTGGTTTCATTGTACTAAACAGCATGACCATAAACGTATTACAGGTTCTAGGATCTAACATGTAGACAAAGCTTATAGAAACAATGTATTGCCACTTCAAATGGTTTTGGCTTGTTTTGGAACAACTTATTTTAAATAGCACATAAGAGGTGACATTCAGTTCTGGATCAAGCAACCCAAAGAAATAGCTGTCACTTACCCTCAAATATATACTGGAAGATTTCCTCAGTTCTAGCCAAAAGGAGGAGGGCTAAAACCCCTACCCCCTTCTTCCCCCACCCCTGGCTCGGGAAAAATGACAGACGAGGTCCCACAGAAAACTTGAAGAATACCATATTTTCTTGTATACAACACACCCTGTAATATACTATATATTTTTTCATTTTTGAAAGACAGAATGAACAGAAAAGCATTTCCAGAGTTGCAGCTGCATAAAGCAAAGACACAACCTAATCTTAAGCAAGAAAGCGAGGCTGAGTCAGCTGAACTAAAGCTGAAACTGTAGCTTCTGCTGAAGATTGTCTCAATGGGTGGATCTATGATTTTGAAAAGAGCTAAAGAGTCCCCAGGGCTGTGAAACAGGAGAAGAGAGAGCAGGCACAGCTAGTCGACAGCAAAATTGCCCTTGTACAAGTCCGTGTGATAAGTGGAACGTTAAGACTTTTAAAAAAACAGAGATGATCACTACCTGAGAAAAGAATAATGAACTATTAAGCAATTGACTTGCTCAGCTGCCTGAATAGTAATGCCAGAGATGGTGCACTGTGGAGCAGGTATGAAAGCAGGGTGTGTTTCTATTAGTCAGAAAATCAGCATCACCAGTTAATACAGATGTCCCAATTTTAGGAGGCTGATTCTGGGGGTGTTGTGGGGAGGAAAGTGAGGGAAGGATACATGCTTTCAGAGAGAATATGGTAGTCCAGCCTGAGGAAACAGGTGACATTTGTGGTACTGAATTTTTAGTTTCCATCCATGTCAAACCCCTGAAAGGGGGTTAGGCAGTATACAGTCTACATAATCTGCTCACTGTCAGATGATTTGGACAATAGACAATATAGTGAGAAATAATCTACTGCATGGTGTTTGTGTGAACACCCTGGTGTGGAAAACGTAACTATTGCGTGTAAATTACACACATGGATCATCTTGTATTAATTATTCAACCTGTAGTAGTCATAGGTTCAGGTAGCTTGTATAGAAGTTAGGAACATCTGTATCCTTCTCCAGAAACCGAGCACCATGCTATGTATTGGCTAAGGTGAAAAGACTGGTCATGGTAACCCTGTAGTCTCCATGGTTAGAAGGAGAATACTGGAATGGATGAGTTCAGAAAGAGATACTAGATATTACCCACAATGAGATTTGAGATGTCTTCATGAGAGATTGTACGAGCTTCCTGTTTCATACTCAGTTTTGTCTTGGGGACTTGTAGGGGGTGATAAAATAGAACATGTGCACTGCCAGAAAAATGTGTGATTTTTAAAATTAAAGCGTTCACTAATTTTGTGTTTACATTAAATTTTAATTGCATTGTAACTTGTATTGGATTGTTAAAATGGCTGTTAATGACTTCCTCTCTTTTTTAAAAGTCTTCATGTTCCACTCATCAAGCTAACATTTCTTAGGGCAATTTGCTGGCTAGCTTCATGTCTCTCCCTTCCTATTTCACTGCCCTGGAGACTCTTCAACGTGTCCTTTTGCTTGTTTTTTCTTCCCAAGGGTGCTAAGGATTACTGAGGGGTGGGACCTTAAAAAATCCAGCATAAAGCATCTCAAATGAAGTTGATGAACACCCTCGGAAGTACTGGCCCTTGTTTCTGATCTGTCTTTGGGCTTCAGAGTTGGTGATCTGTGGGGAAAGGAAAGATTGTCAATGTGTTTTGTTGCTGTGACTGATATTTTTCCCAAGGAAAAAAATGGAAATAGCTTCCAGGTCATACATACAATATGACAACATGGCTATATGCCACAGCCTGGATATTTTCACCAATACTCACCAGGCATCATACATACATTCTATTTAAATGCATCAGTCACCCACATGGCCACAAGTAGATTGAGTTACAGAAACTTAGTATAAATTTTATTCTAATAACTAAAAGATTCATCTTGCCAGGAGCAAAAACTTGTTGCTTT
Organism: Gavialis gangeticus; assembly: GCF_001723915.1. NCBI lineage: Eukaryota > Metazoa > Chordata > Crocodylia > Gavialidae > Gavialis > Gavialis gangeticus. The sequence continues at coordinate 137,123,234 of NW_017729025.1, forward strand.
GTCTTCTGACTTTCCATGTTGGAAAAAAAAAGTGTGTGTGTGTGTGTGTATCACACACCTTGGATCTTTTGGCATCATTGCTCTACACTGAAGCTGGACTGCCTGGGCAAATTGGTTAACCTGGGTCTTAGTGACAGAATAGCTATAGGACAAAAGGCTGGATGCCGGAGAAGACTTTAAAATAGCTAAGTCCAAATATACTGTTCAACACCTGAGTTGCCTGCAATGCAATGTGTATTTAGAGCATATTTTTCACTATGGCTGGTGGCATTGTTACAAACAGAAGGACCTTGTTTAGTGCCATCAATGTTGAGTGTCTCACTTTATGACCAATGAATCTGGAAAAGATCCTAAATTGTACATCTGTGCATCATATACACCAAAGAGGATGTGTCTAGTCAGGGTAAATACATCTGGTCATAGTAGAGAGCTACTATCACTCGCTGTTTATGGAATAACTGACCTCCTTGTCACCCCAAAGTCAGTTTATTGGCACTTTACCTGTGCAACATGAGAAGTTTGTGCCTGATTCTGTAAGGGTAGATGCAGGTAAATTGAGGTTTTTTAATGCATGTATATTTCTATTAACTCTCATGGAAATAAATCCTGCTTAATGGAACCATAGCCTTTGTGAGTAATTTTTAGACAGGTGAACTCTGGGAACAGTTTAATTCTTTTGTTTGATAGAATTCTTGCTGTGACTTCTCTTAGGAGTCCATGGACTGCTGTAGAAACCATATAAAAGTGCAGCATTGTGGTAAATTTCATGTCTCAGCACTCAGAAACCAATTTTCACTCTGCAGCTCATCCCTCGCTGCAGTGCGCAATGTGCCAGTCACTTGCTTGAGTTGCAAGGCACTGAAAGGAAATCCAGAATATAGAAGCTTTTAGAGCACTTGTTCCTTGCAGTGTACTGTTAACAGTTCATTTCCTTATGCTTTTTTTTTCCTTGCCTGTTTTCTTTTCTTTTTCCTCCTTTTTGTCTCTGCCCACTTTGTCACGAGTATCTAATTCCTTCCTCCCTTCAAGCAGAAATCATGCAAAGGAAAGGACACACCTGCTCTCAAGAGAGAACCAGAAGGAACCACAGACTGAGGAGAGCTATAAGTATTTAGCACAGGGTCTGTGTCTCCTCCTAGTCTAGTGGCTGATCCACCTTAGAGGATTATTAGGCTGCTGCTCTTTTCAGTTAATGAGTTCAGACCTTTAGCCTAAGCAGCAGGGATTCGTGCCCTTTTAAAATTCTGCTGTTGGCTCAAGCAGGCCTGGTTATAGAGGCTCTGAAGCTCCCTTTTTCTTCTCCTTCCTTCCAGCAACAACTACAAAGGGCAACCATAACGCAAGTGATAGAAATCTTTACAAAGAGTGAGTGGGGGAGCCGTGTATAAACCATGCCACATGCATCGGGGAAGTGTTCAATGTACAAAGAAACATGGGCCCAGATCCTTCTGTGAGCCCTCCTACTCCAGCAGGAAGTACAGCCCAAAAAACAATGGCTTCAGAAAACACTTTCTATTTGCATCTAGCCAGAAAATTATCTCCCATTGTGTCAGGCACAGACCCAGCTGTGGCAATACATGCTTGTGTGACCTCCAGGCTTGATGATTACAACTCGGGCTATCTAGTAATGAAGCTATACACTCTGATAAAGCTCTGACTTACAAAATGAAGCAACCCATCTGCTTAGCAGCACGTTGCTGTGAGCACACCACTGTGTCCTCCCCACTGAACAGAGAATATAGATGAAGGCTCCTAATCTGCAATACAGTGCTTTCCATAGCCATGGCCTAGTGTCTTGGGGTGCTGACAAATGTGCAGCTCCCAGCTCTAGCTCTTGATGCTTCACAGAAAATGCCATGAATTACAGTGGCCCCTTCCCCAGTCCAACAGATGTTTGCTGTTAGGTGAGGTGGGTGGGAATCAAGCCCCACTTTGAGGCCAATCCAACAAGAGCTGCCATCCTGCAGTTTCTCTCCCCCAGGTCTGCCCCCTGCCCTCCCAGCTCCAGTGCTGCTGCAGGATGGGAGGGGGGAGAAGGGATGGAAGGCAGCTCTGGACTGGGGTTTGCCCAGCCTGAGCTGGAGAGGGGGTGATACATGGATTGCAGCCCCCCGCAAGGCGGGGGACTGATACAGGGAGAAGGAAAGACCATCTCCAGGGCTGGACCTGCATTCTGGTATTCATGGCTGCAAGAAGTAGGGCAACCACTATCCACTTTCAAAAATAAGTGTAAATGTAATGTTTTTGACTCAGCGCGCGCGCACGCGCGCACCCCCTCCCCCTTATTCCCTCTAACAAGAAAAAAGAAGCATACAGTTAAACATCTGTTAAGATATAAGGGAAGATTGTTGTTTGTATTTACATGGGAGGTGCTCAAAGGTCCAGTAGTATGGGCAATATGTAAGTACCTGCATGGCTTGGGGTATATCTGTTTTTATAACTCAGTTGTGGTAAATGTGGAAAAAATTGTTGAATTATAATAACAATATAAAAGCCTTAAAAATGATAAAAGTATGAGTCATGGATATGGTTTGCTGTGACTATAGATCCAGGCCACACACTTCTTGAGGAATTTGCCTTATATTAATCATCTTAAGCTTGAGATGGACATTCAGAAAGCCTGATCCTGAATTGATTCCATCTTTGCAGGTTAGTCTAAACCGGTTTGTAACAGTACAGACATCCCAGAAATGCAGGCGCATGCCTGCAGTGGCTCAGGGTAGAAGCCAGGGGTGGAGCACTAGATCAGCCTTTGTCTGCTTTTGTCCAGTCTCCCATAGCACGGACCATAGCCAGCATGCGGTCTGCTAGCTAATGCTGAGAGGTCTGTGTAAGGCTGTGGGGAGGGGAAATCCCTGCTTACAAGGGAGTGGGGAGGGGAGAGGGGGAGCAGGGGAAAGCCAGGCAGACTCCTGCAGTCTCTGCTGGAATTGTAGCAAGGGAGCAGAGGGGAAGGGGCCAGCCCTGCTGTGGCGCAGCGAGCCCTGCCCAGCCCAGAGAGCATGCCAGGATGTTAGGAAAGTCTGGTTTAACTTAAACCAGGAAGGGGTCTGGGACAGACATTGCATAAATCAGTTTGACCCAAATCAGGTTTATCTCAAACTGATTTTTCAGACTGGTTTATGTGAACTGGTTTATTTTCAAACTGGTTTATGTGAACTGAACATCTGTTCTCTTAGTGGTTTAAACCAGTTTCTGATCGCTTAAACCAGTTTGTGTGTAATGTCTGTGCCCTAAAGTGTAATGTCTAGCCCTGAAACTTTTTCCGTGTTTTCCAGAACTGCTGCCTTGTACTGACAGGAAGTCTCCCTGATTACAAGGACTGTGGGTGGAAGGCCCTTAAGTGTCCTGCCCTCTTTCTTGTACCAGATTGAGCTGTCTGAGAGGTCAACAACTACCATTTCCCTGTCCTGATTACATGGCTTCCATCTTTGTTCTCTAACAGCTTGTTCTTTTGGAGCTATGTATTCTGACCTAAATCCACCAAAACACTTGAGCACATACTTAACTTCTAAGCATAAAAACAGTTGCATTTACTACAGTCTGAATGCTGACCTACTTAAAAGAATGTGTTTAAGTGCTTTGGTGGACTGAGCCCTAACTGCTTCCCCTCAGTGTTTAACTTCCCCTTTTACTGCCCATAGCCATGTGCCTAGACGTTGGGTCTAGAGATATTGAACATTTTTTATGCTCATGTCCATTTTCTTGGATCTGGGCTCAAGTGTGTAGAGTTTTTATCTCTGCACTATTAAATCTATGGAATTCATATTGACTTCAGTGGAGTTTGGATCCTGCACTGCTTGCTTCCCGTATATTTCTAAGGATGAGTCTATGAAGCCCCCATGCTTATTCTTTTGCCCTTTTTCTGAACTGTACTCTACCTTTCCAGATCAGTTCTGTTAATCACTGACATGAGCACCCCAGTTCTTTCCATTTTGCTTTAAGTAAAAGAAATATGATATACAAAGAAGTACCAGACACATTAGCAGAAATCTGGGTGTCTCTCTGCTTGCTTCCAAGCTGTTCATTTATATTCCCCCAGCTGCTGTTTTGAAACAGTAATCCTTTCTGGGAAAAGTCTATCCAATGACAGGCTTGTCCACAAACTGTTCTTGTCTAGAAGTAAGTAGCATATGGAGAGAATATTGTACCATTATTACTAGTTCTTGAGCACTTCTTTTCAACGAGTCTATTATTGAATATAAAGAATCCCTTCAAAGTAATGTTCAGGTTCTGACACAAACCCATTAAACCATTGACATTTAATTGAAGTTGAAAGAGTTTTGTATTTAATTTCTTTTGTTGTTGGAGTTTCCATGGGTTTTTTTTTTAACCTCAATAGCAGTATATCTTCATTTGTTATAAACTGGCTTGGTTTTCAGCTGCACCCTGGACAAGTGTTGAAACGATTTGCCTCCATAACGTATGCTGTTCTGTAACTAGAGCACTTCGTGGTGCCAGCAGTAATTTTACACCCTAATATAGTTTATTAAAATATACCCATTGCAAAACCACAGTGGGAATTCATAATTTAAGATATTATCATTTGGATTTCTTCTTTCATTCTCACTTTCATGCAGCAAAAGGGGATTTCCTTGGTTTCTGTCTCAATTTATGTGGTTCTTAACCTTTGGTTTCAATATTCTTTTAGAAGTTTTCAGACCAGATTTTTTTTCAGAAAAGTTGTGCTCAACAGTTCCCATCTAAGCACCTAAATAAATACCCAAACTTTCGAAAATATTCAGGGCTCAGCAGTTCCTCAGTGGTGGTTTTTTTCTTTTCCTTTTTTTTCAGTGGTGTTGTACACCTAAATCACTAAGGAAAATCCCACCCAAATAGGAGAGAGGCCAGATTTACCATTGAACTGTTCCATCTATGAAAAACCTAAGACTCTTTCCTGGCCATACACAACTATGTAACCTTATCCTGATATAGAACAGTTAACTTCATAAATAATTCTTCAGCGTAATGGCAATGTTGTAAAACATGAATATTTAGTGCATGCATAATAGCTGTTTGTTCATACTTAAATGTCAGCTGGTGAAAACATATTTAAAAAGCTTCCTTCCATAAGAAGAACAAGCTGCCTGAGCATATAAGCTGCAAATGTAATTTTGAAAAATGAAACCATTTCCTGAAGAAGGAAAAAAGATTTGTTGTAGGCTAGGTCTGTGTTTTTATTGTTCTAACTCCATGAGCCATTGCCTCATTTCATTAAAAAACAGACTTTTGGGGCCCAGTTTGGCCTTGTTAATAGGATCATCTTGCAGTGAAGTCAATGAGAATTGTTCTCACTTATTAGGGCCAACTTAGTCCAAACAGATATTGCACATTTACATGAATCAGCCAAGAAACAAAGGTGGAGATGCTTCATCCAGGCTAGGTACAGACAGTCAAAAAGCCCAAGGCTGAATCAATTCAGTTGTTGCCGGTTAGTCTACGCTGCACAGATTAAACTGAAACAGACATGAACAGACATTTACCTTTGAATAAGGAAATGCAGACACATGCCTGCCGTGGCTCAGACCAGAAGCCAGGGTGCACTACAGCTCTCTGGCTGTGTGTTCACAGCCACCAGATTTCTAAGGCATCTGGGATTTGCAGTCCAGAATTACAGCAGCAGGACTCTTCAGGGTTGCTCATGCTGGGGGACTGTGATTTAACTTGAACCAGGAAGGGTTCTGGGACAGAAGTTTCGTAAACTGGTTTGACCCACATCAGTTAAGTCTGATACTACATTCAGCCACGTTTATCTTAAACCAATTTCAGCCATTTTGAAACTGGTTTATATGCACCAAGCTTCTGTTCTGTTACAGGTTTAAACCAGTTTCTGATCACTTAAACCTGCTTATGTGCAACTTCTGTCCCTAGCCCCAGTGACTGATGGAGATGGGTTCAAACTGCTTTTAGGAGTCCAGGCCTCCCTGCTACCTGGAGGAAGGCATGGTAATTCAAGAGGAAAGTCACCAGAAACTGCTGAGGAGGGGAGAATAGCTCATGCCTCTGCTTTCCTTCCCACTCTCTGCTTTCCTTCCCATGCCTCTCTCCTTAACCCTGCACAAGCAGGGCTTTCCAGGGTTGAAGATATGGCCTGGAAAAAGAGGGGCAGGTTATAGGAAGGCCTTATTTTGAGACACCAGTGGCTCTAGAATGAATGATGGATCAAGCATGTGACAATGGCTTCTGCACATGCTCAGTAAAGGTCACTTGCCTACAGCTCTGCAGGCTGTCATTTATTTCCAACCAAACACAGAACAAATGCCATGCATCCATACAATTTTTCTTATGTGGAATGATTGCAAAAGGTATTGTGGCTCAGGTCAACACAGGCTTTCATGCAGCCTGCACCCCCCTGCATCATGTTCTAGCCCATCATGAGTGAAAAGAGAATGGGGCTCCCTTAAGGAGCTATTCTGACAGCACGCAAAGGCAAACCAGATGGCGATGCATGGAGAGGATTAGCTGCCTTTTGCAGAGGCCGTGGGATCCACACAACTTTCCTGGAAGTATGACCTTACCACCATTCTGTTAACAAACTTGCCAAAGCTTTGTAGCTAAGTGGAAGCATTCAGCTGCAACTTCAAGAGGCTGATGTTGTTCTGTGGGCATGTTTCTCTCCCGTTGTCTTATCTTCCGTCCACCCACCCTTGGAGGTGAATATGGTGATGGCAGTGGAATGACTATGGTGGTTTGTATGCTTCTGCTCCACACACAAGTATGCCATTCTTTGGCCTGGTAAGCAAATTCTCTACCGGACAGGCCTAGTGCTATGATTAATATGGATGCTGCAGATCAGGATTTAGTTGCATTGGCAGAGAGATGTGGGAAAGTCTGCTTACCACCTGCCTGCACTACGCCTGACTGTAGCTACTTGCTCAGACTCATTAGCATAAACATTCACCAAATTAGAAAAAAAGAGAAAGATGCATTAATGGCACAAAACTAAAGCAACAAACTTATGAAGGACGATTTTTTGTTGTCAATATAGACAAAGCAGCAAAAATTGGAAGCTTTTTGAGGGAAAAAGATTGCGTCTGAACTTCTAAGTAAATGGGAAACTATTGAAAAGCCCTGTATTTCTGAGCTCCTCTGAGGTAACTTCTGTGCTCTGAGAGAATATTTCAGAAGACATTTTATTCTTTAGAAGATGCCAAAAATGCAAGACTTGGCACTTTAACAAAACAGAAAAAGGAAAACACATAATCTTCTTAACTAGTAAGTCTTTGAGCCCAGCATCACATTGTTGCCATATAATAAAAAGGAATGTTATGCAGTAATTTGGGCAGTTAAGAATTCTGTGCATACTCAAAATCATGACATTTTCAAGGACAATAAAGTTGGCTGGCTGTTGGCCATTGGCCATACGAAGAGAAAACAAAAAAATGGGTTGTCAGCTGGTTATTCATACTGCATTACAAAACAAGTCTCCCAACAGGCAAACACTCTTTTATTGCTAGTACTTTGCTCCAGAAATATATTTTTTAATTAAAAAAAAAAATATTCTTGCAGCATTCATCTTACAAATGTTAACCCCTTAAAAGATTGGTCTGACACAGATTGCTGTGAGCTTTTCTTCTTTATATACGGTCCACAGACACTTAGAAACAAGGGAGAAAAATATATGTCCCACTTGGCAGCATGAAATCTGTGTTTATTTCTTTTAACAATGCAAAATATGTAAGAACTGCGGCCTAGATTTTTAAGGAACTAGTCAATCTTGGATGCATTATTTTTTTTTTTTTTTTTTTTGGGGGGGGGGGGGGGTTTTTTAAAAAGGGCTTTTTGTTTTTTTTTTTTTTAACAATTAAAAAATTTTAAAAACGCGGGCCTAGTTTTTTAAGAAATTAGTAAACTTTGGAGGCATTTTTTTTTTTTTTTTTTTTTGAGGAGAGTGGGGGTGCCCAACTTCAGATACCACGTAGAGGCCTCATCTCTGGAAAGTGGTAAGCACTCTCTAGAAATTGGATGCCCTTAATATTTCTCCGATAAGGCACCCAAAGCCACTCAGTTTTGAAAATTCAGGCCTGCATTCCATTCCTTTCAGGATCCACTTACAGATGCTTCTTAAGTCTCTAGAGTTCAATTCCACGCAAATTTGCTGCTATCATCCCTAAGACATTAGTCTGTGCTGTAACAAAACCCCCAGTCAGCTCAGACAATGAGGACTGTGTTCTCGGATATTACTAGCATGTTGCAGCGGGTATGACGGAGTTGTGAAGCTCACTTTTTATCACTGTATTTCAGTCCCTGATGTAACTTTTGTTCTTTATAATACTATAAAATATGGGCCAGTGAGTAAGGAATTGGGAGACCTGGTTTCTATTGTTGGTGCTGCAACTGATGTGACATGTGACCTTGAGGAGATCCCTTCATGTGTTAGAATCCCGTTCCCTTTCCATCCTTGGACTGACCTGGTCCTGCAAGCTTTTCAGCTCTCTTATCGTATGTATGCTATGCCCAGTTCAATGGAACCCCAATGTCAGCAAGGGGCTCTGGGTATCACTGTAATAAAAATATACTACGACTTATATTACTACTACTTGTCATACAATTTCACTCTTAATATTCTTTCTTCTCCCTCTATACCAGTGGTCTCCAACCAGTGGATCTTGATCCACTGGTAGATCTCAGAGCCTCTTGCAATAGATCTTAGAGCTTCTGGGAGTCGATATGAGGCTGGGGTTGGGGGCTGAGTGTCCATGTGCATGCACGCCTGCGCCCCAGCCCAGCAGGCCAGCCCATGGGGGAGGAAAGGTGTGGGAAGCTAGATTGAGGCCCCCGCGGTGAGACACAGTGCCACAGAGACAGGAGCAGGGGTAAGTTGAGTGGGGCCCTGGCTGGATGGGACTTACCTCCTGAGGAAGTGTGCCCCCAAATAATTTTTTCTCCTTCTGCCTCAATTGCTCCCCCTCCCCCCCACACTTACCTGCTGGGCGGAGGATGGAGGGGTAGTGCACGGTAGATCTTGGGTTGCTTTTAAATGCCAAAGGTGATCTCCTACTCTAAAAGGTTGGAGACCACTGCTCTATACTGTTGCCTCTGGGTTTTTTTGTCAGTGTGGGTCTTCATGGGCTATAATAATTGTCTAAATAAGAGTGATTCTCACCTACCCAGACACACACACTTTTTAAGCTTGCACTTCTCCTTTCTGTGATCTTTCTTTCCATGTTTTAATTTACCTCCAAAATATGTTCTTGGATCATTTTAAGCATGAGCTTCATTGCTTTTCTGCACTAGCATGTTCATCTTAACCACAGACTTATACTCAAAATAATAAATTGGCAGCTAAAACTCCTTGGTCATGACTGGAAAACTACATGGAAAGTCTTGACAAATATTTGGAATTAATGATAAACTTTGGAATTGAGAAAGATCTGGTCTGTGATTGGCCACTGAAGTAGTAGTTTTCTCCTGTGTTATGCTCAAAATGTAGGAGATGCTTCTCGTGCTCCGAGGCACTTGTTGCATACTTATACATATTACAAATATGCTCTCATATGTAGCTGTGGTCTCTGAGTACCTACACAGAGGTTGAGTCACACCTTTTATATAATGTGGTGAAGATGACAACAAAAAAATGATATGCAAGGGTTGCTCCAGAGGGAGCACTCGGGGAAGCATAGGCTGCAAGAAGATGAGGAAAGAAAAACAGAAGAATTGTGTGCGGAGCCTTTACAATGAGGGGGAAGAGCTTGAATCTGATATTGGAGGTGAAAAGGAGCCAGTGAAGGAATCTGAAGAAGGACATAATATGGTCTGAATGCAAAGTGGAAAGATGATATTTGGAAAAGCGTTTTGAACAGACCATAGGGAGGTGAGATGAGAAACTTGAGTAAAGCTGCAGAAGAGAGAAGAGATAACCAAGCAATGGACATGAACTTAGGTATGTGAATTTTAGAGATGCAGAGAAATAATGAAGCAGATTTGCTGATACCTGGGATGGGTGAAGGGAAGGGGTAAAATGCCTGAAACACACAATTCTTCTGCTTCAAGTCTGTGTGGTAAGGAGGCTAGTGACACTTTCTAGAGAAAAGAGTAAAAATCAAGGGGGGGAAGCATTTTTTGGGGTGTGGGAAAAAGCAGATGCTTTAACAAAAGAAAAAGCAGAGATTTATTAACTCCATAAGCTATTGTTGCCAATTGCCATGTTCTGTAAAACACCTTCCAGTAGTCAACATGAACTTTATTTAAAGTGAAAAATATCAAAATCAATACATGGGGATTAGAAGGACGTTTCCCCAACAGAATGGTACTTGCTTCCCCATTTAGCTCTTAGAAATAGCAGTGTGTGGATCCTTTCATGCCACATGTCTAAAGGTACTCAGGAGTTTGCTCTAGACAGCCTACAGCGGTTCCACAAAGTGTCTGTGCTGGGGGGCATCCATCTCTGGTCTGCTGAGGGGCTTTTACCTAGAGGGACTGTGGAAAGACCAAGAATCCTTCTTTACATTTTATTTCACACATGCTATTCCTGCCTCTTTCAGTCAAAAATAAAGCACGGCTGAAATAGCTGGCATGAGGACAAAGAATATTTTGATGTTCAATATGCTGTGGCCAGATTCTTAGTTGGTGGCGCTCCCTATTTTGGTGGAACTACATGGATTTACATCAGCGGGGGAATCTGACCTATGTATTTCCTTTCCAGATGTGCAGGCAATGCACACCTCCCTACATAAAGAAGCCTCTCCAAAATGAAACTGGGGAGAAAGAGGGTTTGTTCTGAGTGAAGAGTTATGTTTTCCTAGTGGAGCAAAATGCAGCCAGACTGAAAATCCCACTGCACTTAAAATGCAGATAATTTTATTAAGTTCTATATTTTATCGCCCCTTTAAACCAGGGCTTGACTGAACCTCAAAGGAACGGACCTGTGTAAAATGTTGTGATGCTCCTGGTAGAGCCCTGGAAAGGAAGGATGGCTCACATTCCTCTCAAGCTTTTGGGGTGGAAAGAAAGGGGCAGTAAATATACTGCAGCTACGTTTCAGCTGTAGCATACTCATCGAGTCCCCTGAGCTGGTCCAGCCCCTACCAAGTGGCCGGTGTGCTGGAGAAGTCAAGGCCCTGCCCTCCCCACTCATGGAGGAAAGCAGTTGCCACCGACACAGCCTGCTCTGATGCTGTGTGCCTAGAGGATGGGCACAGTGAAGCAGAGAGGAGGGAGGCTTTTCTCCCTTGTATGACTCTTGCCCTTAATCAAATCTCTAATTTACATGGCACATGTGACTGAAATCAACAACCCTGGATTAAATGCGAACCATTAAGGATAACATGCCCCTTATAGCACGCTTTTAAATATAGAGACAGCTAGACACTGCTATTGTTAATTGCTGTCTCTAGCTCTCCTGCCTAATGTTGATACTTTTGCATGTCAGATCATAAGGCAGGTAGTGAGGCAAATAAACGGAGGTCAGTGTATTCGGTCAAAAAAAATCGCTTGCCTTCTCTTTTGTATGAAGGTTAGTAGTTTACAAAACGTCTGTAGCAAGAAATAGAGCCGGCCTACTGGGAGCCTTGGTTTGTCTTTCACTGCAAATAGTCAACTGACTGTCATTTTCTTGGTTTTCATTTCAAATAGCTGACCAACTTCATTGACTTGATTTTCACACACTGGCAATCCCTTATGGTTCTTGTTGACTAGGTTTTATAAAAATGAAAGTTATCAGCAGTAAACTTGACCTGGATGATCCCTGAAATTTATTTATTTATTTATTTGTGGAGGGGCAGACAGTCAAGGGAAATTAAATTGAAGGAGCTGATGTTTTGTCTAATAATATGGCACCAATAATAAAAGAATCTGAAGGGCATGCTAACAGCAAAGTTCCAAACCTAGGGTAAGGGCAAATACTTTAATAAGACAGACCTTCAAGATGCCAGGGAGAAAAAAAAACAGTTGTTCAGACAGTCAAGTTAAAAATAAAATAAAATAACCCCATCGAAAAAGCTTTTATTTTCTTGCCATACTAAGCTAGTTTGTGATTTTTGTTACATTTGTTTTGCATGGCAACTTTATTAATAATGCCCCTATTTGTAGTTCCAGGTTTCAAAGCCTTAGTAATTTTGCTGATTATAGCTAAATTATTTTGAATATTCTGAAGGTGCCTATTATGGCATCTAACAAAGTGAGTATCTTCCTTGATAATATATTAATAGTTGTATTTTTGCACCAATTTTCTAATAATTGCACTTTCCCTGTTACATATATCAGATTGTTGCAGTGTACTCACTATGAATCACTTCTGGTGTTACTATTTAAAGAGTTCTAGACAGTGCTGTTGTACATATAAACAAATACTTACTTTTTAATATGAAAAATCACATTCTGATTTAAATGGAACATGGACTTTTAAAAAATGGTCCCTTCTGTTTACAAACTGGGGTGATGCCATAGGAGTTGGACCTTAGCATTTGCAGTGGTAGACAGTTGGCCTAACTTTACAAAATGAAGGTTGTAGCTTAGTCCTTGATCCTGCTTTGAACAGGAAGTTGGCTTGAAGAGCTCTTGAGGTCTGTTCCAGCTCTGTTTTACTATAAGTCCCCGATTTGGTTCAGGAACTAGCTTTAGATCTGATTCTCTGTGGTTCTGAAGCTTGAGTATATGTTTGTACAGGTACAAAGCAGGTGTAAAACACTACCATGCTTATTGCTGTCAAATTGCACAGCTGTACTAAATGACTACATAGGCCTAGAGCAGTGTCAAGTCAAGCCCCCTCACGGGTAACATTTGACATTCAGCAGATGTGCAGTTGTCACTTGGGGTAACATTTGGATTGAAGAAAGTGCCATCTTGCATAGGAAGCTCTTCTGTTCCTAGTCTATGTCTCAGTGTTGCTGAAGGGCTTCTAAGGACACTGCCTTTGCCATTGACTGCAAAAATATAGAGGTCCTTTATTAGTAAGGTGATTAAAGTGGGAATATTTCTCTCTCTCTCTCTCACTCACTTGCACCCCTCCCTCTCACCCCCCTGTTGTGTAACTGTGCATAGGAAAAGAAATGGCTAAATGAGCAATTCCCTTGGGTCAACAAAGTAGTCTTCTCCTTTGGCATGAGCAACTTGTGCCCTCAGTGGCTGCTGTATGCACTCCCTGGAAAGCATGGGGTTGTGGGGAGAGTGTGCGCCCCTCAGATCTGTGCACAGGGCAAGGGTGGGCTGCCACTGCGGGCTTTGCCTCAGGCGACAGTCTTCATTGCTACAGCACTGTCTCTGGCATAGAGGCACCTATTTTGATCTGGTCTTTTAAGCTGCTCCCTTCTTTTAAGCTGTATCTACATGAGCGACGGACTGTGTAGTTGTTACTGCGCAGTCATTTAGTACTTGTATAAGCAAGTGTCTCATGTAGATACACCCTTAGTAACCCTATAGAGATATTCCATGACTGCTACATTGTTCTACCACGGCTTGCACGAGGAGGGTGGAACAACTACAGGTGAGAAGAGGAGTGTGAGGCAATGATGTGCTGCTTGCCAATAGTTTAATAAAAGTTTCTTACAAAAGCTCTCCCCCTTAGTTTTGGGTTGCGTGTGCTCCAAAGAGAGACTGAAGAAGGCATTCATTTAAACAAAAATAAATTCTCAGAACCACAACCAGGGAGAACATCACCACTTGACAAAGCAAGCTATATAGTAAGTACCTTTGTGGAAATAGTTCATAGTTTTTTGTGAAAAAGATATTCGTCGAATCCTAAGCTGATATAAAGCAGGATCATTCTGATGAAGTTGCTGCGTGTTCTTGTCCTCCGAATTCTTTACTTACCCTCAATTCCACGAGGATTTCTCTAACCCATCCCGAGTACAAGGGCATTGTTTGTCTTTCCTATTCAAATTGAAATAGGCAGTCTGTGTGTGCCTACAAACTTTCGGGCCCTGCTCTAACTCAGAGCACTTAAATAAAGTGCCCTGAATTAAAGCATCCACCTAACAGACCTTTTCCTGTTGGGGCAGGGGG
>NW_017729025.1:137137273-137137645 GCF_001723915.1 Gavialis gangeticus
CAGGGCTATCAGTTGGGGAGGGAGGGAAAAGGGGCAGGAGCTGCTGGTTGCTTTGAATGGCCAGAGCTGAGGGAGGGGGCAGGTTGAAATAGAAACTCCTTGCCTCATGGGCCCAGTCTGGCTTCCCCCAATACCCCAGCTAGGCATGAGGCGAGGGAGCTTCATCCCCCCTGCCCCCTCTCCCTCCCAGCTCTGGCCATTCAAAGCAGTCAGCAGCTCCCTCCCCTTCCCCTTCCCTCCCCCACTGACAACCCTGCCTCCATGCAAAAAAATAACCCTGGAGGAAAACAAGTTCCTTAAGGTGTTCTGCTTTAGAGCACCTTAATATAATACCTCATCTGACCAGGGTTAATTTTTCATGCAATTGGCCGT
>NW_017729025.1:137142645-137143872 GCF_001723915.1 Gavialis gangeticus
AAGTTCCTTAAGGTGTTCTGCTTTAGAGCACCTTAATATAATACCTCATCTGACCAGGGTTAATTTTTCATGCAATTGGCCGTTTTAAAAGTACTCTGCAGCCATGCATGTGTGTTACATTACATCTGTAGAGTGCTTTCAGGGGCCTGGTTGTGGAAAAAATGTCACTTGTGTAAGCACCCGATACGTGCCATTATTTGCTCTTTAAGTTGTTTTTTGCATTTCTCCCTCTCCCCCAAAACAGCTTACGGTCTTCATATGCAACATGACTCACAGTAGACTTATTTGTTTCCTCCTTTCCCAGTTCCCTCATTTGCTTTGTTTTGATTGTAAGCTCTTTAGGACAGGAACCACCTAATTATTTCTTTAGAACTCTAAGTGCCACTGTGCCACTGTGTAAATATGAACCAGTATATTTAGCAGGTTGCACCTGAGTTAAAGCTAGTCTATCCATTCCTTCTAAACTGAATGTGCATTACTTGGATTTGCATGCAGGGACTGTAATTTGTTGTGAATCATTTTGTGATGCTTTGCATGAGAAATGCCGTTCAAAAATAAATTGTATTGTATTAGACTAATGGAAGACAATAAATTCACTTGGCCCTTTTAACTTAAATTCATCAATGTCTGGAGCTGGAACAGAGGAAGGAGTTGAAGACGACTGAGTAAAGGGCCAATTAATGGTTAGAATCTTGTTGATTGCCAAGACTGCCATAATGACTTTAGTTATGTCACTGCGTTCAGACATGCTGTTGGCTCTACTGTGAGGACAGAGTGAGCACTAAAGGTCTACAACACTGTTAATAAAATTGTTCCATAGCCCCTCTTGAAATGCTGAAGATTGTTCTAAGTTACACTGTTTGCTAACCGCTCCAAGGACCAAAATGGACAGCTCCAAGCAAGGGCAGTATAATAGTTGGGAATCTTTGAATACATGCTTCCCAAGCCATTCCCCCCACCCCCTGGGCTATGTTCCCCTTGTAACTTCAGGAAGGAGTATACTGCATAGTCACTTCATAGCATAAAGTCCTTCCCTCTGGGATGATCTTGTCATGACTGTCTGGAATTTGTTAGCAAAAGGGTTCAGAGAAACCACATCACACACTGCGATCTGAACCAAAGGGGAGGCATGTTTTAATTATAGAGTTCTTGTAAGATAATGTGATGTGAATTTTTGTGCAATTACAATTGTTGCCAATGGTGTCACCATGAAAAAACATACAATTT
>NW_017729025.1:137148872-137163640 GCF_001723915.1 Gavialis gangeticus
GATCTTGTCATGACTGTCTGGAATTTGTTAGCAAAAGGGTTCAGAGAAACCACATCACACACTGCGATCTGAACCAAAGGGGAGGCATGTTTTAATTATAGAGTTCTTGTAAGATAACATACGGTGATGTGAATTTTTGTGCAATTACAATTGTTGCCAATGGTGTCACCATGAAAAAACATACAATTTTTGCTAGCATTATGTAATTAACTTGTCTCGCTACCATGCAATGCACAACAATTAATTCATTCAACATGAGAAACACTCAAAGTTAGACTCCCAGACTAAAACTCCTGAGTAAAGAGGTAAAAGGTACCTTTAAAGGTAGCTTTATTATTGTTTAAATGGTTAGAGATTCAATCGCTCATTCTGGGTATGAACTTTTCAAAGCAAAAGCTGTGTTCTCACTCATTTTGAAGCTTCTATTCTCATATGTTCTTTTGTGTTTTAAACTATCAAATGTACAGTCTTTTCTGACCTGTGGTTAATAGCCCTAGGTGGATTGGATGTTGTTTGTTGAAGACATTTGATTTCAAGCTTATGTTAGCTTGCTTGTCTGTAGTGTTTTGAGTAATATGTAAAAACTTCAAAGTAATGGTCTGAGAGAGATGACAGAGGCTTTTGTGGTTCCTTTACACTTTTTATTGGGTTTTTCCTGGCCAGGTTGAATTTTAAGCTTGATCTCTCCCTGACAGTCTTTCTTACATTGAGAAAGATTTGAGAAGTAAATAGAGCCAGCCCCTCAAGCATTGTAAACTGATGTCCCTCCTTCCCCCCACCATGAGTAGCTGGCCCTTAATGAATAAGTCTACACTCTCTAAAGCAGTTTTTGAAAATTGGTAAGGATGGTGTGAGCAATCTAAGCTGCTTCACTATTTACTGGAGAGGACCCCATACATAAACAGCAAGATTAAACTTAGTGCTTGGCTTTTAGGATGTAATATTATTTTGTGGTTGTGCTTTTCCAGTCCTGAAACAAAGCACCTCCTCTCAATAACCTTTGTCAATTCCAAGTGACTCCACTGATTTCAGCAGAATGAGTTATTTGACCCCAGAAGTCTTTCCTGCCCAGATCAGGGGGACTGAACTCGATGATCTCCTGAGGTCCCTTCCAGCCCTAAACTTCTGTGAATCTGCGTAGCCAACAGAAGGGAGAGGACAAGTAAGAGTAGGATATGCAATAATGTTAACCATATTGGCAGCTTTTCAGTAAAGCAAATGCAAACTGAATACTGTATTTTCTCATATACAACACAACCTAAAGATACACACCTTGTTTTGAAAGATAGAATGAAGAATAAAAGATTTTACTTTCCTTGTAGTAAGTAACTGAGTAACAACAGCTAGTGATCCAAGCCTTCTCATTGGTCTGCTCCCTACAGATCACATGCAGTCTTTACTTCTGCTTTGGTCCAGTAAGCAGCAGAAACTGCTATTACTGTATTTCTCATAGAATGCATGCTCCTATTTCCAGCTGGGTCTTGGAAAAAAGGCGAGTGTTGTATGCAGAAAAAATATAATAATTTTCCTGACAAATACAGTTTCTTTTCCAGCTTGTAGAACATCCTCAAAGAGATAACAATTTCCTTAAATTTGTTCAATAGTGAAACTTGCACAAATTTTTTTCCAGTTTTCTCTTCCATGGATTGATCCTGGACAGTTTGTTGTGTATGCTTTGGTGTTAGGCATTTCAGTTGCATTTATCTGGGGATTGGTTAGAGAAATCACATGGCACTGTTTTGATACCCTGAGGGATTGAATGTATCTGTTTGTTTATAATCAGAAAGAAGCCTTGTGGGAGCCACTCAGCCAGAGGTACCAGATAAAAAGGACTACAGTGGTTTAGAAGTGACACAGCTTTTCCTTCCTTGTTCACAGCTTTTCCTAGGGCAGTTTTCGTAGGAAAATTAGTCTCAAATTATATTCAGGTTTCTCTTTTCACCTTTAAGCAAAGCAAATATGTGTGTGCATGTGTACATGCACATGCCATATAAGTTATAAACATTTCACTTGGATCCCAGTCCAGATAATGTAACTGTCCCTGTGCAAGGACTCTGACAAATCCTTTGGTGTGTCAAACAGCATCTCGTGCCACATAAAATATACCAATTTATGTTATATTTACTGGCCTGTAATGTTCTGTCATCACTACAGTTTGACACAAGATTTGTGTATGTATGCACAAACCTATTTACAAACTACACTGCCATATCTCAGTCCAACTCATGTAATTGCCTCTGTTTCTGTGCCTGACAAAGGTATTCACACAATGTCCCATTCCAAATATAGCAGATGCAAGTGATAGCACTTAAACTTCACTTTCCGCAAGCATTTGCACAAGTAAAACTTGAGCATGCCAAATGCCCATGAAAGGTGAACATAACCTCACTTCTAAATCCAGACACATTCTTAAGGAAGTGTCTTGGATATATTCAACCAATAATCACAGTGATTGAGTAATTTTGTAATATTGGAGGTCCATCAGACTTTATTGCAATGGCTGTATTTTCCTTTGCATCACTACCAGTGGCTAATAGCGGGGGGAAAAAAAGCCAAGAACATAATTTATTAAAGGAAAATCTGCAGCAATAAGATGTTTTGTCCTCCATAAAGTACATCCACAACTTAAGTGCCCACTTGTTGCAATGACATTGTCAGGTGACATCATCTGTTGGCTTCATGTCCAGCTTCTTCCAAAAGCTCACTCAGAGGGAGAAAAGATATGCTTAAATAAATGCTCATGCAAGGTATGAACCCATGACACTAACGCTAATAGCTGCTGTACCTTCTAGGCTATGCTGGGAGAAGTCAGTGATGCTACACTGATTTACATCAAGTGGGGATATAGCCCAGGAGCTATTAGTTGAGAGCAATTCAAACCATTCAATATATTATATACTAGAGCAGGGCTGTCTTAGTGGCTAGGGACCACACAAGTGGGGACCACAGCCCCCTCTTACTTCCCCAGCTGCAAAGTCACCTGGTACCATATGGATGGGTGGCTTTTACTGCTACTGATGCACTGTGCTGGCTGGAGATTGTCCCAGCCACTGCATCATGCATGGAGGTGGCTGACCCCTCCTTCATTTCCTTGGCTGCAGGCTCTCCTGCCACTGCAGACTGTGCTGAACTGTGCCACCCTGCACTGCTCCACTCCCTGGCCAAGCTAGAGAAGGGAGAGGGACTTGGAGACCCCAGTTACAGGAGCAGTGGGAGCAGTGTCCAGGGACAGCCTGGGAGCATAGATGAACCCTTTGTGAGCTGCTTGCAGCCTGTGGGCCACCAGTTGGACAGCCCTGTAATAGAGGATATCTTATTAACATAATTCAGGTCTGTTCAACTTCAAAGGAACAATGGCCACAAATTGATGGAGAGCAGATTCAGGTTGGACATCAGAAAGAACTCCTTCACAGTTAGGGTTGCCAGAATCTGGAATGAGCTTCCAAGGGAGGTGGTGCTCTCCCCTACCCTGGGGGTCTTCAAGAGGAGACTGGACAAGCACCTAGCTGGGGGCGTCTGACCCCAGTGCTCTTTCCTGCCCAGGGCAGGGGGTCAGACTCGATGACCTACTAAGGTCCCTTCCGACCCTAACATCTCTGAAAGCAGCCAGGGGCTGTATGCAGCACCGGTTGTGGGCCCTCGGTCACACACTACAGGGGCTATCTGCATATTGCATGGGTTCCCAGAACTCCCACCACTGCCCCTGCACACAGTCTGCCCCCCAGTTGTGGGTATGGCCCCTGCTGCTGTGTGGGCAGCATAAGACTCCTACAGCAGTGCAAGCCTCCTCCCCCTGGGTGGCCAAGCCCCCCTCCCTGCTGCTGCCACTGGGCTGGTGAAGCAAGCAGCATGAACTCCCTGATACCACCATTGCTGCTTCATGAGGTCCCCCCTTTCCACCCTGTGCCCCTCCCCACTGCAGCTGGCACTGCCGCACAGGCAACCCATGCCTTCCTCCTATTACCCATGCAGCAAGCTTACTGGGCTGTCTTCAGCTGTGCTGCCCTGCCCTGAAGACTCTGGGCACCACCACAGAAGCAGGAGCTGTGGGAAGGTTGGTGGCTGGGATGAAGCCCACAGGCTGTACGTTAACCCCCTTGGGAACTGGATGCAGCCCGTGGGCCACTAATTGGACAGACTTATTGTAATCTAGTGATGTTACCACAAGAAAGAAACAAACTATAGATATTGATAGGGTGGACGTGTCATTGCATAATCTAGTTATTATATATATGTATGTATTTATGTATAAGCATATCAGCATGTAAACCAAGGGGTGCATGTAATCTGAAATGTATTCACGCTATATATGTATGTGTGTGTATGTGTCCATGGAATGAATACATTTCAGATTACATGCACCCCTTGATTCATATGCTGATATTTCTCCAAACCCACACCAGCCCTGATTTAGCAAATTGAATAAACAATGCATATAGCTTTGGTTCAAACATTTGAGTGCTTTGCTGATTCAGGACATAGCCATGAACTACAGTGGGGCCAGGATTTCATTCCTGGTGGAAACAACCTAGAGCTATTAAGAGAAAATATAAATATACTCCTATTAGATTGACTGGGGGCGGGGGGGTGGAAATCAGGTCACCAATTTAGAGAGAAGAGGAAGCCTTTCTTCAACACGTCCCAATATTTTGTTTGTGTTGGGGGAAAAGGGACTGGCTAGTGAGTGGAGCAAAAAAAGTCCCCTATAACACGTTCCTGAGGTAAAATCTAAGAAGGTCCCATGACTTAATTTAATGCTGTTTGCATTTTAATAAAGTATTAACCAGTCCTGCACTATACAGCCACAAGCAAATTGTTTTGGCTTGGAGTTTAACACTTACATCATATAAGTGGATGTCTTGGCAGTCCTATGGCATGACTGTATGAAAGGCAAACTCCTCCATTCTTCATGATTCCTATGATTAAAACCTCCCCCCCAAAGCCCCCCAAACCCACAGATTTTTTTCCACTAAATAAGTTTCAACCCGGAGCAGGTTTTTAATTAAACCTCTGGAAAAAAATGTTTTATAATAGAGGTGACTAACGTAACATCTCACTTTTACAACATGAATGACTCAGTTATTAAACATATGATAAACATACATAAAGTGAGGTAAAACCTCCTTATTCTTGCTGTTTGTGGTTAGTTGGCAGATAGCTTAGCTGTGTCTGTGTGCATGTGTGCATACGCACATCTCAGAAACACACATATGCACATGCACACACACACACACGCATAAGCGTACACAGAAAGATTTGGGGATTTTTGTGCAGTACTGTAACAGCTGATTAATCTGCACCTCACATGGTGGAAAGAGGGAGAAGTCTCACTCTTCTGGTAAATCACTTCACTCAGATTTTTGAGAGAGTAACTTCTTCAGCCATCTCAGGTCTTTTAAAGGGCTTTTCTCTTTTTATTATCCAATTAACTATATATGTTAATAAGAAATTTCTTTCTTATAAAACTGAGCAAATTTCTTTCCCTGCCTTGGGTGACATAAATAGACCTTTTTACATATAACTTCAGTGTCCTGAGACTAATTTGTAGATACGTATCACTGCTTCAAAAGAGTATAATTTACAGGCGATTGTTTGGAGGACTTCAAATTACCCCCTCATATATTTAGATATATAAATAAAAAATGAAGCCTCTCAGGAGATTCTGCATAAACAATTTTCTTGGGAAGAAAAAGGATTCTCCATAAAAAGTGGTATTTTTATATCTATACCACTGCATAAAGTATTGGTAGATTATTTCAGCCCTTCATTTCTATTTCAGCATTTCTGGACCATTTCCTTTAACATTTTGTCTTTTTTTCTCTGTCATATAAATCCTCATATAATTCAGTCCCCATGGAATCAAGCAAGTTTGCAGCTGGAAGACATAAGGAATCCTATCATTGGAATCCTAGTTTTGCACTGGTAACTTCATGACTACTTGCTGTAAAGGAGATATAGAAGGGAAGGATCAGGAAGGGCTATGGGTATATTAGCTGAACTTGTAAAGTAGGTGCACTGGTGTGCATGTGTGCTCACACCAACACGCACATGAGTATTTCCAAAGTAAGTAGCATAGGCTCACTACAGTTTCTCAAGATGAGCTCTCAGTCACAATTCACTTATGAAAATTTAAGCTTCCCCACCCTGCCACGAGTAGTGATTCTCCCCCTCCTTGCCCTCCCCCCACACACAGACTGAATTCCTTTTAACTTCTTGTATATATGCAGCACATTTGCTGCCCTTAGCCCAGCAGGTCTTGACTATTCCCTGAGTCTGTGATCTTCATGGATGCAAAAATTTAAGACTAGGTTGGTTCATTTTATGTTACTTAAAAGCAGATCATTTAGTAGTAATGAAATGTCTGTCTTGCCCATCTGCAAAAACATTATTTTTGATCCTTTTACTGATGCTAAAAGTGAAATCTGTCTGGAGCTGCAAGCTCAGATTTTAAACATAATTAAGTGGTGTGAAAATTGGTACCATTTGCATGGAAGAGAAAGGATACCTATGTCAAAGGACTATCTTTTAACTTGAGATTACCTGATCCATACTCCATTAATAAAACTCTGCCCCATAAACACATTCCCTGGAAACCTACAATGAATTTATTGCCTTTATTGCCTACAAAATCTCTTGTGTCTGAGAGAAATTCTGAGATTGCTGCTTTACCAGGTAGTGGTGAAATGGGAGAAGGCTAGACATGCTATTGTATATCACAGATCTCCTGGTCTCCAAATGATGATTCAGATTCATACAGAGATCTATAAAAGTCAGTGGTTTATTACTGTCTTGTATCTCTGTATTAACCACCTCATTATCATCCCAAATGGAATATAAATCTAACAGTATTCAGTTGCTTTAATCTGTGTGCTAGCATTTTCTCCATCTTACCTTATAAATCTTAGCTCTCCATAAAGTGAACGAGTGTACAGTTTCCAAGTTCTTGAGCAAGACGCATTTATAAAAGATGTATTTCTTTTGCTTGGGGGACAAGGTACACACAGTTCCATATTTCTCTTAGTGACATATCTCTGCTTCTACCAGCTGATCTGTTGACACAATTGATCAGAAGATGCTGCTGATTCACCTACAAGACCTGGGAGGAATGGAAGGAAATGCATGAAGCTGTTTTTGTTTATTGCTCTTGGCTAGATCCCAGCAGTCCACATTGGGTAGCCACAGCTCCTCCACAAGAACTCTCACCTGTGGAGTCCTGGACAGTTTCATCCTCAGTCTCTCTCATGTCAGAGCATTAAGTGAGGTGGGGAAAATACTGGTTTCAATGTCATCCAGTGCTATATCTCACTCTTATTAAGCAGGGCAGTGAGATATCTGAGATATCGCAGAACCTGAGAGCTAGAAGGATGTGAATGGAAGCAGCTATTTCAAATTTGGCCTTCAAAAAGCAAAAATAAGTGGAGTGATGCCAATGAGTTGGGAAAACCTTTGGAGGCCCTGTTACTTTGCTGTCTGCCAAGGGCATTTATGCTTTTGCTGTCGAGATAGTGCACAGTTTCACCTGCTGCTGCTGAACTATCCAGGATAAGGAAGTGCCTTTTCACAAATTGCCACTAGCCAGGGAGCTGCTCCAAGCTACACATATGGAGCACACTCTAATTGGAGTTGAACCAGGAAGGCCATGAGGGAGTTTCTACTGGTCGAACATGCTGTTATCTGTATGCTAGGCAAAGTAGGCTTGTGGAACAATCATATCATGCATCTGTGCTGGGCACAGCTTCATCTATGACTTGTTCAAGGGCCTGGAATCAGTGTTAAAGCCTTTCATGGGCTGGAAGGTCCATCTAGTTTCTTGGTTCATAGTGATACTGCAATCAGTAGGGGTACAAGAGCTGATGGCACCTAGTATTGAACTCTCTGGTGCTGGGTGCTGGAAAGTCCGTCTCAGTTGTGGGATCTCCTTCTGCCAGTGATCTGACAAACTTTACTTCAAAGTGACAGAATGGCTGGCAGCCTCCTTCCTGATGGTACAGGAAGCAATGAAGAGATGAATGTTGAATTTCTTTCCGACAGACATTTGATTTGTGCATTTGATGCCTTGATGCTATATTGACAAATGATATAAAGTACCTCAAGTGAACAGATGGATTAGGTTAGACAAATTCATCACAAAAAAAGCAGAATGTGTAGTTCTTGAATGTGTAGTTCTTACAATTAATTTTATGTGTCTGTCTTACAGTAAGAGCTATAGTCCCCAGCTAAGATTGGGGGCTCTGTAGCTCTGCACTGACTTGCTTACACTGTATAGAAACAAGATTGACCAAGAACAGAAAGGAAAACAGGGGCACAGAGGAGTAAAGTGACTTTTTTTCTGAGATTGCATAGTAGGGCAGCAGTAGAGCTGGGAATGTCATATGACTACCAGTTCAAACCCTATTCAGTATACTGTGGAGTGCCTTATGGACTCCAGTTTTAGTTTTAAGTGGATGAAATCATTTAAACATGTAGGTTTTTATAAAGCAGCCATCATTAACTATTTGACCATACTGAAAATATTTTGCAGCAAAGACCCATGATCTCAAACTGTCATACTCAGAAAATGCAATCTCACAACCAGAAGACATTAGGAAGAACCAAATTTGATAAAATAATCATATAATTCAGGTTGAACATATTTGGAAACACTACAAAAACGTTTTATTCATTAAAATGGACAACGGTGCTGCCTGTTGTTGGTCATAAGCACCTCAGACCAGAGCATACAAACATGGCCAGAGAGATCTCGTTTTGATTTAAACTGATACAGTTCTGCTTTCCTTGATGCAGCTACACCATTTTACACCAGATGAAGAACAGGTTCCTAAAGTCAAATCACTCATATATGTAATTCAGCTATAAACCTTATAAGAACAATCCAGGTTATGCCATTAAGAATTCAGGCAACCTACATTCAAGTTGCTGTATGTTATCATTACTATCCTACATTTTGTTTGTGACTGATGTCAACAATAATTCCCTGCATTTTATTAAATGAATCCCTTTTTCCTGTCCTCCTGCTTTCATTAGAAAAGAAAGAACTAATTATTTAACCTCTCCAAAGTACTTCAACTGAGCCATTTCAAATCTGACGCAACCCTTAAAAATGATTTAAAAAATCCATTTCCCCTCAATGAAATGTGCTGCATTTCCCTTCTCATTAATGCTAATTACTGAACAATTCATGTTTGAACAGAAGCTTTGTTCCTTGTCCCCCTTCTACCTATCTACTCAGTGTTTGTATCATTACAATCTGATGCAATGGAAATTACTGTAACAGTACAGGCAAAGAATAATAACTCTATTGCTTGAAATGGTGAGGAGAGTAGGTAGATTTTAAAAGGCAAGCTTCTGTTTGAATAATGATACCTATATTTGAAAATAAGCAAGGAACATGTTGATTATATTGAAATTACAGGAAACATGACTATAATTCTATATATAAACA
Organism: Gavialis gangeticus; assembly: GCF_001723915.1. Classification (NCBI taxonomy): domain Eukaryota; kingdom Metazoa; phylum Chordata; order Crocodylia; family Gavialidae; genus Gavialis; species Gavialis gangeticus. The sequence continues at coordinate 137,158,315 of NW_017729025.1, forward strand.
TAAGCCAAGACGTGTTCTTTCTGGCAAAGAGGTACTGGGAGGGAAGGGAGGGGGAGAGGTCAAATGAAAGATGGAGAATAATGCGCTTAAAATTATTTGTTAGTTTCCCACATAATAAATAGTGATATGGGTCTCTCCCACCCCATAGCTACTGTTTAAAATGGGTTCTCATTGATTCTCTGGAAGAGCAAGAGGCTCTTTAATGAGAGGCTCCTACAAAGATCATCTTCTTTAGTCTGTAACAACCCTCCCCACTGGCCGTTTTCAAGCCAGCAGGTTAGGGTGAGTGATGTGCTTTTATTTCTCCAGTTGGGACTTGCATTCAAGGGAAAAACCAAACAGGGAAATTTGCAGTTTGGTGCACAGGCCTGTCAAGCAGCTGCAAAAAAGATCATCTCTCCCAGCAGCTGAAAACTACTGGCTGCAGCTAGTGCATCTTGTTAAGTCTCTGTTTCAAAGTCTGCCTTGCAAAACTCTGGTGCTGCTTTCTCAACGTTGGGAACGAGGTTTCCCAGAAGTCCATTCGCTGAAACCTCACTCACTCCTGCGCACATACTCACGTGCCACTGCCGCTGCTAGAGCCAGACATGCTGCAGGGAAAGTGCAGGATGGGGGGCACAGGAGATGGGAGGGTGAGACAACCCCTAGCTCCATGCCAGCATGCACCCTTTTAGGCACAGCAGGACTCATGCCCCACTTGCCCACCCATCATTAGGAAAACAATTCAATAAGTGACTGCATAAAATACAGCAGCTAAAGGCATTAGGCTTAGTGTTAACTATAGCAAAACTTTGGATGCTCTGGTTAATAGTGCCTGAAGCTCATGCAGTGTAGTGCAGACGTTTACAGTAAAGCTGAAAGTCATTTAAATATTGAACAGAATAGGATACTCTGTTGTTCTTCCACGTACATCACATCTGAAGTGGACAAACAAGGCCTTAATTACATTAGCCAAAAAAAACAAGCAGTATTTCTCCATGGGAGGACACTTTTCACTAGGCCTTTACCAGTCGGTGAATTACTCTCCTACTTTGCCCATACAAAGTCTGACCCACACATTGGCACCAATTAGCCTTTGAGTGTAGAAATACCTCCAGACTCACTCTGACCTGATACCCACAAAGGGCAATACAGCGCAGAAAGTTAAAATACAACACCGATAGGATGAAGTATTTTAGACATTAAAAAACCCATAACTCCACTGGTCCTTTTGACTAATGACTACCTGATTATTATTATTTTTTTTAATATGACTGTGTTTTCTCACATACCCCATGACCCCAAATAAGACATTCACCTTCTTCTGAGAAGGCAGCATGAAGAAAAAAAGATTTTTCCAGAGCCATGGCTAAATGCAGATTGCCTAGACAATGTTCAGGGGTTTGTTCTTTCTGGGAAAGAGGAAACTTTCAGTAGTGTTCCTAACCCCAGGTGTTTTTAAATCACAGAGTAGGTCCCATAAAAACATGATATTAGCTGTAAAATTATTAGCTTTTAAAAAACTGCTAAATGATGGATTCTTTTCATTTGCTTTCTGAGATTAGAATCATGAAGGGTCAAGTTTTAAGCTTTCCTCCACAACTGCAAGAGCTAAGAATTTGTTTTTAAAGAACACTACATTTTTTACATAAATACAATGCCAAGAATTAAACAAAAACCAACCTTAATATCATGAGAATTCCCTATAAGTTGGCAACACAGCATCAGGTAATATCAGTGGCAGTATCTGGAAGGGAGAGTCTTCTGTACCATGTTCCACAGATGGTCTTTTATTTATTCAACTCAACACTGTTTCAGAATGGAAAATAAATTTCAGAATTGTACAGTTTCCACACAGCTCTAGTTTCTCCCATCTGAGCCCTATCCTTTAACCTTTGCTGCCAGGAGAGGTTGAGATTGGAAGAACAGCTGCTTGTTTCCTCCTGCCTGTTTCACAGCTTTTCCAACCCCTCCTCACTTCTCCCCCACATAATAGGATGGCAGGATGGTGTGACAATGGGGTTGTAAATGGTGATCTCAAGAAAGCAAGCAAGCCTAACGAAGGAAATGGTGGGGGCGGTGGGTAGGGAATATGAAACATAAGGCATATTTAGGTTTTATATGTGGTTACTCTTGGAAGTTTGGAAGCAGCAGGGTTGGATAATATAAAATAAATGTTAAATAATAACAATAACAGTTGTGTGGTCTTGTTAACGTGTGCTTCCAACATTTAAAACTGCTTTTGTTAATGGTACTGCAAATAGTGGCTAGAATGTCCAGTTATTTCACTTACGCTGTTCATTGTCCATGCGGAACATCATCGAGGAAGACAGGATGATCTTGGTATTGGGTTACCTTAAACAAAGTAGCTAAGAAAACATACATATTGCCCTTATGCAGAACATAACATTTAATTAGGACTCCATCTGGAGAAAATTACATATTCTGTATCACTCTGTCACCATGTCAAAATACTCTGAATATTTTAGTAAACCAACAGGCAACTTATATCAAAGCCAACGTGGATTATCTGTGGAAAGCACTTAGTGTTTTCTTTACAGAATGAGTGATCAGCACATTGGGGCTGCACAAATAGAGTTTCACTTAACTACCACAGCATGAACCAGCTGATGTGCATAGCCCTTATGCAACCCAGTGTTACACACATTATTTTGTGCAGTAGTGGTGGCAACCATCAATCCTCCTGGATCATGGTGTATGCATGAGGGCCACCCAGACCTTCGATGCGTATGCCTGGGCAGGAATTATTTCTGGAGGAGTGGAGGCTGTGCAGTGGACAGCTCTTGAATATGGTGGTAATATCTCCTAGCTCCACACCTGAAGGTAGGTGTGTGTGTGTGTGTGTGTGTGTGTGTGTGTGTGTGTGTGTGTGTGTAAGTGTAATACCACAGTGAAATAAATGCAGTGTGACTTGGCTTCTAAGAGGGAAAAAAGAATAAAACAAACCCAGCAGCTTTTATTCCAGTGTTTATATATGCAGATCTTTAGGAATATTCAGGCTTATGTCTAGGTAAGAATCTGCACTCCAGCATCCCATCCAAGCAAGCAGGCTGAGCCTGAGGGAACAGGGTCAGGGATTAGCCTACATGGCTCTAGTCCTATTTGGCACCTTCTTCCTCCTTTTGGGTATAAAGAGCTGAGGAGCCTCCACTATCAACTCTGCAAATTCCCCAAGGTGGAGCAGCACAGGGAGCTCTGTGCAGCTGAATTCCTTGGGAGCTACCTGAACCCTTCTTATCCATTCTGTAGCTGCAATGAATTGGTACTGCTGTTAGAAAGCCTAGTGCAGCCACAGAAGAAGGAAAAAATGTGTCTCTTGGAAAGCACACTCTGTAGTCCATAACCACCCACCATTTCACATATCTCGCAGTTGGTTTTCATTATCGTTTATGTTGCACTATTTACCAAGCTGTATTTGGCACTGTGGGGTAAAGGAGAGACAACCTCTGCCTTCAACTGCTTATGTTAATATTTTAAATTGTATTGAGTGAAGCTGATATTAGTGAAAGGTAGCAGACTGATAGCCTGGAGATAGAGGATCTTCTCTTTAGCCATCTAACAGGTCCACTATCAGTGGCAAGAGGATGCTTCCCCAGTATCCACACTGCACTACCCAGGTGTCCCTCCACTGTCTTCTTGAAACCATCTCTAAGGGGTAATTCAGTCATGATGGCCACAAGTTCATTGCTACAGTTGGTAAGCCAAAGTCTGTCTGTCAAGCTGAAATGTTGATGCCAAGGGTTTTAGTGATGGAGACACCTGTTCACAAGTGACTGTGGTCAAGTCAAAAGTTGAGGAAAGAGTTTGCTCAGTAAGGGATGGTAGAGAAATGGTCTTTATATAAGAACTGGTGAACTTTTATGATCTTTTTTTCTGCAGGAGATCAGACTGAGCTGACATAATGGCCCACTCTGGCCTTAAAAATATGAATTTATGATATTGTTTTACCTGGTTCCAATTATCACTGAACTCCAGCCAGAATACTAAGCAGCATTAAATATCATGGATTGCTGGGCTTTGCTGATATCATAACAAAGGGATCCTAGAAAATATACCCCTTTAATCTAGCCCAGGGGTAGGCAACAGTTTTTGGCCCGAGTGCCAAAAAACCTACAATGTGCCAGAGTGCCGACATGCCGGAGCCCAGAGCAGCTGTTTGCAGCCTCCTGTCTGCAGCTGGCCCATGGAGCCCAGTCTGCTTGCAGCAGGGCTTGCAGCCTCCCAGCCTCCTGCTGGGAGCAGCCTGGGCTCTGTGGCTGGCAGCAGCTGCTTGGAGCCCAGGCTGGCAGTGGTGTGTTGAGCAAAATGGCCTTGCGTGCCATGCTCAGCACACATGCCTGGGGTTGCTGACCCCTGGTCTAGCCTGTGATGAATCTCATGGCATACAGTCAAAGTGGGGAGAAGAGATGAGTGAATAAATGCATTTGTTTTCCCATGTAAAAATAAAAATGAATTTTTCATAAAAATCCATGGGGTCCCCTTGGTAGGAAAAGACTAATAAAATGCAAATGCCAAAAATAAGTATACCTTTTGTTCCTAGAACCTTTGCTGACTATCTTGCTAGAATAACACAGTATGTGGCTGTAAGTTAGAGGCATGTGTATTAAAACTCAAAAAAGTGCCTGGAGAAAATCTTTCAGGATAGCCTTTTGAAAATATAGCTCTGTTGGTATAGTCTGTGTGTGTATGTGTCTGGGTTTGCTTGTGTCCGTGTGTGTGTAAGTGCTCATACACCTATATAGATACTTTTTATCCAGTGAATATATATTAGTGTATCCAAGACTAAAAATTGGCTGTTCTGAAGTATTTTCATACACTTAGAGATAAGTCTGTTCTGGGACAGTTGATTTGCCAGTATCTGAGGAGGGATGAATTTAATCACAGACAAGGAAATCTTCCCAAACCCTCTTTTCAATTTGCTACCAAATATTTAGCAAGGGGTCCCCTCCAGCAAGCACATAACTGCTTCTAATCATGCAAAATCATTTCTGGCAAAGCCAACATATCCCTGCCTTTGGAACGGACCAATTTGTAGCTAGTGAAAGGTATTTAACAAATGTGCATGGAATATGGAGATCCTGTACCCCTCTTCTTGCCTCCATTTTTCCCTAATTGATAAGTTAAATACTGCTCTATGCATAAACATTCCTCAGGGACAATGTATAAACACTTCTAGTGGAGTGCACTTAATAATATTTTTTTGCCAAATTGTTCGACCTCTCTCCTTAGTTGTGATCGAGAGCACATTTTTATGTAGGAGGAATCCATAAAATGATTTCCTGAAATTTGTTACCCCATCCTGATTTCCTGAAGTTTGCACATATCC
>NW_017729025.1:137168640-137169892 GCF_001723915.1 Gavialis gangeticus
CTGGTGTGTGGGGGGGGGGGGGGGGGGGGGGTGAGGGAGTTTGTCAGGAGCCCTCATTAAAACACTGTCAGAAAATCACTGCAAACACCTTTCCCTCATTCTGCCCCTAGCTCACTCCACAAAAGAAATTATGAGAGGGGACTGATTTTGCCTTAATTAGATGAACACTAATGTCTTTATTACCATGTACAAAACTAGCTTTTATTAGCTCAGTAGCCACTCTTGCAATATGGAAAATGTCCATTCTAGTATACCCAGCACCCTGGGGTCTGGGTGTCATATTTCAGGTGCGAGTTCTTTTTATCTTTACTAGGGCTGTGCGAAATTTTGATGGGTGTTTCATTTCAAAGCTGTTTTGATGCGTTTCGAGCTTAAAACAGTGAAATTGAACCAAAACAAAAGGCTTTGAAACAGCCTTGAAACAAAATGAGGGCACTTGAAACGTTTCGAAGCAGCCCAGCGGTGGGAGGCGGGGGAGAGCCAGGACTGTGCTCTGAGCAGCTCCACTAGCCCCACAGAGCTCAGCCCAGCAGCGGGAGGCAAAGGGGAGCCAGTGGCAGAGCTGCTCCAAGCTCAGCCCTGGCCAGTGGCTTTCCACTGCCTCCCGCCACCAGGCTCAGGTCCATGGGGCTGTGGAGCCTCCTGCCACTGGGCTGTGCTCACCAGGGCTGTGCTCCAAGTGTCTGCCACTGGATCTCCCACTGCCTCTGGGCTGAGCTCCATGGGGCTGGCGCAGCCACTTGGAGCTCAGCCCTGGCTCTGAGCACAGCCCTGGCGAGCACAGCCCAGTGGCTGGAGGCTCTGCAGCCCCATGGAGCTGAGCTTGGCAGTAGGAGGTGGCGGAGAGCCAGTGGTGGAGCTGCTCGGAGCGCAGCCCTGGCGCTGAGTACAGCCCTGGACACTGGCCTTCCCCTGCCTCCCATCACCAGGGTCAGCTACGTGGGGCTGGTGGAGCCGCTTGGAGTGCAGCCTGGTGGCAGGAGGCGGGGAGAGCCAGGGTTGTGCTTCGAGCAGCTCCACCAGCCCCACGGAGCTCAACCTGCCCTCCCAGCGCTGCCACCAAGTGCAGGGAAGAGCCCAGTGCCACCCCTGCTGCAGCCCTGGGAGCGGCAGACACTGTCTGCCTACAGCCACTGGGCTGCATCATACCCTGAATCCTCTGGTGTGGTGCAGCTCAGTGGCTGCAGGCAGGCGGCAGCAGGGGCCTCCTGTCATCCCGTGTGCAGATCTGGGGGCCCACAACCTCGGGAAG
>NW_017729025.1:137174892-137192867 GCF_001723915.1 Gavialis gangeticus
TCCTCATCAATTTTAATGCATTCCTTTCCAGCCAAAAAACTTGTATTCAGTCCAGCACAACCCCACAGCCCTCCCAGAGGTGCAAGGCCTGTATCTGTGCATGGATGACAGGAGGCTGCTGCAGCTGCCTGGGACTGGCGCTGGGCACAGCCTGCACCCAGTGCCGGAAAGACTGCTGCTGTCACTGGCCCCAGGTGCCCCAGAAGGGCTGTGGGGCTGTGCCAGACTCCTCCCGGAGGTGCGGGCCCCCGGATCTGCACACAGGATGACAGCAGGCTGCTGCTGCCAGCAAGTGATATGAGTTTTGCTTTCAATTTTTTGAGGTGCAGTTTCACAAAAAACCCTGTACCTATCTCCTTGAAACTTGGTAGACTTCAAACCCTCAGAAGGGGCTACCAGTCCTGCAACGTTAATTTGAATCAGGCAAGAAATGACAAAGTTATAGGCATTTTCATGATTCCCCATTATAGCCTATGGGCAAAACATCAAAATGTGTTACAACAGCTAACAGTTTTGATGAAACAAAACCAAACAGTGCTTCAAAATGAAACAGAACAACAAAATGAAACACTGTCCCTTTGAAATGTCGAAACGGAAGTCAAAACAAAATGGTGCTATTTCACACAGCCCTAATTTTACCAGTGCTTTTTAGTTACTTTGAGGGCCTTTTCCCATTCTATAGGTTTTGCCCATTCAGTCCATTCTACTGGGTAAGATGTATAAGCCTTTCTCAGTATGGCTGCCTCTTTCCCTACTCTCTTGTTCAGGACGTGACCCATCTCCAAGATAACACCTGCTGCAACTCCTAGTTTGAATGTTGCAGGTCACCACTTGTTAATCTGCTAAATTCATGGGAGTCCTGTACACTTTTTAACCACCTCCTTTTTAAGGAAAGGACTCATGTACTGCTCTTGGAACTAAGATATTATGATGATGCTGACTGCAGTGCAAAGTCCTAAGCAGAGAGATTGGATTAAACCATATCAGATACCTGAAGGTCTGCTATGGAACATGCAGCCTCAGGCTTTATTAGAACCCCTCAACCCATTGCAGGTTTATTTTTAATTTTCCATTGCTTTTTGAGCAAGCCTGGGGCCAGGGACAAACAAGCTTGGTTTGGTTTGGTTTTTATTGAACTTCAAGTTTCTCATCTTTCTTCACATCAAACTTCTGCTTGCACCTAAGTTCCCTGTTCAGTTTTGGACTCTGAAGTACTTTGCAAGAAAACATGGGGGAACATGAAGGAATGAATCCTTCTTCTGCACCCTCCCGCCCCTCCCCCAAAAACCAAAGAAAAGCTTTGAGCTCTAAACTGGAACTACTGCGCAAATGTCTTTGCTGCCCCTGTGCTGTGCTTAGGGCTGCTGCTGAAAAATAAGCCCTGCCCACTCACTCCTGCTCCTAATCCAGAGCTGAGGCAGTGAGGATGCCTGCCAGCACTCCCAAGCATATCAGAGTTAGAGATCTTGAGAGCAGCAGCGAAGGATACCCACTCCCTTTGTTTTGGGTTTGGAGCAAGGGGAGTGGGAGTGGGTAGGTGGGGCTTATTTTTTGGTGCCAGTCTCAAGAGCACAGCAGTGTAGACATGTCCTGAGTTTCCTACTATACTAGCTACATTAGAATTTGGAATCAGAAACAGAACGTCAGCAGCTTCAGAGCGAGAGCAGTTTTGATCCTGAAGATGCCGAGACAAACTTTCCTATTTTAGGAAATGTCAGCAGAGACCAGAAAGGATCAGCAGTAAAGTGGCCAGCACTAAAATCTTTGATCACAAAGGCTAACAGGCTAGATCTTCCTGGCTCAGAACAGATCTTCCTGGCTCAAACTGGGCACGTCTACATGTGTCATTAGGGGCAGCTTATTGCTTCGCAGTTTATTGCTCCCAGGAAGCTCCCAGGCATGAGGGTTACACATGTGCCCTGCCCAGACTACAGCACATTGAGCCAGCTCTCAGCAGACCCAGCTGACAAGGGGTCTGGGGGTCAGTCTGCTAGCCCGGGGCTGTTCTAACCCAACTCAATGGGGTGCAGAGGGCCTGGCTGGGGCATGAAGGTGCTTCAGTACAGGGCTAGCTGGCAGGCAGCCCAAGCACTGACGCACCCTTGTGCCCCAGCCAGTCAGCTCAGCATCTACATATGTGCTGCTGCACATGAAAAAGCTCCACAGCAGTGTAAAACTATCAGCAACATATGATCCTGGGTGGAGAAAGAAGGAACCATCCTACTTTAGGTTGAGTATTTCAGATTTACATCTGCACGGATACTGCGCTTCCTGTCTTTGGTAGGGTAAAATGTGATGGTAAATATCATTTTTTCAGTATCTCATGAATGACTTTTTTAAAGACATTTAAAAAGGAGCGCAAGGCCTGTGCTGTTGGGGCAAAAGACTGGGCTAAAGGAATTTCTGAGTTATAACAGGGTGGTAGGGAAATGCTTTTAGATATTAATCCATTTTATTTTCTCATGCACCTCAGCTTACTCTTAAAACACATGCCAAATGTTTACCTTTTCAGGACTTTCCATAAAGTATTAGACAGTATTAAACATTATGGCTATTTTGTGTATGAAACTAATAGTAGGCGTTAACAGTTCCCAGTCAGCTGTCAGTGTGAGAGTACCATTCAGCATTTTGGTTAGGCAAACATTTAGTGATACAGAAAATATTATCTAGACAATATAAAAACATAGTACATTTTATTTGGAATACTATGTATTATTTCTAAACAAAGGTATATTACACTATAAAACTGTTGCTGTAGGGCATATGGAATTTTCTACTTTGTTTCTTTTATGTACATAAAAATATAAGGGGTCAATATTTCATTGATATATCTATATTTTAGGACATCCATATAAACACATTCTCCCTTCTGTTGCCTTATCAGTGAAGTAAGGATGATAAAGTTTATTCATGGGTATATTGTCAGGAAAGCCATAAAGTTCAAAGGTCCTAAATGCACAGTTGTCTAGAGTACTTATCCCGAACTGTATCTCTCAGTCTGTGTTGATAAGATTAATAGTTTGTTTATAAAGTGAGAATGTTAATTGTGAAGATTAGGGACACAACCAAAGGATTCCCATGGACTTCCTTTGGTTTTGGATGACCCTTCACTGGCTATCTGCTAAGTGTTCAGATTGATAAACCCCCACCTCTATAACCTCCGCCCATCCTTGTCTCCTTTTAAAAAGCAGATAATGAAGAAATAATTATAAGGGAAGGCAGTGGATTGGCACTGTAAGATGCTAAAAGTCCCAAATGAGTAGGGTTTTAGGTTGCCTATACACATGGATTGAGGCTGCTCCAATGCACTGTAATTACAGCACATTGGAGCAGACTCACTTAATAGAGTTTGTTGGCGCTTGGTAATTACCATGCTCCAGCAGATTCCAGCATCACCTGTATCAGCATCCCCAGGCTGAAAAATGGCAGCAGGGGTGCTTTAACTAAAGCTCATTGAACAAGCTTTAGTTAAAGCACCCCCACTGCCATTTTTCAGTGAGAGGATGCTGACGCACATGACACTCCAGGCGCTTTAATTAGAGTGGTTCTCAGAGCCTCTCTCTCTTTCCCCCCTCCTCCCCTGAAGCACGTGTATAGATGCCCTCAAAGGCTAGAGCCCAAAATAAAGCATATAAAGGTTATACAGTGTAGGTGCTAGAGAATTCTCCCGCACTTGTCTATAAGGTCTTTCTGCACCTGATCTCTTTGCCATTAAAGTAATTGGAAGTGCTCCCACAGACATCATTGGAGCTGTACTGGGCCTTTTGTCTACAGCTATGAAGGCCATGTTGACCTCCACCTGCTGAGACAATTGGTTGTAGTTCTGCTGTTCTACCAATCCCTCTCCCTTCTCTGTGTGAAGATTCGATTTGTCCACTGCACAGGCAAAGCTTGTTCTCATAAAACATGTAGCAGTAATTTTATGGTATCAGAGGAGAGACATACAGCAAGACTCTTGCTGCTCACCAGAAAAATGGCAGCCACCTTCTGTACTACTATTGCTTTCCTATTTTTCTCTTTTACCTTTAAGATTAAAAACCTTCTAGAGGAGGCTTACAAGGTTTATGGCTGAGGTATACAAGAAGCAAATTAAAATTCCATAAATATATTTGCTGGCTAAAATTTACACATCCTGTATTCCTAGGGTATCTAATTAGGACCAAGAAGAAAATAGCCCTGGAAAGGATAGGCATTTTGTTCAAATAATTTTTAAAAATTGAGCTAAATAATGGCCATTTTATACTGCACACAATATAATTGTTCTCCTTGTATTGGGGAGTAGTTATAAATTATCTAGTATCCCATTCAGTCTTGTTGCCATGCAGAGTTCCAAACAATTGTGAATGTAGTTACTGGGCACGTAAATTCACTGCTTTCTGACAGCTATACCGTTATTGTAGCTACTAACTAACCTTCTGCATAAAAATTGAAATCCCTATGAAAGAATGAGCATTTATCTAAGTGCTGACATTGAAACATTCTGAATAACTCTTTGAATCATTTGTACTATTATGGGTAGAAAATGTAATTATTGTAATCAGCCTTGAGTCTGAGGCCATGTTGTAAAAAAAAAAAAAAAACCCGAAAGAAAAAAAAACAGATCTGAACAACGAAAATGAACCTTGATAATGGAACAGCCTTGAATTCCACTTCATTTATCACACTAATGGATGTCAAGATGACCTCAATCAAACATTTTGTTTTCCCATTTCCAGCAATGGAAAAGGCTTCCTTTTTTCTGAAAAAAAAGTTATTTAAATTGTTTCTTTATAAAATGATCCTAGTAATTACATTAGAGTAGAAGGTCAAAGTCAATATGAAATACTATCCACCGATCTTTTGATGAGTCTAGCAGAGGATCTTTACTGACAGTCTTGCATCTCAATCCTAGTGACATATTTGTTATGTTTTTCCTTCTTTATTCTTCATATTTTTTGAAAATAGAAATCATGTTTCTTAATGGTTTCTATTTTTTATTAGCTCAAGTTCCCTGCAATTTTTCATGTAGGGCTTTTTTTAAAGAAGTTGATTCACTACCCTGCCTTGTCTCAGCATAGCCATGAAAGAAAACTTAGAATCAGAAATAAACTAGAGCCTTCATGATATGGATTCCCAGATGAGCTGGCTTGTCAGCTGGACCTCTGTAGAGTTTGTAGCTCTCCCTGTACAGATGTCCTTGCAGGTCTAGGGTCTAGGTGATTATTTATCATGGACCTAAACTGAAGTCCAGATTCAGCCATCCCAAAATTTCAGGAAAGTTCGTTTCTGGACACAGATCTGCATTTTACAGTTGGGCATTATCTCTGTAATGAACAAAACCCAAGATCCAAACACTTCCATAACTTTTAGGATAGCGAGACTGAAATTTGGTTCGAAATTTAGTCCAAGCCTGACTAGCAGCTGGGCTTTCATGCTAGTTTTCTCAGGGTTTTTAGCTGTAGATATTGATATAATTCTGGAAATGTAGTAGCAGTTTCACATGGCATAGTTGATCCTGCCTCCTAAATCTATGAGAAACTAATTTTTTAGACTCTTGGTGTTAAAAGAGACTTATGCACCTTCGTAACATTACTGCAAGTAGGCCTGCTGGCTTCACTGGGATTGCTCACTGTAAAGTTCACAGTGCATTTAAGTATGCTTAGGTGGAGCCTCGTGGATTGTAGGGAGTGCATCTACCTATGTACCTTTGTGCAGTACCTAGCACAGTGGAAATCAGAACTTGACTGATGCCTCTGGGAACTATTACATTGAAAATATTAATAAGAATCTTCTTTAATTAAAGTGCTGGTGTGTTTCATATATCAGCGCCCCCACATTTAAAAATGGTGGCTGAGGTGCTTGAACTAAAGCTTGTTTGATGAGCTTTAGTTCAAGCAACCCCACTGCCATTTTTTTAAGAGAGGAGACACTGATACGCAAGGCACAGGAGTCTTCTGGAGAGAGGTAATTGCCATGCTCCAGCAGACTCGATTTATCAAGTCTGCTTCGATACGCTGGAATTCCAGCCTGTCAGGGCAGCCCCTGTGCTCACGAATAGGTGCCCAGAGGTACTAAATTTCATGTGCATTAGAAAAAGCACCTTAATGCATGTGTAGATGCATCCATATTATGTGAATTGGCAAAAAATGGTCTGTCTCCAGAATATTTAAGGGACTCTAACCACTATGTTGTGCTCCTTTCCCAAACTAGTAAAAGCCAAGTCAAACAAACTAGGCATCTTGTGTTAAATTATCTCCTCCAAAGTACCTGATTCAGTATGGTAATGATCTATTTTCACCAGAAGGTCTACTTGCTCTATACAAGACCCTGAAAGGAGCTTAACTTAAAGATAATTATAGAGCAGGAAAGAGGATGAACAAGGTTTAATTTAGGCCATGACAGGTAACTTGGTATGAGTCAAAAGGAAAGCTTAAATAATCTGCCTTTTAAAATTCCTTATTTTATGCCTCCTCTTTATTAGTGGATACAGAACGCACATTGTAAGTTGCAAAACTTGCTTCACAGGTTTTCAAGTGCCATCACAAGCTGTAGGAGTCAAACATGAGTTGTTTATGTTGTTGTTAAAGCTTCAAGATGAACTTTTTTTTTTCCATTAAAGATTTCCTTGCTGAAATTTGATCAAAAAGCAAAACCCAAACAAAACCCAACAACAAAATATGCTAGCATACAAGAACCTCTCTTAAGTGTTCTTTTCCTCTACTGTCCAGCACTGGGGAGGCTGTCATGTACCCATAACTAATGAGAACACTGAAACCAGGAATTTGGAAAGCATATCCATCTTTTAGTACCAGCTCCTCACCTCATCCTATCAGTCTGTTTATCCATCTGTTGCATCTTGTTACTATTTTAGATCAGTGGTGTCAAACTCAACCTGGGCCCAAAGCGAGACCCAGATCCTGGGAGCTCCTCCTAGACCAGATGAATAGAGCTGGTAGCAGCTATGGTGGGTCTGACTGTAGGGTAAGTGGCATGGGTCTACTTTCACGTGGCCCCACAGGTCAGGGATCAAACAGCGCTATGGGTCCAGGGGTGGGTGGCAACATGGGTTGGTGAACTGGGAAGCTGCACAGGTGCAGGGATAGGCAGTAGTGAAGGTTGGGGATTAGGCAGCAGTATGGGTACTGGGGGCGGGGAAAAGCAGCGTAATCCCAGGAGTGGGCACGAGCAGTGTGGTGCAGGGGGTGGGGGATGGCAGTGCCTGGCTGCTATTGGAAGTCAATGGAAACTGTATCCCTATGTTTTTTTTGCACCCTGATCTCTGATTGTAATCTCAATACTACCATAACAGCAACAAAAATGATTGAAGGAGAATGTAACCTGAGATTTGGAAAATTTCACTGGAGCTATTTCCACCCATTCAAAAAAAATTGTAAGATTGTCTTTAAAAAGTAATACATTTTGGATTCTCTTAATTTCCTTCTGCCATTTCATTCTTTGGGTTACACCTACTTACATTTTTAGGGTTTTTTTCACTTTAACCCTGAGGGATAGACATTAACTTTAAAAAAACCCAAAACAAAATGAGTATTTAAGAACATAATTCTAGGAGATGGAGCTTTACAAAAATAATCAAGTTTCATAAGACTGCTGAACATTAGAATTGGCAATGCAAGACTCAATCATTTATGCTTGAGTTAGAGGAAGAATAGTTTTGATTTTCAGTTTGGAATAGTTGGGTTTTGGCAGAAGGCAACTGCATGGTAGACAAGGTTGACAGATATATGTTTTCAAAAGCTGTGGTCAAGATACATTATGTTTCTAAAAACTTGGTGGTAGTTTATTGTGAAACAGTTCCAGGATAATCCTTTCCTTGAAGATGAAGTTTTGAACTGGAGGTTCCTCAACAGATCATACAAATTCCATGTTTGGGAGACCAGACCAACATGTAGGCATACTAGTACTTGTTTTGCATGTTTAAATGTCCAAAATTTCTCATCGCATGGGTTTGAAAATTGGGCCTTGGTATTTTTGGTGTTTTGCAATGGAAAGGGGTGCGTGTGTGGGTGTGTGTGTGTGCATGCGTGCACACACACGAGCTTGTATATGGTAACTTCACTCTTTGTTTTAATGTTCCACTAAACTTGCTACCCTCCTAAGACTCTCTTGATTGGTAATTTTGAAAGTGTAAAGAGCTCTGCATCTGTTAAAGTCCCTTTGGACAATATTATCGAAAGTAACACTGTTTATTTAAGAGACAAACGGGCTATTTAGGAAGAGATTTTATGCAGTAAATGGTACCTAAGAGGTTTGCAATAATGCTTATTTGATGCACATCTTTTCTGCACAATACCAACATCACATGGATAGTCCTCACAACTGATTGTTTGGTTAAATGCAAAGCTCTCAAAACAGTCTCTGGAAGAAAAATGTATTTTAAATGATCAGCAATTGCCCAAAAGGTGGAATGGCAGCTTAATTCTTCTTTTCAATTCTTAACCACTAAGGAAGGTACTTTACTGGGTTATTCAGATGCTGAACCAATGAAGACTGGACATGTCTGAGGAAAAGAACGTCACCCCATGCAAAAGCACCCCCTGCTGGACATACAAAGACTAGATTACCAAAGTAGTGTCCGGAAGTCATCTGCCTTTTAGTAAAGCATTTGACGCAGAAAGTAATCAAATGTTGGAAAAAAGAAATGTGAACAAATAGTAGGTGAGAAGAGAGGAATAATATATAAAATATTTAAAAGGATGTATAAAGAGAGAAGGAAAACAGATTTCTGTTCCTTTCCTGGGAATAATGAATGCACTCTGTAGTAACCCGAGGCTAAAAAAATAGACCAGTGACTCATAATAGGAAAAGAAAAAGATTGTAGACATTTTTAAGTTAAGCTTTTTAAAAATAAATAAATCTGTAGAGTGCAACATAAATCAGCTGCCTCTCTCCCTCTTACCCGCCCCCCTCCCCAACATTAAATGAAGGGATTGGAAACATTTGTTTTTTGTGTTTTTTTTAAAAGTGCTTTTTCTTTCTTTTTTTTGCCAAATCATGCAGAAGATGCTGGCAGCTGCAAAGATTCAATTATACACAATGCAAAAAATAATTTAAAAAAATAATGGCACTTGAAAAAAAATTGCCTCTCCAGAAATTGCGTGGAACAATAAATCTGTTAATTAGCTAATTAATATTCAATTGGGGTCAGTGGGCTTAATAGAACCTTTTTCTGAGACCCAAGAAATTTTCAAATCACAATGTTAAGTCTGCCCACTTTCATTATCATCTAAGTGCAGGCAGGGCTTATCTAGCTGCCAGATGTCTTAGAACAATACAGTACCATTATCATCTCATTGCAGTGGGTGAGAATACTACATTTGTACGTTGCAGGCTGTGAAGTAAAAATGCTTGAGCATTTAGCGTAATTGATATATGGTTTCTGCTGTATTGTTTAGCACTGTTTGTTTGCTCTACTGGTATTTAAGGCAGTGGAGCATCAGAAGATTGATTTTCATTGGTTCCCATTTTTTTACAAAGTCAATGACAACTTGTCAATGCAAGCCTCTGACCAATAGAATCCATTAAATAGTAATGACAGCATAGGGTTTATTTGCTATTCAGCTCTAAAATTGAAGGCATCATATCTAGATGCATTGAGATGTGGGAGCAATAAACCTTTAATAAATTTGTCTCGATTCTATTTGGCACATGAGCTAGGGTAATACTTGCTTCTCTTATATTAAACCACCATTGCTGTAACAGGGCAGAAAGCAACACCAACCTTTGTTTTAAAGTCACTTTAATGATCCCAGTCTTGCACAGAGAAACCAGTTATCCCCTTCATCTCTCAACATCTAACCACAGAAATTTTAGAAAAAATAGTTTATAAAAATCTGCAGACCATTATTACTACTTGTGAAGTTCACTGGACTGAGCACAGTTGTTTACGGCATTCCACAAAATTTTATAAAATAGTTGTGATCAGAATTAGATTTTTTGTTTAGTTGGTAGTAAATCCTCCAGGTTAGTTTAGAAAGGCCATTTAGGTCCAAGCAGTTTGACATAGACTCCTTAAATCACTGTCACAGATCCTTGACATGTAATATGCTCTTTTGATGATTAGATTGTAAATGAAAAATACAGTCAGCACTAACACTACAGAAAATGAACACGATCTACAGGACCTACCTACCTATTTAGGTCTTCACGAGGCATAATTTCCACTCACTAGAGTAAATGACACCAAACCATTTGAAAGTCACCTAGAACACCTAGCACTTTCCTACTTTAATTTTTTATGGGTTTGTTTCAAAATATATTTTCTCCAAGAAAAAACATTTCCTCTTTTTTATCCTCTTTGTTTGATAGATGATCTTAGACAGTTGAGGAGTAGGAAATAGAGTGTTTTACTAAAACTTTGGAGTCTGGGAAATCAATTTTTTCTGTAAAAGTTCTTTGCTTCCAAATCTCAGGGGACGGCATGAATATTTTAAAAGAAAATTGTGAGTATTTTACAAGCATTTCCTCAATAGCATACTTTGTACTTGTCGCTTTTTGTGTAGTTAACTTTAAACTAAAAACTCCTAAATATGGATAGTTTTGTAAACAAGTCTTTTGAAAGAGAATAACTTTGGAGAGCTTTCTTGCAGGGTTAATCTGTAGGTTAAATGATTTCAATATGCTGGTGTTTTGTAGTGGCTGCCTCCTGTGTAGTTTATGCCAAAGGAGGTTTTCTTCTGAAATAATTACCAGCATATAGATACTTCTTGGACAAGGAAAAATATGAAAAAGACTAAAAAGGGACTGTGTGAGGAACTGTGAGCTTTCCAGAAACTAAGATCCAGTGGTTTACATTCATTTTCTTTATTCTTTGTTGCAGGAAGCCTGGGTTTATTTTTTTTTTTAGCTTCACTTAGCAGGGCTTAGATTTTTTGGGGGGTGGGGGAGAGACAGGGAGGGAATGAAAGGGGAGGTGAAGCGGAAATTATTTTTTTCAACTTTCTTGCAAGTCACTAGACTTTTGTATTTAATTCCTATGTAGCCTTGTGCAATTGTTCAGATTATATCCCATTTGCTACCTCTCTGCTATAAAGCACAAGTACCCTAAACCTTACAAGAAAAATGAAAGCTACAATTTCATATTTTCATAAATGAAAAGATGTTTCAAGTATTAGGAGACACTGAAAGAAAACTGAAAGAAATTCTGCAGTTTGAAGATACTTCAACTTAACTGCTAATTGCAGAGGACTGGTGGGCGTAATTTTGGCACTATATTAGCTTTGCCACTCCATGAATAATTTGCATACAAAATGCTTTATTTTGGCAATCTATTAAAGAGCTATACAGTATTTGTGGCTTATCACATTCAAGCAGGAAGCAGGATCCTTGGCCATCTCGTTAAATTCTGTTGATGCATAACAATTTAAAGCATGGCACAAGCTGGTATGACATTTAAAGATGCCTTCACTTAATTATATTACACAAATATTGGGTTGTTTATCCTTGGGAATAAAGTCTTTTTGAAGTCAAAGTTGGCATGTGTATAAAGGAGTAAATTTTAACTGATCCCTCAAGTGGGCCTCCTAGCTGCAAATTGGGGTTCTTGCATTTTTTAAATTATTTGTGATAAGAAGCATTACATTTCTGAATACAGTCACTGGAGTTTGGTTTTTCTTCCCCCCTTCTCCCCCCCTTTTTTTTCTATGGTGGAAAATGTGCTATTTAACAATAAATCATGTCATGAAACCAGAGGGTGAGCAGTGAGGTGGGGTGTGGGGAGAAAATGGTACAAGCAATGCCATTTGCGACAGAGTTTGTGCCTGCAGGAAATATCAACTTTGTCTTTTAAAAAGAGGTGAAATCGTCATTTAAAAGTTACCTCAAGACTATTTGCGTAGACAGGAAAAGAATAAAGAATAGGGTAGAAAGGCATTTTCTTCAGAAGGATAATTAGCATGAAGCAAACACTGGAGTATGGGTTTTTCTGCAGATAATAAGTGGAAAGGCTGATAAGCTGAAATATACATCGCTCACTTCCTGTGGAGCTGCTTAAATATGCTCAGTAGTAACAAATTATAACGAGAAAAGGCTAAGGCTCTTGGTATACAAATATGAAGAGATGTGTAGCTGTCCCAACAGAAGTCATGCTCACCATAGGTGTAAAAATGAAACTGTTGGTCTTCCACTGCCTAGAAGAGGGCAGCATCATTTTGCTCATAAGCTGATGTTGGCAGAGAGGGATTTAAATTGTGGCTCAGTGCACTGTAAAGGGAAAGATCAGAGTTTTACTTCTCTGCTAAAACACCATATAGGGAAAACAAACAGTAGACTGTACAATTGCCTGTCTTTTCTGTGTTCTTCTCAGAGGAGCAAACAACTAAAGAGGTAAAGCTAGGGGCCAAACCTGCTCACCTTACTCATGTGCAAATAGGCCAGGGGTGGGCAATTATTTTGGGTGGAGGGCCACTTACCCAGTTTTGGCAGGCTTTCGAGGGCTGCATGGATAGCCCCATCCCTTGACAGGTGCCCCACCCCCTGCTCACCATCTTGGGACCAATATCCCAATGTCTTGGGACCAGTGTCCCAGGGCCAGCACCGGTGGGGCCCAGAGCAGGGCACAAGCTGGCAGGGGTCTATGGAACTGTGCTGGGCTGCACCAGCAGGGAGGTGGGAGCTGGTCTGGCTCCACAGAGCCCCTGCCAGCTGGGACCCCACGCTCCTGCCACCCTGCTCTGGCCCCTGCTGGCACTGGCACTGGGACACCGGTGCAAGCCCTGTGCCCCTGCTGCCTTCCGCACCTACTCACTCCCAGTTCCCCTCAGCCCCGCGGTACAGCCGGGGGGCAGCACACACCCTCAACCCCCTGCTTGCCACCAGGAAAGAAGCTGATGTTGAGCGTGGGGAAAGGCAGCCCCTCGCCCGCCCCGTGGTCAGTGCTCCTTGCTGCAGCTGCTCGCAGCCCATGTTGGGTTGCCCTGAGCAGGCACAGGCTGCTCCATGCAGGCTGCAAGTGGCTGCAGCATGGGGCGCTGGGCACGGGACAGGCGAGGGGCGGCTTTTCACCGCGCTCAGTACCAGCTTGTAACCCGCCCCGCTACCAGCCTCAGCCCTGCCGGCTCCGGGCTCACCTGTCAGGGCTGCACTATGGCAGTAGCAGCTGTGGCCCTCCCCCACTTGCCACGCCGGGCAGCATTTGCTGCTGCTGCCCACCTAGAGCTTGTGCGCTGGGCAGCCCACACACAACGATGGCAAACACTGCCTGGCATGGCAAGCAGGGGAGGGCCGCAGCTGCTGTTGCTGTGTACGGCCCTGATGGGTGAGCCTGGACACGATGGGGCCCAGGCTAGCAGTGGGGGCGGGTTACAAGCTGGTGCTGAGCGCGGGGGAGGAAAAGTTGCCCCTTGCCTGCCCTGTGGCTGGTGCCCCGTGCTGCAGCTGCTCGCAGCCTGCCTGGGGCTCCCTGTGCCTGCTCAGAACAGTCCCGCGTGGGCTGTGACCAGTTGCAGCAGGGAGCACAGCCACAGGGAGGGGGAAGAGCTGCTTTCCTCCGTGCAGGGAAAGAGCAGGGGAAGGAGCCCGGGGAAAAGCTGAGCATGGGGAAAAGTGGCCCCTCACCCACCCCGCGGCCGGCGCTCCCTGCTGCAGCCACTTACAGCACACACGGGGTTGTCCTGAGCAGGAACAGGCAGTCACAGGCGGGCTGTGAGCGGCTGCAGCATGGGGTGCCGGCCACGGGGCGGGCGAGGGGCCACTTTTCCCTGCATTCAGCTTTCCCCTGGCCACTTTTCCCTGGGGTCCTCCCCTGCCCTCCCCCCCACCCCCTTACCTGAGGTTCTGGCTGGGGGCAGCCAGGTGGTGGTGGTCCCAGGCCAGAAGCCCCTGCTGTAGGAGTGGGGCAGGCAGGCCCTGCTGTTGTGGGAGCCCGCCGGGGCTTCCCCTGGGTCCTACCACCCTGGCTCCTGTCATTTTTGACAGGAAGCAAGGGCAGAGAAAAAGTAATTTTCTAAATTTTTTAAGGGCTCCTCAGGCCAGATAGAATGGCCTCACAGGCTGGATCTGGCCCATGGGCTGTATTTTGCCCAGCCCTGAAGTAGGCCATCTTCACAGCTTATTGAGGTAAAGAGTTAAATAGACTTCCAGGGAAAGATTTGCACAAGACTAAGTATGTGCAGGACTCAACGCCGAACTTGCTTACAATCTCTTTCTGCCCTTCACTGGATAGCTACTTCATTGACATGGTCTGTGCATCATTTGTTCTGACTAACCTGTGTTTAGTACAGACCTCAGGTAGCCAGCCCAAGGCTTGGGCAATTCCTTCAGGCAGGGTGTATCATGTACAGGTGTTGACACACCTAACATTGTATGGCAGTCTGTGCCATCCTTTAAAAAGATCTCTTCACACCTCAGGGTACCGCAGCACTTGAGCTGAGAATCACTACCCTAGACTTGTGTTGGTGGCCATTCTTTTGGATGAACCTCCCTTCAGAAACTATTGCATATCACTCTCTAAATTGGCAAGGGAAATTATCACTGAGTTCCTTTTTGCCACCCCCACAACCCAGCCCAGTACTATGACTGCGTATTGCACAGGATCCAGCCAAAAGCAGTGGGGCCCTAGTGACAAGACATCAGCAGAAAAGAGAAAAGCAACTGTGCCTCCCTGTGTCCAAGTGGTAGGGATTCCTCCTTTGTAAACCTGTGAATCCTTTTGGGGTAAGATTGACTAGATGGGGGAAATTTTTCAACAGAAAATGTCTCAACTGAAGATTCAGTTTGAAAATGTTTTTCAAATTTGGGTCAATTTGGCTGTCTTTTGTGAGGTTAGGAACCCTCCTAAATATTCAGGAAGCAAAGAAAATTCGTGTTTTGCTCTTTCCTAAGTGAACTGTTTCAAAGCTTCTGTTCAAAATGGGTTTTCTTCTTGAAATTTCCTTTTGCTTTTATTCATACTTATAAAATAGATTGAGATTTGGAACAAAAGAAGTTTTCTTCTTGTGAAATAAACAAAGAAAATTGTATTTCCAGTTTTTTGTTCCACCTGAAACTGAAAAAATCTCACCTAGAGTTTGATACCAAATGATTTGTTAAAGATTTTCTGGAATTAACTGAAAAATTCTAGAGTGAACAGAAAATTCCATTGTTGACCCAAATCCAGTTTTGGCCTTAAACTTTTGCCACAGTGCAGACTCACTCCACAAAGGGAACCTTTCAGTTTTCCTTTCTTTCCTAGCTTTTGCCAATGAGATTTTCTTATAGAAGTGCGTAATCTGTCTCATTGTTTAAGCTAGACTCCGATTTCAGCCAGGGTGGATGCACGGGCCAGCCATACATTTATTTATGCTGTGACTAAGAGATGAACTTAAGCCAAAATGTTCGTAACAGGGTGCTGATATTAAAGCCTTCTCAATTAAGTGGCCTCCTTTTCAGGTGCTCAACTATCCTCAAATCCTGTTAAAGTTATGAGTTACTAGTAGGCATTGGATTAGATGACACTTGCAGTCCTTTACTATTTTGTTTCAGATAGTCATCATTTCTGAAAATTAGAGCTCCTCATTGCCAGATAATTAATGTGCAGTTAGAAACCTAATATTAAGCTATGGAGTCCCCTGCCCCCCCGCAAACTTAAAGTTTGTAAAAACTGAAGAATCCAACAAGGCTTCCTTAAGTAACCTGAAATGCCAGTATACATTGTTTTTAATTCTCATACTTGCCCAGCTTTATTGATTTGACAAGCTGCTTTAATATTTTGTTCAGTTTATTTGACTAAGACCCAGCAATTATCCCACCAACAAACAAAACACCCTGTACATCAGTCAGGCCAGGCAAAATGTCCAAATCATCCAACCCCTTTCTGATGTCAAAAAGCTGCGCTGCACTTCTTTAGGCTTCTAATGAACAGGTGGCAGATTACAACCTGTACATGCAGCGAAGTTTGCTGGTTTTTTTCATTTGGTTATATACTTCATACTTTTTCCCTTTTGATTTCACAAAGAGATGTTTCCTCATAGAGATACTGTATGTACAGTTCTGCAGTATTTTTCTTTAGCCTTTTAAGAGTTTTGTTTTTAAAGGTTTATTATAACATAAACAGATTATTTTTCCCCTTAGCTCCAAATTATCTCTTGGATTTTCCTCAGACTCTGAAAGCCTTTGGGCTGGGGTCATGCATGGACCTCCTTAGCCCCCAAGGGAAGGTTTTCAAATAATTATAAAAGAAGCAAAATCAGGGATTTTGGTTGGCACTGTGAGCCTGTTTCACTGTTGGCCTGCATCTTGCTGTACTGCTGCAAACAAGTCATCAACATGCAGGGCACTGAGAATGAGGGTCCTTGTGTGTACCCTCAAGTCAAAGCAGTCTGTCTTTCTCAACAAGCAGAAGTTTAGAACTTGACTCTATTCTTAGTGTCTCAGCTTTTTTCTCCCTATAATTAATTAACTAATGAGCTGATGTCAACTAATTTTTTTATATCATGGACTATTGATAAAATAATTCTTAAGTGTATTAGTAATTACTAAAGTAAGAGGATGTTAGAAATCCTTATGTCCAATTAAGTATTATAATTTAAATTACTTTCCTCCCATTACACTCTGTTTCAATCTATAAACTGTCTTTTATTTATGATGGATGTGTATAGACACACTCCTTGAGAGGCTCGACTGTGACTTGGACTCTGTACCAGTATAGCAGGCCAAACTAGTGTACATGCACCATAACCCAATCCCTGACCGATTTTAATAGGACTCAGGTTCCTAGATAGGCTGAGCTCCACAAAAAAAGGTGAAGCGTCTATTCTTGTTAGGCATGTAACTTTCATTAAAGTCTCCAAAGAGATTTAGGTGCCTAAATACCTCTATACAAATCTGACCTAAGGCCCAAATCCTCAAAAGTATTTAGGTACCTCACTCCTCTTGACTTAAATGCTCCCATTTGATTTTAGTATTCAGTAGAAGTTAGAGGATCTGGGCCTAAGGTCCTAATTCACCTTGGAAAATGAGACTTCAGCTCCTAAATGAGTTAAGCATTATAGCACTCTAAGTAGAACAGCACCAAACTACTTTTCAAAATCTGGGCCTATAAACATACCTAGGACCCTCCAACCTCAGCTTTCATATGAAGAAAAAGTAAATTCTAGCCTCAGGCTGAGTACAGACATTCAAAAGCCCAAGAGGGAATCAGTCAAACCTATGTGGGGTTCTGTAAGTGGCGTAGGTTAGTTCAGGAGTGAACAGAGCACATGTGGCAGTACGCTTGTAGTGCCAGCCACTTTAAGGGCTGGAGCAGGCAGCCAGCAGATGCCTGAGTAATGTGGCTATTTTCAAACAAAGGTCAGGCAGGCAGAGACAGCGGTCAGCTGCTTGCGGCCGAGGGAGCAGCACCACCCGACTCCCTTGCGGTGTGGAACACCCTGGAGGTGAGGGAAGGAGTGAGGCGGGTGGCTCGGAGGCTCCTGGTCCTGGGCATGACCTAAAACTGCACCCTGCCGGGGAAGGGAGGCCTGGTGGGACTGCCAATGACATGGCAGCTCTACTCAAATAACCAGGACCATTCACCTCCCTGGTGCAAGGCAGGTTGGGGCACCTTAATAACCCCTAGCCCCCACAACACCATGGGTTCAAGGGTCATGCAGGGCTATGGCCACCTGAGCCCTAAGGGGTATAAGACCTCAGCATGGGAGAGGGGCCAGGCATGGTTGCAGCCACTTGAGCCCCCATGAGCCCCAGAGAGGGGGCAGTAGTGTGGCCTGCTCAGAGTAGGGTACGTCATTACTGCCTGAAGGACTGGGCGTAACTCAGTGTTGAGTAGGGCTGTGGGACGGTCTGAAGTGCAGCCCTATCAAGAGCAGCCTTAATTGACAGGAGAACTGGTACTGAAGTTTGATGCTCTGGTCTAACCAAAATTGATGAAGTCTGAGTGGACATCGACCAGGTCAATCTTAGACTGAGTTCTGCCATTTTTAGATCAGTCTATGTGTGCCGAACTTCTCTTCTGTTACAGGTTTAGACTGGTTTCCAATAACTTAGACCAGTAATAGTGTACC
>NW_017729025.1:137197867-137198146 GCF_001723915.1 Gavialis gangeticus
CTGCCATTTTTAGATCAGTCTATGTGTGCCGAACTTCTCTTCTGTTACAGGTTTAGACTGGTTTCCAATAACTTAGACCAGTAATAGTGTACCTGGCCTCAGTGTTTATGAAAGAAGGGCCTGAAAATACAAATCAGTGTAACTGAACATTGTTAGCCTTTCTGCCTGAATCTGCAGACAGCCTGAAAAAAATAGTGTGCATAGGTGCAACCTGCTCTGAATGTGTAACATTTTTCTCAAGGTATGGACAAACATGTTTTAGATGTTTTAAAGAGGGAG
>NW_017729025.1:137203146-137209890 GCF_001723915.1 Gavialis gangeticus
GTTCCTGCGGTGCCACTAGCACTGTGCACATGGTAAAAGGTGGGAGGGAAAGCTGTTGCTTAGGAGCATGCAGCAGCTGTTATGATCTAGAGCAGGCTGAGGTATGTGTGGCGGTGGGGGAAAGGGAGGTGAGGGAGGGGAAGGCTGTTAGCACCCAGCAGGGAGGTTTTGTGGGGACTGCCACTGCAGCATATGGTCCACATGATGTGTGGCATGGAGGCATGCACAGCCCTGCTGAATTTGTACAACTCTGATTTAAAAGTTGTATCTACATGAGCTTGTAGCAATACAAATAAACTATATCACCCTAACTTTGAATCTGAATGAAGCATGGATAAAGTTGCAGTTGTATTGCTATATTCATATGGCTACAGAATCACGCACATCTAGCAGTTGCATCAGAACAGCTTGTATTGCTATCCTTTGATAGTGGTACAATTGTTGCACTTATCTGTACCCTCACAGGTTAGAATAGAGAGAAGTGGTTAGCCATGTTAATCTGAAGTTAAGCAGAAGGCAGGACAGCATGATACTCTTTCACAGGTTAGAGTAATCCTACTGATGCTGTAAAGGAGCACTTAAAAAAAGTGAATGAATGTATAGAATCTCTATTCAAATCAAAGTGCCCCATCTGTATTAGGGGAAACTTGCTTTCTGTCCTGCCAGGGATGGGAAATGGTCTCTGACAGTGGTAATTTTTCCTTAGTCAGTTAGGATTCACAGAAGTTTAGGGCTCAAAGGGGCCTCCTGAGATCATTGGGTCCAGCCCCCCTGCTCTGGCCAGGAAAGACGGCTGGGCTCAAATAACCCCAGCAAAGTATGTGTCTAGTCTCCTTTTGAAGATCTCCAGGGAAGGTGCCTGAACCATCCCCACTAGGAGGATATTTTTAGATATTATGTTTCCTATGTATGAAATGCTGTCAAGATGGGAGTGTCCATGAATTATGGCAGAAAACGATGAACTAAGTGCCATCTGAGCATCTCAAAGTTATGCCTCTTCAGGCGAGGATTATCTCCAGCTGGTGTTAGGCAGCTTGTGTTGCAGTAACATCAGTCTGCTCCACAGGGCTAATACCAGCAATCTGTGGACCTCCAGTATCCCAGGATACACTGCTCCCAGTGACACACTCCCCCCCCCCACACACACACGGATCATCTAGTGTTCAGAACTGTACTATCCTGGGCTAACAGAGAGGTAGGGAAAGCCAGGTAGCCACGGGTGACTGGTTGGTGTCTGGACTCAATTTTCCAGCAACCCTTGCCCATGTCGCTGCAACCAGCTTCCATGGAGACCCCAGTTGCAGTGGTGCCATGACAGTGCAGGGACAGGATTTCCATGGAGACAGACCCCAGCAGCACTGGCAGGACACACAGCAGGGTTGGGAGCTGCTGTATGGCTGGGATCTTGCAGTGGTGACAGAGATGTCCAGAGCCACAGCAGAGCCACAATCTGCTGCCTGCACACCCCTGCCCAGGGCATGTGGACAGTGGATCACAGCTCTGCCCTGGCTACAGACTACGCTGTCACCACTGCAAGACCCCAGCCCTGGAGCAGCAACCTGCCCTGCCGCAAGCCCTGCTAGTGATGCTGGGACTGGTCTCCACGGACACCTTGGCCTGGCACTGTCACAGCACCGTCGCTGCTAGCTTCCCCATGGCAACCAGCTGCAGCAATGCAGGCAGGGGCTGCTGGGAAATGGAGTCCGCCACAAGCCCAGTCTGGCCCATAGGCCAGACTTTGCCCTTCCTGATTTAACTTCGCATGATAATTTTAATAAGGCCTAACATTCCTTAGACTTAGCATGTGCAAATTTTAATGTGTAACTATACCCTCAGTGCCCCATTTAAAAAAAGGCTTCAACCTTACCTCTAATCATGTGTAACCCACCCTTCATTCTGGACTGTGGGGCCAGAATGTAGGTTTTTCCTCTGTGGCAACTGTCTCTTAGTTCCAACCCCTTAGTTGGAAAGTCTGACTTAAGTCATGCTTTCAGCTCTGAGGCTATCCACTTCAGTTCCTAGTGTTGGCCAAAATGTCAACTGGCACTTACGTATGCAGTTTCACTTCTGCCAATGACTGTGTTTTTCAAATTGCATGCACAAAATAAGTTATGCCATCTTGCCATCAGAGCAGCAAGGACAGAAGCTCAGGTCTTTCAGGAGCCCTATTAAAATCTGAGATTCCACATTTTGAAAATGTATAAAAGAAGTTGTCCCTTCAAATTAGGAGGATCCATCATGCCATAGTTGTGACAGTTTGCATCATAAATTCACACATAAGTAAAAAATTACTTCAGATAGATCATATCTTTCATAATTTTCAATGACAAAATGAACATAGCTACAATAATTGTTGTTCTCAACTTTACATTAAGTGGTTTCTCCAAAAAGGAATTATTAATTAGTAAATGCTGACATTGCAAGTTGTCATCACTTTCATTAGCCATCCATATTATATATTTAGACTGTGTTAATAGTGGCATAAAAGATCATTGCATTACTCTGCATCACTTTTTGGCTATTATAAATATGGCATTTAAGAATTTTAGAAACTTTTTTCCTTACTGATTATTGGAAGAAGTTTTGGAAGAGGTTTGTAGCAAAGCATTTGCCAGTTCAGGTAAGGTGCACGTGCTGCAGTTATTCTAATCTGCCGCAAAATCATTTAATTTAAATCCTTCAGGTCTACATTGTACAACCCATTAACGCTGCCCAATGCTTACAGGTGCAGGCCATTCCATAGCAGTATCCTAGGACTACCTGTGTGGCCCAATGCTTACAACAATGCAAGTTGTACCATTAAGTCCTCAAGGTGGTGAACTGTTAAGTTGAATTTCATCTATATACCATATTCCACCCACAATATAAATATAATAGTAAATTTGATAGAAACTGGTACAGTATATGCTGCTCTTACAGAGTTGCCACTACTGATAGATTCAGGCTGATTTTCAAAGGTGTTAAATGCCTGATTTGCCATTGAATCCAAATAGGAGTTCAGCATCTAACTCACTTATGCTCTTTGCATATCTCAGATAATTTCTTAGTTGAGTGACAAAGGTCTTCTGTGAAGTGGCAACTGGACTCTTCATTATTACTGCAGGGGACATGTTTTTGAATGAAGAAGAGACTGTGGGTAAAAGAACTGAGAATATTAAAAAGCTAATAGGACATATTAATGGGAAAAACATTTATCCAAATAAACAATTTGCTGTTTACTAGGACAGATATGAGTCTTGTCTAATTTGTGTTAGAGATAATTGCACTGGGGAGACCTCATTACATCAACATGAGGCACAATTCTAGCAGGCTTTATTTCTCAGTGTTGCTTTGGAACAATATTTCTGTTAAGATGTTATATTGTTGACTCAGAAATGGCAGAAATTACCACTCCCTTCTCTTAATAAATAATTATAACCCAAATATTTTAAAGTGCAGATGAACTTTTAAAAATAACCCACTTTAAAATAGTAACATAAACAAAGCCTTAGGTGAGTTCCTAGCCCAGTGGAAGCCAACCTTTTTACTAGGTATGCCCCAAATTAAGTCCTGTACCCCCCTGAGTGCCACTCAGATCCTTTCCCCCTGCTTGATCTATCACACTTCTTTCTGCTCCCTGCCATGAATTCCCTGCTGATCTGCTGGTCTGCTTTCTGTTCCCTGCCTGATCTGCCATGTACTACACACACAGGCTGCCCATGTCACTTGTGGTATGTATCATGGGGTGGCCATCCCTGCCCTAGCCAATGGATTTATACTGGGGTACAACTGGAATAAAGCCGTAGTGATTCAGACTTGCTTCTTGAAGTTCTTGTATTTCTTCTTCAGTATAAAATGAGATATGGATGTCTGGATGCTGGGCTTTTGTCTACAATAGTAACTTCTATATCATTAGTAGAGCAATAGAGCAATAGTTAAGTCTGCATGACCTGCATGTACATAGCCAATTTTGTCTGTTGCTGTCCACTGAGCTTTTGTATTGCTTGAAATAAATGTCACAAACTAGGCCAACAGCAGCACAGTCAGCACAGGGCTGAGGGACAACATTGCAGATGATAGGTCTGTTGCCCCACTTCCACTCACCCCAGCTTTTGGATTTCTCACCTCATGATGCTCCCTTGTGGGGCTTTGGCAGAGGGGCTTCTGCAAGGGGAGACAATACAAACTTGCAGACACTTCTAGCTCTTCGATGACTCCTGTCCTAGAAGCCATCAAGCCAGGAACAGAGATCCTAGTAAGGACTTGCCCTGTGAGCACTGTATCGATGGTGGGAAGAATGAACTGCTGCTGATGTGGGTAGAACTGAGGACTTGAAAATAGTATTTGTTGGTGAATGACTTGAGCAGCTGCCTGTCATGAGAGCTGTTGTTTTCACTGTGCGAGATATTCCAAAAATCGTGGGCCTTAAAAGTATCACTGGAAGCTACTGGCTTCCTGTGGAAAATAACTCATGCTCTTGAGTCTAATGACTGTTGCATGTTTAGTTGGATGGTTGCTTCCTGGTAGCAAAGCGTATGTGGTAGCCATGTTGGTCTGAGACATAAAGAAATGCAAAACTCTAAAACTCTTCGCTCAGAGATGATACCTGTTATTAGTTGGTCTAATGAAAGATATCATCTCTGAACCAAGAGTTTTAAAGTTTTGCATTTCTCCTGGTAGCAAAGGGTGTTTCAGCCATTCCTGCTTGTCTAGATAGCTAGTTTCCCTTAGGGATTGAGCCACATTCATCCAAAGTGCACATTCCCCATCCACTGTGGTCGAGTCTCAGTGGATTTTCCAGCTTTGGGGACATCTACTAGCATATGTGCTGAGAGCAGCATCAAACAGGTTAAATATAATTCGTCGTCATGTTCATTTGCATACTCCGAATAGAGTAAGCTTCTTGGGTCCAGTCACTTCTATGATTCTCTCCTGAAATTATTTTTCCATGTTTCATGCTATCCACCAGAGCCTTGGTTGGCATTGTGGGCCTTGATTGGCATTGTATGCTCTGTTTCACGTGACTTCAATGGCATTATTGTTAGAGCAGTATAGAGCAGTGGTTTTCAACCTCTTTTTGTTCGTGAAATTTCCTTTGGAAATTTTGAATGAGGGTGTGGACCACTTTGAATTATAAGTGTGGGTATCCACATACCTTTGATTGATCATAGTCATATTTCTCAGACCTCTTGGACACCATCTGCAGACCTGCAGGGGCCCATCGACCACAGGTTGAAAACCACTGGTCTAGGGTCTAGTGCAAGGGTCTAGTGCAAGGTGGAGGGCCACTTAATGAGTTTTGCCAAGCTGTCAAGGGTCGCATGGGTAGCACCTTAACAGGTGCCCCGCCCCCTAGTCACTATCTTGGGACTGGAAGTCCTGCCTCTAACCTCTGACCTTTGCCACCGGAAGTCCCTCCCCTTGCACCTGGAGATACTCCTTTGGGGAAGAGCATTTGCTATCTGAGAACCGTAAAAAAAACAAATTATGTACTAAAAATCAAATACCCATAATAATATATTTTAATTTAATTTAAAATATATATTTTTGTCCTGATTTGTGTGTGTTTGTGCTGTATATGTAGAAGTGATTGCATAATAGCTCAAACTGCAGTCTTACTCTTGTATAGTGTGTGGGGTGTGCAGGGGTATCAGGGGGTATGGATGTGTGGGTTTGGGGTTTGTGGGGAGCTGTGGATATGTGTGTGTTGTTATGGTATTTGTGGGATGTGATTGTGTGTGGAGGAGGGTATGGTTGTGGGGTTTGTGGGAAGGGTTTGAGGGTATGTGGGATATGCATGGGAGCCCCCTGCACACTCCCCCCTGAGCTGGTCAGCACCTGCCCCACCTTTGCAATAGCCCAGAGCCTGAGCACCCTGGTACAGCCACTGGGATCCAACTTTGGAGGAGCTTTCTCAGGCTTCCAGAATGAGCCATCATGCTGCCCCCAGTGGCCTCAGCCACACCCCCACACTGCCCTCTGGGCCAGCCAGGCCTTTCCTGGAGGGCCCCATGATTCCTGGTGGCCACAGGAGCCCCTGAAATGCAAAAGCGGCTGCAGGCCCAATCCTGCTCCTGGCAGAGCCTCCCTGCCCATCCCAGGGCCAGGGGGCGAGCTGCTCACTGGCCGATGGGCCCGTACAGTGCAGGGGGATCCAGGCCTTCCACCAGGCTCCTGCAGCCTCCCTGTCTTCCAGAGCCCCAGGCTGGATCCCCGTTAGCTCGTGCCACCCCCAGCGGCCTCTGCCCCCTGGGCGAGCCATGCTCTTCCTGGAGGGCCCTTAGGCTCCAGGTAGCTGCAGGAGCCTCCAGACCACAACAGCAGCCACAGGCCCAATCCTGCTCCTGCTCCTGCTCCTGCTCCTGCTCCTGACAGAGCCTCCCTACCTGTCCTGGGGCCGGGGGCTGAGCTGCCGGCAGGCCGCTAGGCCCCTGAAGTGTGAGGGGACCCAGGCCTTGCCTCTGGGGTGGTGGTGCCTGTCATCCCTTGGGGGGCTCTGGTGAACAGACGTTTCCCCAGATCCTGATGAGCACCCCTGATAAATTTATAGGTGGCCACCAGATCACCCCTAAGCCTGCACTTTTCCAGGCTGAAGAGTCCCATGGCTCTCAGCCTCTCATCATAAGGTCTGTTTTCCTGATCTCTGATCATATGCGTGGCTCTCCTCTGCACCCTCTCAAGCGTCTCCACATCCTTTTTGAATTGTGGAGCCCAAAACTGGATGCAGTACTCCAGTTGCAGCCTCACGAAGGCTGAGTACAATGG
>NW_017729025.1:137211110-137211444 GCF_001723915.1 Gavialis gangeticus
CTCCGGCTCCCCACATATCTAAAAAAGGACTTTTTATTTATAATTTATTTGATATTAAAAGGTTGTGTGTAAAAATACATATATACTGACTATCCAAACTATGTTTGTTTCTATTCTGCAGACCCTCATTCCCCAAGGCGAACATAATACAGTCCATCCTTATGTGAAACACTGGCAGCTCTGGGACAAGCAGAATATTTCACAACTCTCTAAAAATGAACACATAGCCCAGTAGACCAGGGATGGGCAAAATATGGCCTACGGGCTGGACTAGCCTCCCAGGCCATTCTATCTGGTCTACAGGGCCCTTAAAAATTTTTTTTAAAGTAATATT
>NW_017729025.1:137216444-137242099 GCF_001723915.1 Gavialis gangeticus
CCTACGGGCTGGACTAGCCTCCCAGGCCATTCTATCTGGTCTACAGGGCCCTTAAAAATTTTTTTTAAAGTAATATTTATCTGCCCCTGGCTCCTGTCAAAGATGACAGGAGACAGGGGCAGTAGGACCCAGGGGAAGCCGCATCAGGAACAGCAGGGCCCCCAGCGCCAGCCTAGGCCTTACCCCTGCAGCTGGATGAAGGGGTAAGCCCTTGCTTAGCAGAGGCTTTTGGCCTGGGACCGTGGGGCTGTTTGTGTCTGGGCTGGTAAGGGAAATTCAGGTAAGACCGGGAGGCAGGGGAGGACCGCAGGGAATTACCCCAGTCCTTAGGGCCGGGCTGGCTTCTGCTGAGTCCCATGGTCCCAAGGAGCAAGCACATGGGAGCCACTGAAGGCCAGGATCCTTTTGCCCAGATGGCCAATCATGGGGCATGTGGGGTCAGGGCTGCGTGCAATTGTCCCCACCTGTACTGTGGGGCAGTGCTGGGGGGGGCTGGGAGTAAGCGGGCATGCAGAAGCCAGTGACAGCTGGATGGCAGCGTGGGGTCTGTGCCAGTGCCCTGGGGCCAGCGGCAGCAGGGCCCAGAGCAGGGCGGCAGGAACGCAGGGTCCCAGCCCACAGGGGCTCCATGGAGATGGACCAGTTCAACTCTCTCCCTGCTGGTGCAGCCCAGCCTGGCTCCATAGACCCCTCCCAGCCTGTGCCCTGCACTCCTGCCGCTCTGCTCTGGGCCCTGCCGGTGCTGCCCCGGGGCCATTGGCGTGGGTCCCATGCTCCCATCCAGCTGTCACCAGCTCTCACATGCCCACTCGCTCCCAGCCCCCCAGCCCTGCGGTACAGATGGGGACAAGCAAGTGCAGCCTCAACCCTGAGTGCCCTGTGCTCACCCAACTGGGTGAAAGGATCCCACAGGTGAAAGGATTTGGTCCAGGCTGCCCAGGCAGGTGCCTGGCTTCCTGGCAGCCTGGCCCAGGGCCAGGCGCCCATGGAGATTCGGATTGAACCCGTGGCTGTTTTTTCACTCTGGCAGTTCCTGCTGCTGCCAGAAGGCTGGAGGCCACAGGGGAAGGGCCTGTCTGCCCCAGGGGCAGCAATAGGGGGTGGCATGAGCCGGCGGGGATACAGCCCAGGGCCCTGGAAGCCCGAGGAGGTGGAACAGAAGTTGGATTGCATACCTGAGGCTTGGGGCGACAATGGCCCAGCTGCCTCCCACTCACAGGAGGCCCTGCTCTATACTGCTCTAACAGGGGTGATCTGGTGGCCACCTATAAATTTATCAGGGTGCTCATCAGGATCTGGGGGAACATCTATTCACCAGAGCCCCCCAAGGGATGACAAAATCAAATGGTCACAAACTCCACTGTGACCGATTGAGGCTGGGCATAAGAAAGAACTTCTTCACTGTCTGAGCCCCCAAGGTTTGGAATAGATTGCTGCCGGAGGCAGTTCAAGCACCCATTCTGAATGCCTTCAAGACACATTTGGATGCTTATCTTGTTGGGATCCTATGATCCCTGCTGACTTCCTGTCCCTGGGGCAGGGGGCTGGACTCGATAATCCTCCGGAGTCCCTTCCAGCCCAAATGTCTATGAAACCTATGAAATATAGCTCCTCTGTGTCAGGCCTGTCCAGTAAGCTGTCTTCTGTTGGAGGTTCTTTATCTGTTATGAAGGGTAGGTGTGGCTGTTGTCCATCATTCTTCTCTTTCTCTTAGTCTGTTGTAATTTTTTTTCTTCTGAGATCAATTACATTCTTCTTCACAGATTTCTTTAATGAAGTTGTTTGTGAGTCCCCATTTTACAAACTCAGAGTTTGTGGGTGAATTCTTTGGCTTGAATGTCACCTAACTGTCTTAGCTTGAATGTGGACAAGACTGACTTGTTAAACTATAAGCAGCATTAGTATGGATATCCAATTTCCTTCTTGATTAGTTCCGTGTCATGGCCATATTATCAGTCCTGCTCCTAGGGTGCATTACTTTGATGTTATTTTGATTAAAACACTACACTGAAATAAATAGCAGATCATAGAATTTGTAGGGCAATCACTAAAAAAAATGCTTCTCTGCTTCAGTGTTTGTTGTTACATTCAAATGCCATACAAGACAATAAAATTATCTATGGTGCCTGTTAAATTCCCTGCCTCTTCTGTCAGTCATGCACAATGCAGGCATAAGAAGCAACAGTTCCACTACTACATCATTGAGGGATCTCTACCAAGACTGGGGATTAAAAAGTAAATGAGGCTTAAGATTTTGTTGTACAATGTACATATTACCTTTTTGGTATCTGCTCATACCTTCCTGGAGATAATACTTTTTGGTCCAAATCAGACATCTATCATTATAGTTAGGAAGTAATAATATAATCTTTGTTTATGGAATTTCCGTCTATTTCTTTTTCTTAAGGCACTGATTTGACCTTGAATGTAATTGTTTCCATTTGTTTGCTTGTTAAGTGTCTCAGATGCTTAAGAGACTCTTTGATTGATTGATTAATTAATTGGATCATCCTGTCTCCTACAGAAGACCGTTATTAACAAAAGGATTAAGATCTACCATTGCCACGGTAAATAATATTTGAATTGTTCACAACAGTAACTCCTGCTTTTATAGCTAAAAGTGCCTGTATACCCTTACTGCCAAGTTGAAAACTACAGTGGTTTCCTCACTACGTCCATTCTAGGAATGATCACTTTTTTATGAAGGGTGAAAATGCAATGGTTTGTGAGCCATACCTGTGGCATTTGATTTGTAACAATCTGCTTTGGGTAAGCCAGGTATGTTGTTGCAATAAATGAAAAGGACCTTGAGGCAAATTCTCCCTATATTCCTTTTTGTGGCAGAGAATGGTTTGACTACACAAAAATGTTTGCAGATGAATTTAATTGAACTGAATTGTTGTTTTATTTGTACTCTTGTAACATGCTGAAATCAGTGAGGTTGACAAGGTATAAATGAGAGCAGAATGTGACCCACTGAGCTGTTTAGGGATGCTGACAAAGGGATGTGGAGAAGGTTTCTCAAAGGCAAACTGACAAAATTCCTGAAGTTGAGAACACTTGAGAGAAACAGAATTTTTCTTTGTGCTTGCCTGCACTTAGTTAATAGGCATTTCCAGGTTCTGCATGCTAATGATTACAATCTACCAATAGCCTTGTGTTACCCCCGGCTACAAAGCAAGGACCTGATCTGAACCCCACTGAAGCCAATGCGCCTCTTTCCACTGACTTCAATGGGCATTACTGGTTCAGTCCCCAAATTATTTATCCTCAGTGCATTTAAATATTAACTGTGTCCCACAAAATCAGGGGGCTTTTTAAGATCCAATGAACCATGAATAGCTTTTGCCCCATGCATAAGGAAAACGCACAGCTTGGCATTGTCCAGACAAGGTCATTCTCTTTCTACTCACTGCTGAAACCTTGAGATAAATAGAGCTATGTCATGAACCCCACAAGAGGCTCAATTGTTGGTATTGAAGGCAGGATCAGCTGTATGAACTTGCAGAACTTTAAAAAAAAAGGCCCTAGATGTACCTTATATGGAAACAGAAACATTTCTGGCCTACTTGAATCCAGCTGAGTGATTTTCAGGTCAAGGGAGAGGTATTATAATACAATCTTCACTAACTTTTGATTCGCAACAAAAGGTCTTAACAAAATTGGATGAGTTTTGTGTGGTTATGTTGGCAGTGTGCAGAATAACTCTTTACTTGCCTTCTCCCTATTGAAAAGATAAATTTTTAGAGTGAGTAGCGACTTTTGGTAATAAAAGACATAGAAACATAATAAATGAATGGAAAGAAAAGCATAGTCCATTCAGCATCTTTCCATCGATCCATTATTTTTAGTAAATCATACGTAATAACAACACAATATCCTTGAAATACTGTGTGACAAAAATAACTAGAAATCAAGCTCCACCTGAAAATCATAGACATTGACTCACACAATTCATGAAAATAGGCTGAATATATTTTAGGCAATCTAGTTAGCATATTGCAATCTATTTGGTAATGTAGTTAGCATATTGCTGCATCTGGTGCAGTGCTATGTTCCTTATTCATTTTCAGTACATTTATTTGGCTGGTTTCTTCTTCATGTCTCTTGAGCACTGCCACAAGTGTTTATTCCATTCCTCAAATTGGATTCAGTGTTAAGTTTTACAAACCCACTACTGTAAATATTTGTTGTTTATATAGCACCTGTATTTACAGTACCAGTGGGTGTGTATGGGGGGAAAAGGAGATTCAACATCCAGTATGAACACATGTAGCTAAAATTAATTATGGCCTACACTATATGTGACAGAAATGAGCTACTGCCTAATTATGTCTCCTGTTTCCATTCAGATGAATGAATGTTTGTTGTGAACCCTTGAGAAACCAGATACACTTTAAAGTTGTAATGAGTGCTATCATTATTGCTTTTGAGTCATTGAAGTATAATTATCTGATCATGTATTTAAGAAAAAATTAAAACTTGTTATATATCAGTTCTGAGCTGGCAAATTATAAAACCTTAGGATGCTCAGCTGCTTGGGGTTTTTGTTTTTTTTTCTTTCTTTCTTTTTCTGTACTGGTACTGCCATCTTCTGGAGAACTCAGTGCTTTGCTCTCAACTTTTTCAGCTTAACATGAATGAGGCTTTTTCATGAGCAAATGGTTTTGCAGAAAAAGTCTTATTTTAAATAGCTAATACAATAAAAAAGCTGCCAGAAGCTTTGATATATAACATAATGGTTGCATTTTTCTCTGTTAGTAAACAACATAGCGGAAGAAAAAAACCTGGATGTGTTCCTATAAATATTAACTCTACTGGTGCCCGTTTTTGACCCAAACAGTTACTTAAATGTGGAGTGTTGGAGGTTATTTCTGTTAGGTGGCAAAACTGATGATGGTGTTAGATGTGTCTCTGATAAAATCATGTTTATCTACAAAGAACGCACAAAGTCTAGTTTCCCCAAACACAGCTGGACTCAAGCAACAAGAGGCAGTGCAGTTTTGCCAACTCTACAAATTCAGCTACCACATTAGATGCTCAGAATCATGCAGTGGACACAAAAGTCATGACACTTTAGGTGTGGGGAGGTAGAGTCTGGTTTAGACTTGATTTTTGGCCTTGACAGTGCATATATGACAGTTGCTACTGCCCAGCAATTAATTGTGCCCCCTCATATCCAAATTATTCACAGACTTCTAGTCCCTACCTCAGTTCTGCCTTCTTGGTCCCCACATCTACCCAGGCCCCAGATCAGTTCTGCCTGTGCCCTGGTCCCCCACTCCACCTGCCAGCCCTCATCCAGCTCTTAGCTTCCCTATCAGTTCGACTTGTCCTCCAGTCCCCATATAAGTTTTGTCTTTCTAACATCAACTTGCAGCTCCTAGAGTTCATCATCTCCCTCCTGTAGGCTTCGGGACAACAATGGAATTGTATCTTTTTCTCCCCAGGCCTAAGTTACCAGGGAAGGAGCAAAGAAAAGCCATCTTGTTCACAGGAGGGATCAGGGAAGAAGGTAGTGGAGTTACCCGGAGCTGCATGGCTTCTTCTGCTTTCTCTCTTCTCCAAGAGCATCAGCTCCTCAAAGGAGGGGGAATAACTGGCTGTTCTTCCTCAGGAAGGGGGCAGGCGGCCAACAGGAAGGGTTTGTCCTCCAAGCAGGGCTGGAATTCACAAGGCGACAGGAATCCCTTGCGTCATCCTGAGACTGACTTCAGCCCCATGT
The DNA here is from genome assembly GCF_001723915.1 of Gavialis gangeticus. Lineage (NCBI taxonomy): Eukaryota > Metazoa > Chordata > Crocodylia > Gavialidae > Gavialis > Gavialis gangeticus. Next base: position 137,222,170 of record NW_017729025.1, read on the forward strand.
TCAGTACTTGCGGAAAATAAAATAAACCTTTGCTCATGGTTTTTGCATCTTTGCTCACAGTTCCAAGCCATTTTCCAGCCCCCGGGGCTCCCTTTGCTCATGCCCAGTGTTTGTTCTGATCGTGTCCTTTGCTTTTCTGCTCCTGCTACTCTTCCTTTCTCTTCTGCTTCTCTTTCTACTTCTTTCTGCCTCTTTCACGGACTTCACAAATCAAATGTGTCTTGGCTTTGGTTATAGCACAGGGCTGTGATGGAAGCTTCTGTTCTTTCATCTACCTAGTCTCATAAAGAAACCTAATCATTTATTCCAGTTATCTTTAAGGAAGGTAGAAAGTTATGCCTAACTCACAGTTATGCCTAGCCTGTAGGAACTTCCCTCAACATCACATCTCATCTTGACAAAACCTAAAATGATGACACTGTAAACAAACCATAAAATAATTTGTTAATTGATTACAATGGATAAATACAATAAATTACAACTGAAACCATCTTAATTCCTTACCTTTTTCCGGTATCTTTCTGCTGGGCTACTTTTATCACTAGTCACAAACAATTTTTGCTGCCATCCAAATCTCTTTGGAGTTTTGCTGTCTCTGCCGCATTTCCCTGCAACCACTAGCAATGGTTTCTCTTAAGGAGTTCCTGAGGTGCATCTATTGTTTCTGTGGGGCTTATGGTCTAAACTGCTATTTTGTTCTACTGGGGAGCTTATTACTGTCAGAACTTTTCTAGCCTCAGTTTCCACACCTATAGTCTCTGTTTTTGAGGCCAGCTATGCTGATTTCTTGTCTTCCTGATACCTCCTAAAATGGTCTTTTTAGATGACTGTGGGTCTTTCTGGCACCCAACTGTATTCTGTACAGTACTTTTACTTGGGCAGGTAGATAGAGGCTCCCTATTGCAGTATTTATCTCTGCCCTAAGACTGCCCTAGGATACTGGGTTTCCTCTGCTAAGAGTTTTTTCTTATCATCTTACATAATTGAATCTTTCAATTGTATCTGAGGCTATCCTCAAATCTTCCCTGGCAAAGGTTTGAGCTTCTTCGTTTGGATTGTTGGGTTTCTTCATAGTTCAAATGACCCAAGTTCCTTGTTTTCTTAGTGAGCTTTATACAAGAGCTTGGCTGGGATTTGAGGATTTCTCAAACTGATTTAGGAGACAGATACTGGGTACACTGAGTGCATTGATTGATTGCTGGTCTATAAACCATAATAAGGTTTGGGATATGCTTATCCTAGTCCTTTTGTTGCTGTTCTACAAGGAGAGCCAGCTCTATTATAACATCCCATTATTTTTTTCCACATTCTATCAGATTCTGGGATGCTGGAGTACTTTGGATTCAATTTTTTCTCCTGATTTGGGTGTAATTATTTCACTAGAACATCTAGAACAGTCATACCCTCTTGATTTCTTACAGCACTTGTACATGTGATGATGTGGCCATGTACACATGACGAAAATTGCCAAGAAATCACCATTTGTCTAACATAAGAATGTCACCATGTACATGTGCACAATTTTTTTTGTGGCAAAATTTCTTTCAGCATGGCAACCTAAACCACCTCTGAAGTATTTTACTTTGATCCAAGCTAATTGTCCCACTGTGGACAAAAAAACCCAGTCCCATGTACACGTCACATACCTCCTGCTATATCCCTATGCTGCCCCAGAAATGGGCGGGCTTGCCCATGGGGCAGTGTGGGAAGGTGGCAGGAGTGTGCTGGTGACCAGAGAAGGTGGTGGAGATGGTGTATGGGGCGCTGAAAGCCCGGGCATGCTTGGGGAAGCTCGGACCTGGTAGGCTTACAGCGCTCCATGCACCATCCCCACCACCTTCTCTAGCCACAGGCTCACCCAGCTGTCCTCCTGCCACCTTCCTGCACTGCCCCGGGGCAAGCCAGCCCATTCCCAGGAGGTCCCAAGTGGCAGGAACGCGGCAGGGACAGTGCACAGGGCACTGGAAGCCCGCCAAGCCTGAACTTCCTCATATGTGGGCTTCCAGCACCCTGTGCACCATTGGATTGGGTCACCACTGCCATGGAGGGAAGGACTGGGCCCTCCCCTGCAGCCCAGGTGCTGTGTGACCCAGCAGCACCGTGCATGAGCAGGCTTCATTAAGGAAAAAAAAAAATTAAAAGTGGCAAGGGGCCCAATCCTTTTATTTTTCCTCTTATGGAGCCTGCCCACCTCTCCTGCAGCCAGGAGGCAAGCTGCTGGCAGGGCCTGAGCTACAGGGGAACCCAGTGCTTCCCTGCATGGTGGCAGTGCCCCCGGGGCCACCTGGGTGGGCTGCTAGCAGGTGGAGGCACTGCCACTGCGGAGGGAATGCCCAGGGTCCCCCACATCTCAGGGCCTGCCAGCAGCTCACCCCCCGACTGCAGGAGAGGTGGGCAGGCTCCGCAGGGAAAAAAGGATCAGGCCCCTCATGGCTCTGTTTTTATTTGCTGGCAGAGCCTGTCCATGTGAGCTGCTGCTGGGTTATGCAGCCCCTGAGCTGCAGGAGGCGCCGGGCCTTCCCTCTGTGTTGGTAGTGTCCCTGGGCGCTGGTCCCTGCGCTGACTCGGGGTAGAGTTGGATCTGGCGGGTGCTGCCTCCCAGCTGGGGCAGCACTCTCCTGCTAGCACCCCACCCAGGCAGTCCTGGGGGTGCCCCCACCATGGACAGAAGGATTGGGCTCCCCCACAGCACAGGGACCTCCGGCAGCTCAGCCCCCTGGCTGTAGGAGAGGTAGGCAGGCTCCATGAGAAAAAATAAAGAGATTGGGCCCCTCACCATTTGGGATTTTTTCCCCAACTGAGCCTGCTCGGTGGGGACTGCTGGTGGGCCAGCCCTGTTCCATAACAGTGATAGAAGCCCCTACTTTGAAATGATGGGTCACAATTAAAAACCCACCAATCAAAAACCCACCATTTTCAATTTAAGGGAATGAAACCCCCTTGTGTGTACAAGCGCCCTTAGTGCCCCCATGAGAATTGGCTGTATTTCGGTCCTTCCTGTTTTACAGGGACCTTCCTTTGTGATACGAACACTGAGGTTACTGCACCAATTTTCTACATTTTGCTTGCATTTTATCTAACAGGAATTTCCTCTTCACTTGACTGAGGAATTGTCAGGTAGTTTTAAAATCATGACATACCTCTGGTCCTCTTTTTTTTAGCATATCTGGCACAACCAGCTAATACCTGTACTTATCACTCACTATATTTTCCCGTCTCCTGTACAATAATTTATCTTTAACCTTGAGGCTTTCCTACTATGACCAGGAAGACTTTGCTGTGGTAGCCTAAGGGAATGATGGCTTCCACATGGTTGTGCTTTGCTAATTGGTTTTCCAATCACATGCTATTTTGTGATCAGGGTTATATTTGGGAAGCTTCTAACTGTTGTAGAGTCCGTTTCTAGAAATCCATGTCCCAAGTTTTAGCGGGTGAACCAGGACCACCTGCACTTTTGAGAAGAGAGAAGATAGCTGTCCCATGTCCATGAACAGTCAATTTATTCTTCATCTTCTGATTAGGACTGCATTTGAACAAGGTCATCTGAAAAAAGCATCAGCAATACAGTTGTGACCAAGCCTGCATTTGACAACACAGTGTTTGAAATCAATTAAAGCACTACTGTTTTTCCAACCATCTAGCAAGATGTCTCTCAGAATTCCCGAATCTAAAGGGCTAGTTCAACAAAACATGGTTTGTTCTGACTGTAATTTTTCATATATGCAAATAGCATTACAAATATCTGATAATGTTAAACAGAGCCAGGATTTCATTTAAAGTTCATGCAATTATATCTCTGAAGAACGTAGATTTTTGCTATTATCAGCAAACACTTTATCATGTCCTTTGTATTCTTGTACCAATAATGTTCGCAAAATGTAAGTGTTAGTATCTATGTCCAGTATGAGAGAGATTTCAAAACATGGGCAGACAAAAACAGAAACAATTGCAAGAATCATTTTCAATGCTATACCACTCTCTGCTGACCGCTGAGATTGTTTCCCATTCTCAACCCCTACAATAGTTTTGCAGTATTGGGAAAACCATGGATAGACAATCTGTTAAAAGGAGCAAAATCCTGCAAAACTCTCCACCTCTGTCGGCCAGCTTTTCTGTTCTTGCCAGTAGAAAAATCCCTGGTTAATTATATGCCCAGGATATATCCTTCCTTTTTAGAAAAAGTTCAGAACTCATAACCTATGCTTTGGGTTGCTTTTCATATTAGCAACTTTATGCTTACAAAAGTATCCTGTGTTGCTCAAGAAGAGCTTTAGCATATGCTAGGATATTATCTAGGTATATCTAGACCTACTTAGTTCACAGTTTCACAGATTTCATGGAAACTGTGAAATCCGAGATTGTGCACGAAATCCGCAAAACCAAAAACAACAAAAACTTAATACAAATAAAATGCTGGCTCCCCAGTGGGAGCCAGCAGTCCTCAGTGCCAGGAGGGGAAAGTGCCAGCTGACGGGGCAGCACAAAGGGGGTCCTCCTCCCCCCACCAGGGCCTCTCTGCCAATCAGTGCCAAGGGGCAGGACTACATGAAGGGCAACCAGCTGTCAAAATGGTAACTACCCCTTTGTCCCCACTGCCCCCTGGGTCCTTTCTGCCAATCAATACCAAGGGATGGGCCCACTACAAAATGACCATGGAGTTAGAGCTTAGGCTCCAGTTAACCCATGAAAATTGGTAAGTCCCCCTGAGATTTAGGTAGAACCCCTAGGCATAACGGGCAGCAGGTAGTCTATGCAATACAGGTACACTGTATTTAAATACATTGTATTTAAATTGACAAAGGCCTTCTGCTGCTAGGAAAGAACACTTTTTACCTGTCCTTTGGGTCCACTCCCCATTGCCAACACCCATCTTTAAAATGTAGTGTGGAAAAGGAGACTGTAGCTGGTACAGCATCCATGGTATCACCCTGACACAGTAATGGATAAGAATATTTAAGTGATTTAATTTAGTTTACTATAATGCACAGAGTTTGGTACTGCCACCTTTTCTTTCCTCCTTACTGGGAGCCTCTGGTGAGGCTCAAAGGCTGATTGGAGACACAGTTATGTCTTTCTGATCCCTGCCTTTGCTACAGGCAAGCACTGAGGTGGCTATATGACATCTCCATGGTTCCTCATATCAGTTTCATGATAGACCAAACTAGTAAAGCTTATCTCTTGGTGGATTGGGAAGCTTCCTGACTTGCCTAACTGCATGTGTGCTAGTCTCTGCCAAAGCACAGTCCATGAACATTAATGGGGTTCTCTCCCAAGCATGAGAGTATGCTTGTCTTAACCCAGCTGCAGGAGCAAGGCCTTGGTATACACTGGCTTTATCTTTCTGTCTATAAGTCTCATCCTTTAGAAAACACTTTACAGAGCAGTCAGCACTATATGGACCTGTTTAATTAATTGTACCTGAGCTACAATGAAAATCAATATTAAGGATACTTTTTTCCTATAATTAAAGTGAAACTCTTCTCTGATGGATAAATCTCTAGTTTGACTAGCTCCAAAGGTGGCTGGCACATGGTAGAGAGGCCATGTTCTCTGGTTTCCACTGTACTAAATGCATCCTCCAGCTGAAAGAAAACAGTGATTATCAAAAAGTCAATTGTCATTCTGCCTCTTTAGAAAAATTCCCATTAAAGATAAAGCCAATTTTAATTAGATTAAGTATCCAATTACTGTAATTACATTTTTAAAAAATTCACATCATGAGGATGACCCTTTTTAAAAGGGTTACAAGAATAATTAGTGTATTCATATTAACCAAAATGTATTGGATAATATTTATACCCAGAAGGCAAAGTACATTACACATATTTCACCTTTGGGGAAAGCTTGCAAATGTTTTGGCAGTGGTATGAATATTTATAGGCAAGAGTGTGCTTTAGCAAGATTATATTAGAAAGCATTTATATGCTCACAAATTTTTACCCAAGGGTAAAGTATACATAAAATGTAGTGCAGAGATTATGGATATGCAAACTGCGATTTAAGCAGGGAATTTATATCAGTTTGTTTAATTAATTGGAGCGGAAGACTATTTTCTTTATTTTTGTGACAGAACAGTCCAAGGAATCCATGTCTGCACTTTCTTTCTGCTGATTAACCACAGGAAAATGATTAACCACCAAAGGAAAATGGCAGAAGAGGTGGGATAGAAAGGGCCTTAATTCACTGAACCACTACCCAAAACATAGATTAGGCCAGGCCTGCAGCACAGGTGCCACAAGTAGCATGGAGAGACTGTGTGTGTGGCATGTGGCAGATTGTGGAGGGGACAGGCAGCACAGTGGCAGGTAGGCAGGGAGCAAAAAGGTTGGCACCCTACTTGACTAGGCCAACTATTTCTATTCATTCTAGGTCATATTTTACCCTATATAATCCCATACTTCATACTTTTATTATTACCACCGTGTAGCTGGAAAGCAGGGGGCATCTAGTGTACTTGCTGCTACATCACTACTCACTTTGGGTTAAATCCAACAGGCCTAAATGCAGGGAAGGATCAAAGGTCATACCTAATAGGTTTACTCAATGAAAGGCAATGAGGGAACAAATCCTCAATCCAAGCTTGCAGGGTAGTACTAATATAAGACATAGGAAGGCACAGAAAATATGATTCTCTGCTGCTACTTCTTACAAATCTCAGTGACTCCAAATAGTGCACAAATCTATTAGCTTACACCATTGCCCACCTCACAGTATTCTTTTTGCAATAGAATAGCAGATATGTGCCAAGAAAAACTCACCAGCTGATATTTTGGCTACTGATTTTATCTGTTTACAGTTCACCAACAGCTTTTGGTGAGCCTTTGTGGCCTACTATGGGTACTCAAGTGCTGCAGGATTTGGCCTTATAATCATTCTCATGAAAGGTTCCCATGTACTTCCATGGGAGTTCAGCTTCATTAAAGACCCCTTTAGCCCTTTACTTTTAACATATATCTACACTGCAATCAGAGGTCTGATTGCAGCATGTATAGTCTAGCTAGCTCCGGTACCAACATGAGTGAAGTCATGGATACACAGGCTTCCTTATGCACTTGCTCCCAAACATATGTGTCCAGGGCCAACTTGTACAGCCCACATGAAAAGGTTGCACACCTGCAGCCAGGCTGCCATACTTGTAGGATAACTGGGCAAATCTTCATTAAGCAGAGTAACCCTTTTCTGAAGAGCCATACCAGCACTCCAGGACACCCCAAACACTTGGGAACACTAGGCCTAATACTTTCATTCATGCCATTTCATGTGAATCTTAATTCTGTTGACTTTAAGAAAGCTATTGCTAAATTACACTAGGGATGTGCGAAGCAGGCCCTATTCAATTTGGATTTGGATTTGGCCCAAATTAGGGACAGTGATTCAATTCATTGATTTGGATCACTGTCTCTGATCCAATTCAGCCAAATCCAAATCTGAAGATTCAATGCTGATTTGGAGAATCAGTGATTTGGCCATAGGCACAGCTTTAAAAGTTTTTTCTACATACCTTGAGGTACCAGCGTGGCTTGTGAATGCTGTGATGCTGGGACGCATAGAGCACAGGAGTGCAGGGGGGCCCTCCGCATGTTCGGCGACAAACCTGGAAGTGGACCAGAACTAGTTCCGGTCCAATGCCGGGTCCATTGGGAAGCGTGCTGGGGTGCGACCCCCCTCCCCCCCATGTCCCCCCGGCTCAGTGATTGGCAACAGGGGGACCCCAGGTGCCTCCCCCAGACCCAGGAGGCACCAGCTGCTGAGCTGAGGAGGGGTGTGGGGGTGCCCCCCAGCGCACTTTCCAACGGACCCAGAAGTGGACCAGAAGTGCTTCTGGTCCACTTCTGGGTCTGCTGCTGAGTGCGCTGGGGAGCCCCCGTGCTTCTGTAGGACACTCCATGTGCCCCAGCATCGCAGCATTGCAGCATTCACAAGCCGCCTGGTACCTAGAGATATGTAGAAAAAACATTTAAAGCTGTGTGTATGTCCGAATTGCTGAATGTTCCTGAATCTCTCCAGATTGATTTGGAGGGTTCTGATTCATTTCAGAGAGATTAAATGGTCCTCTGACTCAGTTCAGATTTGGAGATTTGGCCACGTAATCAAGCCGAATCTTCGCCAAATCAAATCAGGGACTGAAGCTTCGCACAGCCCTAATTTACACTGATATAAAAGCAAGCAATATCAGGCCCAGATTTGTGAGTGTTCATCAGGTATGAAGAGGTGAAATAAGCAGACCTAAGATGATTCAGTCAATTCATTTCACATCATTTTTCAGTCAGATAAATTATCAGTTTTGCATGCATGTCCCAAAATAGAATTAAAAAGAAATAGGAATGATGTATAAAATGCCCTAATACGGCTCCTATTTCCTGAGTGTGTTGACAGAGGCATTCAAATAATCTGGGAGAAATCTCCTAGACTTGTTCTCCTGGTAAAAAAAACTTACCTAGAATGGCATGTATAGATATTTAAATGCTGAGGCCCTGAAGAGTGAACAGCTTACAATGCTGACACTGTGCACCTGGAGGGGAGAAGCACTATGTACTATTTCAGCATAGTCTGCAGCCTCCCTTAGTTGGCCTGGTGACAGATAGCAGCAGTGCATATGGCAGCCCTGACTGAGTGGTGCAGATTGCCCATGGGCAGCCTGTGTTTCCCTGCAGCACAATATAGAGCTTGTGAAGGGGGTATGTTCTGCTCTCTGCTACAGCACCAGAGTCCAGAAAGCAATATATTGTCTCCCTGGGAGATGGGGATGCTGGAGGACAATGTTTTCTTCTGAGAGAAGTGATGGCACATATAGACATTTGCTCTCCCAGGCGAGTTTCTCTTGGGAATAATTTAATCCTGGTTTTTCCTATTTTTCTCCTGAAGAAGTCATTTTTACTCTGGGAGAAAAAGCTTGAATATCTTTACACTTATGGTTTCTCCTGGGAGAGTAGTGACTCCCAGGAGTAACTGAATGCCTGTACAAGACCTAAGTTCTTTTCCATAATGCTGTTGGAGTAGTGTGAAAGTTTGTTGTTGGGGCCAATTTCAGAATCATTAAATGATTCTTCTAAGTTAGTACAACATCTCATGGCTACCATGAAATTCTTCTAAGTTTGTGGTGTTCAACCTATGGCTCATGGGCCAGATCCAGTCCAAAAAAGCAATGTCATCCAGCCTGTGGGGCTCCTCCTGGGTCCAGAAATTTGGTGATGGGGGAGTGATGGCAGCATTAATTGCTCTGGTTCCCAGAGCTGCCACCACTCCCCCACACTGCCAAAGTTCCAGGCCTACAGGGAGCCCCATGGCCCATATGACATCATTCTGTACACCAGATCATGCCAGCATGTGGGATCACACTGCAGCTAAATCCAGTGTGTAGGATCAGGCTGACATAGTGAATCATACCCACAGATCAGACCCATGTACCAACCTCATGCTAGATCAGACACATGGACCAACCCCTGCCCACCAGATCTGGCCCATAGGCCACCTCTGCACTGTCCAGTTGTGGGTTCTATTCACAGGAGTTGGAGACCACTTTAACAAAGAGGTTATTTAATTCCCACTAAAAGCACACAGACAGCCATCAGACTCTCTCCTTCCAGCTGTGTCCAACTCTGCCTCTCTTGAAAACATACAATCCAAGCAAAAAATGCAATCCATTTTACCTAATAAGTATGTATCTGTATCCACACACACACATTCAAATTTTTAATAAGCTAAGAATTTTCAATAAGGCTTCACAGTGCCGTTTGCAGTCTTGCAGATCTGTGAGGCATCACATTAGTCTCTGCATTGTCTTAATTGGTCTGTGCTGTATTCTCTGTGTTGTCTCATTCAGTCTATGCGCTAGTCTCTTCCATGTCCTTTTCCAGTTTGGACACTGTCTGTTCTTCCTCCTGTCCTTCCTCATGTTTCCTATTCCTCCTGTGAACATTTTATTCACTTGTCTCCACTTCATAAGCTCTAGGAGCTACCTTTTGGTCACTTGGCCTCTCAGTGGTCCCACTCACCCTCATGTACAGGTTGAATTGTTGCTCAAACCTTTTCTAGTTCTCTGATGCATGGCTGGAGAGTTTCATCTCTGCTGGAGCCCATAGTTGCTCCATTTTTTCTTTCTTTATTATTTTTCCCAAAGCTCACTCCACACAATGTCATCACCTGTTTTAAACCACTCCTGCTACTAACTCATGTTGTAGGTTCAGTTCACAGAGTCAGGAACCACTTTAACAAAGAGATTTCTTTATTCCTGCTAACAGCGCACAGACAGCCATCAGACTCTCTCTTTCTAGCTCTGTCCAACTGTCTCTGTCTCTCAAAGATATACAATCCTCACATGTACCACTCATGAGGCCCACAGGGCCAGGCAGGTTGAGCACCACTGTTTTAAGTACTTTCTGGCTCCATATATAAAGCACGTTGCCCAGTAGAATCTTAGAAGGACTACACCTATTTGAAAGAAACAAAGGACAACTGTATGAAAGATAACTTGTAAGAGGCATCACTAGGGTGATCATATGTCCTTGGTGACCCAGAACAATCCCAGTTTCCATAATCCAGTCCCAGCCGATTGGTCAAGAGTCTTGGAACAGACTCCAGCAGGGACATGGAGTGGCATGGTGCACAGGCCAAGTGCCTGGGCAGTCACTGCTGCTCCTGTGTGAGAGCAAGGTGGGCAGACTGGAGCAGGCACCACCCTGCCTGTGTGTGGCACGTCCTTGCTCCTGCACAGGAGCAGCAGTGCCTACCCAGCTGCTTGCCAGGTGCATCATGACGCTCCACATCTCCACCGACCTGTGCTCCAGGACTTTTGACTAACTGGCCAGGAGTGGACTACAGAAGCCAGGGCTGTCCCAGTTTGCCAGGGGCATATAGTTACCCTAGGCATCACCCACAGCATCTGATTCATTTTACAATGTTATTAACAGTGTAAAACAGTTGATATATAGCACAGATCATGTTAAATTATTTTTGTCAATAATATTTACTGCAAATTTGCAAACTCTGTTGAAGTCAGTGGAAAGTTTCCCACTGTGTGAAGTTGGTATTGCATCAAGTCCTTAAACTTTTGCTGTTATTGTTCAAGAATTGTGTGTGAAATTAACCCAATTTCTAGGGCAATTAATCACACAATCTATGACTTTCCCCTTCAAAGACAACTAGTGATGGCTTCAGATTTAAATGTAAAATAACAGTTTCAGAATTCAAAAGCTATTTCAGAACTCTCATATGTCTACATTAAAACAGCAAATGTTGGTAATCTGCACCATATGTTTCACTCAGCACAAAGTTTACCTATTTCCAGTGGAAAATATATACTTTGATAAGCTCTACCAAGAAAATACATACAAATACCATATTCTATACTTGCAGCCACAAAAACTCATTATACAGATTCTCTCTATATATTGCACTTTCAATTAAGTTTAAACAGAATTTTGATGAGGGCACACTACCTTTTAATCTTCAGAGATAAAGAAAATAAATACCATCAATTAATCCATTGACTTTCCTATATAGCTATAAAATCATTTAAATTGTACATTGCTATAAGATATTTATTAGTTGGAAGTAAGGGCCACACTTTGCTGTCTATTCATTTTGAGTAAAACCTTACTCCTCACTTAGTCCCTTTGAAATAAATGAGTAAGGATGGCAGAATCTGGCCTTCAATAAGCAGCAAATCACCAACGACTAGTTTGTCTCCAAGACAGCTTCAATAAAATCTTCGAAGAGGTAACTGCAATCAAGCCATGAATGAGTGTATGCAAACATTTTCAATCCTGAGCAGTTGGGATTGCAGTTTAGACATGGCACTAGATTATTACTTTACTATGGCCAAGGACAAGGAGAATGTTCACATTGCTCAGTCTGTCCGTTAAATATTGCCATGTTAGTCACCAAGGAGCTGTGGCCTAGCTTATAGAACACATCAGAATGAAGCTGGAGAGCAATTCAGTGGCTCCAACAGCTCCTATTCAATAGTTATTGAACAGTTATTACAGAGACTTGTTCCACCTCTGCAAAAGCTCTCATTTCTAAGGTTCTACAGAGAGGGATCTTCTCCTTTTCAATATACTGCTGAAACCTTTTGAAGAGACCCTAAGAAAACATTTAGCTTTGCATTTCTTTCTTAGCACCTTTCATATTGCTGCATGAAACATCACGTTGCCTTAGAAGAAAGAAGCATATTGGTAAAGAACAGCACCTGACATTCAGACAAAAGAACAATTATGTCTGTTTGGAAGTGATGACACTTGAAGGTGCAAGTGAGATTAGAAACTTCACTTGTCCCTGAAGAAATCTGTCATATTATCATGAGAGCCTTCAGCTTCAGGGTCATATTTAACTCATCAATGCTCTGGAAATCTCACACACACACACACACACACACTCAGGCAGGTGCACATGCATGCACTAACAGTGGCAAGTGATGCCTTTCATCTTCCTGGTCCTTGGGATTTTTGGACTGTAGCCCCACTAAGACCAGCAGCATTATTTGACTTGGTATACTCTATACTACTTTGGTGCTCAGTAGCACCCCAGAAGTATGTGACAGACACTGAGTAGTGAATGTCATTCATTCCTTATAGGATTGTGACAAGGTTACTGAGAACTGGTTAAAGACTGACAGGACTGTACAAGAGAGATAGTCCATTGGGGTAAATGGGATACTGGTCAGTAGGAGACCAGCTAAGAGCTGCTCTCACCCCAGAGGTGCAATCTTGCTCAAGAACGAGTACCAACATATCAGGTTGGTTTCCAAATCTTCTGAAATCCTTATACTGTGGAAATTACTTTTTTTAGTAATTTGCGACCTTTCAGTGCTGTGCCTCCATCATGGTCTGAAGTATTTTAGTGGAAGGCAATTCCATCCTCAGTTCAAGTCCAATTACTGGTAACTCTTGCGTAAAGTAAGTTAAATGCAGTAGTCACAGCTTAGACCCCATGGAAAATAGTCTAATTCAACTACAGTAATATAGTGTCATACAAATATAATGGAAATACGAAACCATAACATTTAATTTGACATGACTGGCAGTTTTTGCCTACAATTGTGAGAATGAAGCTATACGAACAATGAACTTCTCTCATTCTAACAATAAAGAGGGAGATCAGCGTAGAGTTTAGGAGAATGGCAGTGAGAAAGAGCTTACACAGTAGCAGCCTAACCAAATTATTTTGCAATCTTCAAATACTTTTTCTTCCAAGCTTTTCCTAAAAAAAAATTAGGTTTAGTAAGTTGAACAGATTTGAAATAAATGTCGTCCTGCCCTGAATCTCTCTGTCCTTTGTGTTCAAAAAATAATGGTCACAGAGAAGAACTCAGCAAATACTCAATATAGTGGGGCATGCAGGAAGTAAAGCATTGCCTAAAGAAGTCTTCTTCAGCTAACATTTTCCACTATGCCAGCTCCAGCTGAGACTAACAAGAATGATGGCTCTAGCACTGGCAATGACAGCACTGGCACCTATAGAATTAAAAAATCTGTTCACAACCTGGTTAGATAGCACTGGCCTTTCAGTGGAAGTCTGTTTTATTAGAGATAGAACCAGCAGACAATTTTGGAGGGAAATACCATAGGTAATGTAGGCCCCTTCCAATACGTGTTTCTTGTGGCAGTTAAAGAAAATCACGAAAACCATTTACCAAGTGGTTTAATGCATGGAGTTACATGCACAAAAATGACTAGCACTGTGTGAAGCTTTGGTCCCTGATTCAATCTGGCAGAGATTCAGCCCAATTCAGTGGCCAAATCTCCAAATTGGAATCGAATCAAAGGACCCTTTAATCTCTCCGAATCGGATCAGAACCTTCTGAATCAATTCAGAGAGGTTCGGAAAGATTCGGACATAGAGACAGCTTTAAATGTTTTTTCTACATACCTCTAGGCTCATGAACACTGCGTTGCTAAGGCACATGGAGCGTCTCACAGAAGCACAGGGGGGCCCCAGCATGCTCGGCAGCAGACCCGAGAGAGGACCGGAAGCACTTCCGGTCCACTTCTGGGTCCACCAGGGAGCGCACAGGGCCCCCCCTGCAGCCCCTAGCTTGGTGGCTCGTGCCTCCTGGGTCTGGGGGGGAGCACCTGGGGTCCCCCTGTGGCCAACTGCTGAGAGGGTAGGCATGGGGAGGCCCCCCGTATGCTCCCCAGCAGACCTGGAAGTGGACTGGAAGTAGTTTCGGTCCACTTCCGGGTTTGCCACCAAGCATGTAGAGGGCCCCCCCCACTCCTTTGGGATGCTCCATGTGCCCCAGCATTGCAGCGATCACGAGCTGCGCCTGCTACCTCAAGGTATGTAGAAACAACGTTTAGAGCTGTGTCTATGTCTGAATCGCTGATTCTCCAAATCGGCATCAAATATTCAGATTTGGATTTGCCTGAATTGAATCAGGGACAGTGATCCAAATCAACGACTCAAATCACTGTCCCGGATTCCGGCCAAATCTGAATTGAATAGGGCCTGCTTGGCACACCCCTAAAAAATTACCCCACAAAAATAAAGCGTGTGTATTCAAAACAAATGCTTCTGTCGTTTTCTCTAAAAGACACTTCCAGGCTTGATCTTGCTCAGAGCCATCTAAGAACTGTATTTTGCCTCCAGAAATAATGCTGATGTAATGGAAGAGCAGAGAATACCTTGCAGCTCATAGGAAATGCTCCATATTCTATAGGGGTTGAAATAATTTCCCCATGTACTAAAGTAGAAGGGAGAAGAAACTCACAAAACCCTACTGGGCTAATCTAAAGAAGGCTGTAGCCTACAAAAGTTTATTGCTTTGTGAAAGAGTTAATCTTTAAGGTGCCCTACCCTGCCTGCTGCCCAGGGGCAGATCAAGAGGGGGTACACTGGTGCACTTGTACCCCCCTCCCTTTGATTCTTGGTCCACACATGGTTTCAAACCAGTGGCAGCAGCATTTCTGTTCAGGCAGTGCCGGGGAAGTCAATTGTCTTCATGGCTCATTATAATTTACCTCTTTATTCCACAAGTGTTAATGACCTTCTCCTTTTTAATAGTTTTGATATTCTACAGTCAAGCTATACTTTATTCTGCAATTCTGCTATTTGTTAAATGTTCCTGCTAATGAAGCTTCTGTTTCACAGCTCTGCAGATTGTTTTTAATTCATTCTAATGAAGTTATAGTCGTTTTTTCCTAGTCTTAAATCAAATAATACAGCCCTAGGCCCTTGCCCATTAGTAAAGCTTCTAGTTTATTTTTAATTGAAGAAAAATATGTATTGTTTTACATGTGATATTGCAGCTCATCACCTGTACCCCCTTTTCAAAATTCTACATCAGAGGTTGGCAACCCCCAGCACAGGTGCCAGAGTCTGGCACACAAGGCATTTTGATTGGCACACGTTCCTTGGGTGAAGGGGTTAGTGTTGTGCTGCCACAGTAAAGATTGGGCTTCTCATAGCTCTCCCACCATCCACCCCTGGCATGCCAACATCTTACATGTCAAGGTTACAGGTGTTTTTGGCACTCTGCCCAAAAATGTTGCCAACCCCTGTTCTAGATCCTCCCATGCTTCTACAGTAATAGGACGTGAGAGGATAGAGTATGACCTCTTCATTGTTCCCCCCTACACTTAGGGTTGTGGGTCAGCATGTGCAGAGCTGAGTGAGGGGGGAAGACAGGCATCCACATTATTACTTCTCATCTGCATGGATTCCTACACTGAAATGCTGGGTATGTACTTTCCAGTACTGAATTACTGACTGGTCTGATACTTTACAACTTATCAGGAATAGAAACAAAAATCTTTACACTATTGGAAAGGTGAGATTTTTTAGTTTTTCAGCGGGACAGATCACTTGCTTCTATAAGGAAATATTAGTAGAAAATAGTTTGCATACTGGTAGATACTACTATCTAACAGTATATAAAATACTACTAGAAAATATTTTATATACAAAGTATTTTAGGATTATTAATATCCTTAATAATCCTGTTATGTTAACTTACTAATATTACATACAAGTTACCCTGGGTGGTATCACTCTTCCTCAAGATAAAATCTTGACGAGGCTTCCTTGGCTGTTGTAACTTTTCCTGTGAAGTTGTGGATTGATGCAGCAAAAGGGTAAGCCCTATGCCATGGCATGATGCAAAGTCTTCCCCCAAACTACTTACATAGCAGATCATTTTTTCACTGAGTATGAAGATACCCATGCAGGGCAAGACACGAAGGGTAGGAGAAGGTGTTGGCTTGTTACCTTTGGTTAGAAGAGAAAGTAGGTTTACAGTGATGATACTCAACCAACTGCTAGGAAGGCTATAATCAAAGATGCTGGAATAGTCCACATGGGAAGTGATTATAAATAATGATTTCAGAAATGGTAGGGGTCAAAGATGGTCTGGTGATACTCTGAGATGACACAGGAGTCAAGGTCAAAGGTTGTTCTCAGGTTAATCCCACAGAATTGGAATAGTTCAGTCTCACCCATTTGTGTAAGCCAGTGGTTCTCAACCTTTCTGGACTCAAGGCATGTATCTATAACTTATGTGAACTGAGTAGCCCCCAGTAGCCCTTAGTGTCCCAAACTAATTTATATATTACACTGCTTACCTCCTTGCAGAGAGGCTGGGCAGCAGGGGTGGGGAACTATCCACACAAGGACAAGCCTGACCCTGTTCTTATTCAACTAATGTATCTGCTTATCTCCTCACACCTCATGTCACCTGTCAAAGCTTTGGGCAGCACCACAGGGTACCCCAGTACCTTGGTTGAGAATCACTGCTGTAACCAATAGCATGGGAGGCAGCAACGTGGCTGCTACTTTTGGCTTCTCAGCCCCCCAACCCCTCCTCAACAGGAACCCGCTGACAGCTATGTCTGCTGAGGGTGGCATTTGGCACAAGTCAAAAAACAGAGCTCACCTGTCTCTGGAGTCGGGGGAAGTCACCCCACCCCACAAGAGCAGCCAAGGGGCAGAGCCCAGCCATTGAAGGACAAAGTAATGTTTCTAAAGCAGAAGAAATGGATTTCCCTTCTGAGCTAAGTGCCCAAGGATAGCTGGGTTCTGGGGCATTTTGACTCATCTTGGCCAGCCACCAGCTTGCCAGGCCAGCACACATACTCCTACAGGAGGCAGGCTGGTCTTGAAGGGACTTCTTCCCCTTTTGCCATGGAAAACTGGATGTAGCCTCTGAGCTTCCCACCTCTAAGCAGCTCCCAAGAGCAACCGATACCAGAAGTGCCTCAGGGGTACCAGCGAGACCAGCGCCAAGAACCGGATCCACTTCCAGCTGAGTGAGGCCACCATAGAGTACCTAAGTGTGCGGCAGGTGGCCATGGTCTCTGACCTGGTGATCTGTCTCCCTGCTCCTGCCCTGGACCCTCCTATTCTGGGGTGGGAGGCAGGAGCCTCGTTCCGTTGTGCTAGCACCAGCTGAGGGTAAGGATCCCCTTCCCCCAGCACCAGGGGTGGGACTGTCCGTGGGTGGTCATATCATGGCACCCCTCCCCTCACCATGGAGACACTGATGTCACATGTCAGAACCTGGGAGCTCTTGAGCAGGGGGCGGGGGGCTCTGAGCTGCTGGAGGAGGAGGGGTGGGAGCTGTCCATACTTTGCTCAGCCTCCTCTGCAGCCTCCCATGTGCTGGGCCCTGGGGCAACTGAAGGCCACCACCCATGGAGACACCGAGGGGTCTCCCTGAGTGTGGGAAGCAGCTGAATAGTCTGGGGGCTGCCTGGGGCCAAGGAGCTCAGAACCATGGATGGGGAGGAAGTGGGGGTCAAAGGCTCCTGGTGGGTATTGCAAGGGGGGCGGTGCACCTGGACATATTGAAGCGAGTCCTGCAGAGCACAACAAAATGGGTTGCAGCAGGCACAGGACTGCTAAGGAAAGGCTGAGGGAATTGGGTGTATTTAATATGGAGAAGAGAAAATGAAGGGGGGAATTTAACAGCAGCCTTCAACTACCTGAAGGGGGGTTCCAAAGAGGATAGAGCTAGACCAGGAGTGAGCAAAATACGGCCTGCGGGCCAGATACAGCCCACTAAGCCATTCTATCCAGCCTGCAGGGCTCCTAAAAACATTTAGAAAATTAATATTTATCTGTCCCTGGTTCTTGTGAAAGATGACAGCAGACAGGGACAGTAGGATCCAGGGGAAGCCCCAGCAGGCTCCTGAAACAGCAGGGCCTGCCCAGCCCTGACCCCCTCCCCAGAAGCCCCTGCCTAGCAGGGGCTTCTGGCCTGGGACCATGTGGTTCCTCGTGGCTGCACCAGTGTGGGAAACTCAGGTAAAAAGGTGAGGGAAAGGGGAGGACCATGCGTATTTCCCCAGCCCTCAGGGCTGGGCCAGCTCAGCTCCTCTCCTCTCCCTCAGGGCTGCACCAGCAAGGAGAGGGGGGAGCTGGCCTGGCTGCACAGAGCCCCTGCCTGCCGGGACCCTGTGCTCCTGCTGCCCTGCTCTGGGCTTTGCCGGTGCTGGCCCTGGGACACCGGTGCAGGCCCCATGCTCCCACTGGCTCCCACACCTGCTCACTCTCAGTACCCCCCCAGCCCTGACCTCTGCTCACTGGCAGGGAAGGAGCTGGTGCTGAGCACAGGGGGAAAAGCAGCTCCTTCCCCACCCCATAGCTGGCGGTCTCTGCTGCAGCTGCTTGCAGCCTGCACAGGGCTGTCCTGAGCAGGTACAAGCAGCCCCACACAGACTGCGAGTGGCTGCAGCACAGGGCACCAGTGGAGCTGCTTTTCCCCGTGCTCAGCACCAGCTTGTAACCCGCCACCACTGCCAGCCTGGGCCGGCTCCAGGCTCGCCCATCAGGGCTACACCACGGTGGCAGCAGCTGCCCCCTGCTTGCCATGCAGCATTGTTTGCTGCTGCAGCAGGTTGGGAATGAGGAGCACTGGGTTGGGACTGGCCATCAATATTTATAAATGGGTCCTGGTACAAAAAAAGTTGAGAACCACTGGACTAGACCTGAGGTCCCTTCCAACCCTCATTTTCTGTGATTCTAATTCTACATGAAGCAGGACTATCTGTTATGTGATGATACCCGCTAAGGAAATGGGGAGCCTCCCTTAGTGATGGAGGCAACTAAACGCATAACAGTTGAGTGCTGGGGGCAGCTAACAAGATAATGAGGATGGGAGTGGAGGTCAGAGGTTCATCATGAGCACTCCAAGGGGGGACTGTGTGATGCTGGCCTGGCTCTTATGCAGTGAAACTGCACCTAAGCTCACTAAGGAAACTCTAGGCCTCCCTTATTTAGGGAAGCAACTGAATGCATAGCAGCTTAATGCTGGGGACAACTAATGAGATAATAGGGGTGGGAGTGGGGATCAGAGGTTCGTTACAAGAGCTCTGGGTGGTGGTGGTGTGGGGGAACTGTGACACAGGCCTATTTGATGCACAGAGTGATGTGCATGAGCCCACAAAGAACCTGCTAGACCCCCCTTGTTATAAAGTCTTTCAACTGATGCCAGGGGACAACAGGAATGAAAACAGGGATGAGACAAATGGGGATCACAGGTTAATAATGAGGTATTCAAGAGGGAACTGTGTGACACAGGCCTATTTGTTACAAAAGGTTAGCATGGGCTTAACACCCACGGAACAACCATCATTTCCCCCCCCACCGGCACCATTATTAGAGGAGGCTATTGGGTACATATCAGCTGAATTTGGGAGACACCATAAAACAGGAGGGAATAAATATCAAAGGGTTAAAATAAATGCACCAAGTGGGGACTCCAAGCAGAGTATACCTTCTGTGACATAGACCTGTTTGATGTGCACTGGGAACATGAGCAAATGTCCACCAAATAAAGCTAAAAGCCCCCCCCTTAATATGAGAGCCACTAAGTGCACATCAAGTGACTACTAGGGACAACTAAAGAAGAAAAAGGATGCAGGAGTGAAGTCATAGATTTAAGATGAATAATATGCAATACGTAGTGAGGGGATGTGCAGGGCATGTGCCCCCC
>NW_017729025.1:137242336-137245430 GCF_001723915.1 Gavialis gangeticus
TGTGCAGGGCATGTGCCCCCCCCCCCCCCAAGAGTGCTAGTGCTCCCCTGACAGCGAGCGTTCTGCCTGGTAGGGGGACACAGAGAGTGCTAGTGCCCCCCCCCAGAAATTGGCTCCGCCAATGGCATGTGCTGCATGCAGAAGTGCCAGCACTTCTGCCACTGCTGTGCTGCAGGTTTGCTTGGCAGCTGGCCACTGGGGGACCCCTCCCAACCCCCGGTTGTGCCGTGCTGGTGCCCACCTAGACTCGGGAGGCACCAGTTGCCCATGAGATGAATGCACCAAGGGGGGAACACTGAACAGAGTATGCTGTGTATGATGCAGGCCTTTTGATGTGCCTAATGGATCAAGAGTTTGGACCCATCAAGGAGGAAATATAAGCCTCCCTTAGTAGGGAGGCCACTGGGGACACATCAACTGAGTTCAAAGGACAACTAAAGAGAAAACAAGGACGGGAGTGAGGTCACAGGTTTAAAAGAAGTGCTTTAAGAGGGGACACTGAGCAGAGCACACTGGACATGCCTGCTGGCCCTCAAATGAGTCCAAAGAGCCAGTGGACACCGCTCAGTGAAACTCTGCTCAGAGTTGTGAAAGTCTACCTTGGGGTCCTCCAAGCCAGAGCCTTCTTTCTGATCATTGTGTGACACAGGATACCAAGACCTATGGTATGACGCAGTCAGTGGCCGTTCTTACATACATTTAGGCCATATGTAATCTATGCAGTGTTAATCAGTGTTAAAGTTAGAATGTGCTGTGAGCATTTGCATGCGAAGAGCTGAGTTGCGTTGATACCATTTTTTGCTTTACACAGAGTGGATTTGATTTAAATCAAATTGATTTAAATCACAATTTAAATCATTGGTCAGGAGCCTCGATTTAATCATTGTTTTCTACAAAAAGTGCACTCTTATTGTTCGATATCCTGTATTTTTTAACTTTTTGAAACTTTGCATTTTTAGAGAAAGTTAAAAATGCACAAGTTAAAATGTGCACAAACTTTCAGAGAGACAAGAAGTTTGATGGGTAGGTAATCAGGTCTGTTATCTCTCATCTCCATATACTGTGGTTAACAAGGATATTATCTGTGGAGAGACAAATCCACAGTTTGAGAACTGAAACTAAGCATCACAGAGATTCTTAATGGGATTTTCTAAACTAAGAACTGGGTCCCATTGAGTATAGTGGTTTTCTTTAACCTTATCTATAGAGGAGCCTCTGGGAACCCCATGAAATTGGGCCCCTGATATAGTCCATGACCTGTTGTGACCGATTTATAAAACTTTTCTAAAAAGGTTACATGAATATATCGTCTCAAATAGTATGTAATTAGAAGTTGTACTCTCTATTCTATGATGATATCTTTGAGCTTTAACATATCTTAAATTAAAACTATCTTTATATAGGTGGATTTAAAAAAAGCATCTTAACGAAAAATAAGTAAAAATACGATTAAATAAAAAACATCTGATTTAAATTTAAAAAATTGTTGATTTTTATCCACCCTGCTTGCACAGCTCTCACTTGCCACTAGAGTGCTGGTGAGAAGGAGTGAAGCTAGAAGCCAGGACACCTGGGTTCTATCCCTGCTCTCCTAGTCTGCATTTGTAGAGCTTAGGGAGCTGGGAGTGGTGCATCCCAGCATATTGGAGGACTGCATATTGCTTATTTAGCTCTGGGGAGAAGACTGAAATTACCCTTACATGAGCTAGTAGCATGGTCCAGGATTACCCCTAACTTGAAGTGGCATAACTTTGAGAGACTCAGAAGGCACTTAGCACGAGTTAAAAAGTTTTAACCTGTGGATGTTTGCATTTTAAGTGCCCTCGGTGTGGTCTAAGTATAACATGCGGGACCAGGGACAGAAGGCGAATGGGGTGTACAAAGAGTGATCATTCCTCAAGGACACGATCCTCAAAGCACAAAAAAACCCCATTCCTATGAAGAAGAAAGGTAGCAGAAGGGCTGGCAAGCCCTCCTGACTCAATAGGGACATTGCAGTCCTTTTGAAAAAGAAAAAAGAGGCATACATACAGTGGAAGCTAGGGACAGTCCTCAAGGAGGACTATACAACAGTGGTCTGCACTTGTAGGGAAATGATTAGGAAAGCTAAGGTGGCGACTGAGTTTAAGTTAGCCAAGGGAGCCAAGGACAGTAAGAAATCCTTCTTTAGGTATGTAGGGAGCAGAAGGAAAACAAATGGAAGCATGGGGCCCCTGCTTAACACCTCAGGACATCTGGTAACGGACACTCAGGAAAAAAACTGAACTCCTAAATGCCCACTTTGCTTTGGTATTTCACCAGACCAACGGGAAAGACAAGTGAGATAAAGATCATAGGGGGCATGGTGGGAATAATAGCCTTCCCACTGGGGATGCTGAGCTGGTGCAAAACCAATGAGAAAAGCTAGATATTTATAAGTCGGCAGGACCAGATGGACTCACCCAAGAGTGCTGATGGAGCTGGCTGAGGTCATTGCAGAACCCCTGGCAAAACTCTTTCAGAAATCTTGGCACACAGGAGATCCATAAGGACTGGAAGAGGGCCAACATTGTGCCCATCTTCAAGAAGGGGAAGAGGGAGGACCCAGGCAATTGTAGGCCAATCAGCCTAACCTCCATCCCAAGGAAACTCCTGGAAAAACTCATTAAAGGATCTGTGTGCAATACGCTCGTAGGGTGCGTCTACACATGCAAGCACGTGTGGTTGCAGCAGCTCAAATAGAAGCAGTGCAAATTTGAGCTGGGGCTTTTTGCTTCAGCGCACGTGCTTGGACATGCACTTTGTTGTGAAGCAAATTATGTCACTTGGGGCAAAATAACCCTTCCTAGCTCCTCCCAGATCTTCAGTGAGGCGGGGCTAGAGCCCGGGGCCAGCACCTGTGCTGTCCCTAGCAATATAAAAAGCTGCCCTGTCCTGGCCCCAGCAGTATAAAAAGTGGCCTTGGCAAGTAGCTCAGGGCTACTAACTCTCAGGAGTTTCTGGGGCCCAGCCAGTTGGTACCTGTGGACACTACCCCTTGTACCAGCTGGACTGCTGAAGCAGCCCTGAGAGTTCCCTGCACCCTCTACACACTGCAGCAGTCTGGCAATGGGGG
>NW_017729025.1:137250430-137260869 GCF_001723915.1 Gavialis gangeticus
GGGGCCAGCCCCAACAGGAGTCAGGGGCCTCAGGGGGCTGACAGGGGGAGGAGCTAGCCCAGGCAGAGGTTGGGGACCTCAGGGGGGGCTGGCAGCAGGAGGGGCCAGCCCCGGCAGGGGTTGGGGGCCTCGGGTGGGGGCTGGCAGGGGGAGGGGCTGGCTGCGTCAGTGGTTGGTGGGCCTGGGGGGGCTGGCAGTGGTTGGGGTGCTGTGGGGGTGCAGATGTCCCCCCCACAGTCCCTTCCCCCCTCCTCCAGGCCCCTGACGCCTTACTCACCAGCACCAGGGCGAGGGGCAACCATAGAGACACTCTGGCAGCCAGAGCATCTCTATGGAGGACCCAGGCTCTGGTTGCCTCTGGTCCCCAACAGTGCCCTGCCCTGCTTTTTTATACTTCGCTTTTTTTAGACCCCTGGATATCCAGGGATCAAATTTTCTCCCTGCACTGCAAACTTGCAGCACGGGGAACATTTTTTTCTTCCTGCATGTGCCTGTTGCCTCCCCTCAAAGGGGTTTGAGATGGGGCAAGAGGCATGTGTGCACTCGTGTGGACGCACCCATTGAGGGTAAGGTCCTGAACAACAGTGAGCATGGCTTTATCACAAATAGATCTTGTCTTATGAATCTCATCTCCTTCTACGAACAGATTTCTTGCCACATGGGCACAGGAGAGAAGATCAACATTATATACCTAGACTTCTAAAAGGCTTTTGATCTAGTATCTCACGATATTCTTGTGGAAAAATTGGAAGATTGTGGGCTTAACTGCTCAACAGTTCATGGGGTGAAAAACTGGCTGCATGGTAGAACCCAAAGAGTTCTCATGAATGGATCTGTGTCATCCTGGTGAGAAGTGGCCAGTGGTGTCCCTCAGGGGTCTGTGCTTGAACCAGTTCTTTTCAACATCTTTATCAATGATTTCGATGTGGGGGTGATAAGCTCGCTGGCCAAGTTTGCAGATGACACCAAGTTATGGGGGAATGTGGCCATACTAGAAGATAGGTTGCAGATACAGGTAAACCTGGACAGGCTGGAGAGCTGGTCGGACCAGAACCAGATGAAGTTCAACACTCAGAAGTGTAAGGTGCTCCATCTGGGGGCAAAAAATCCCCAGTATCCCTATAGGCTTGGTTGGGACAATTTGACTTGCATTGTGGCCAAAAGGGACCGTGGGATAATGATCAACCATCGCATGAACACGAGCCGGCAATGCGATGCTGTGGCCAGCAGGGCAAAGAACACACTGGTATGCATTATGTAGCAGGGCACTAAGGTGCCTGCTATTTGAAGAGCAGGAATGGCCACCAGGTGCCGGTTGCCAGGGCAACTAGGAGGAGCTAGGGGCCCACACCTGTTGAATCAGCTGACCAGAAGGGGCAGGGCTGACTTCTATAAGCACAGGCTGGAGGCCGAGAGAGGGGTTCTCAGCTGGAAGCCAAGGAGAAGGGGTACTGCTTGACTAAGCAAAGGGGAAAGCCCTGAACGCGAGCAGTCAGTAATGCTAATGAAGGATGGAGCACCCACAGAGGGCGACTCAAAGGAGGTTAGCTGAGCGGTTTAGCTTTGTGTTATAGCCCAGGGGCTTGTGTTATTCTTTTGTTGTTGTTGTAAAACCGGAGGACCGGGTGAGGCTATAAGGGGATAGAGGAGACCTCATAGGGGAGCCACGGCCACGTGGAGACCCCAGAGAAGCCCTGAGAGAGGGGGCAGTGCGAGAAGCCCCGAGAGAGGGGGCAGTGTGAGAATGTATCTAATAAGACCAAAGAACATCTGGTACATCCACAAGGCTTGGGGCGTGGTACAGGGGTGGTTGGAGCCATGCGTAGCCCATAAGGCTGGGGTGCACCTGAACCCCATTCTGGAATACGGGCCCAGTATAGGACAGGAGAACCGTGACCAGAAAGACTAAAGGTAGCCTCCCTATAATTCACATAAGACCAAAGACGTGGCGGGCAAGATTGAGAGGTGCAGATAGGCAGCTTGGCGTGGTATAGAGGGTAACTAAGGGGGGAGCACAGCGACCCCGAGTTCCCGTCCTGTCACACATTAACCATTGCTTCTCATGCAAAACTAAGGAAGTGATACTCCCACTGTACTCTGCACTGGTGAGACTACAGCTGGAGTACTGAATCCAGTTCTGGGCACTGCACTTCAACAAGGACGTGGAAAAACATGAGAGGGTTCAGGGAAGAGCCACCCCTATGAGCAGGGATTTGCAAGATAAGCCATACGAGGAGAGGCTGAGGGACTTGGGCCTCTTTAGCCTATAGAAGAGAAGGCTGAGAGGGCACTTGGTAGTGGCTTACCGCTACATCAGGGGTGTGCATCAAAAACTTGGTGAACAGCTGTTCACCAGGGCACCCCTGGGGAAGACCAGGAACAATGGATACAAACTCCTGGAAGGCCACTTCAGGCTCACGTCCAGGAATAAACTCCCTCCAGTGGTGATGCAGTCACCTACCCTGGAAATCTTCAAAAGGAGACTGGACAGTCACCTCACTGGGGTCACTTGACCCCGCTTGTCCTTCCCTGCCTAGTGCAGGGGTATTGGACCCAGTGATCTACAAGGTCCCTTTCAGCCCCTAACAATCTATGAATCTATGAAACTTGTAACTTCATCTTTTAAGAATGGGACCTGACCATTGGCAATGTGTAGGGGGTACATGCGGGTGCACATGCACCCCCTGAGATTGGCGGTGCACCCCCTGCAAAAAATGCCACTGACATTGCCAGCAGCGCCCGCAGGCTGTAGCCACTTGCCACCCACCACCCCCTCTCCACCAACACCAGCAGTGGCATCTGCGGGCAGTCCCCAATCACCACTGGCCACCGCCATTGCCGCCAGCAGCATCTGCGGGTGGTCACTGACCACTGGCTGGCGCTTGCCACCCCTGCCGTCAACACCGCCGTGGTCACCTGCGGGAGTTCCCCACTCACTGCCGCCACCTTCCCACCACTGCCACCATGCCTGTGGGCGGTCGCTGTGTCCCCCCCACCTCCAGGGGCATGTGTCGTTCATGGGCTTGACCAGACATTTCCCACTTCTCTTCGCCTCCCCACTTCCCTGGTCAGCAGTGTAGTGGCTGTTCTGGTTGTGGCCCTTTTACCCGCACTTTTATTTTGTGGCTTTTATTTCCCCACTGCTGTGTAAAGCACTTTTACATTTGACATGCTGTGTTATATGTCTGGCAGAAGATAGGGTAAATTTGTACTTTATAGACTAACTAAATCAGAGGTGCATAGCATAAACTATACATACCCGTAATCTGAGATAAAATCTACCCTGCCTTCTGCCTGACTTTAGACAAACACTGCTAAGGCCTCTCTTGTGTTATATGTCTGTTGTTCACAAAAAAAGTTTTGGATGTCACATGCTCTTGTTTTCATTTCAGAGATTTTCTGCATGCCATGGAACTTCAGACCCCATAGTAGTTCATTGCTCCCATGTCTGACACAATTTGCATTGCTTTTCCCCAAAACCTTCACCAAATCTCCCAAACTTCATTTAACTCCTATCTTTGTTGATATACCTCAGGCATACATTGCAAAAGAAGTTTTAAATTATGGCATCTTGTGTTCATGGTCTTTTGCCATTCCTTATTTGAAGCTTTTACATTTTATGTTATTATTTGTTTGGATTGTGTATGTCTTACTTTTGTTGTTGTATACAAAATCAAAGTTTGTTTAAACCATGGTCTTTTAGTTTCCTGCTGCATGGAGTTTTTTTTTTTACTTTGGTTTTAGCAAAATACATTCTTCATACTACACAGTCAAGGTTCACTTTTCATGTATGGTAAGAAATTACAGTAGCAAAATGCACACATTTACCTACCTTCTAGCCCTTGTAGATCCTGAATTCGTAACATAATCTGCTGCATAATTTGTGAGTTAGAAGGCAGGTTAGATAAGCACAAGCTTTCTTGAACCCGGGTCAGTTCAGAGTCTCATTTTAATAGAGCTCTTCATGGGAATAGGGATCTGATTACAGGAGTGGAGAAGTTTTTATATAACTTAACTTCTCTCTTACACCATGTTTTCCATCAGCAGATTTTAAAGTGCTTTACAAAGGAGGGTGTATGTTTGTTCATCTGTAAAGTGGAAATAGTGTGGGACACAGAGAGGGGAAAATGACTTGCTCATACCTACCCAGCAGTGGTGGAGCCAAGCATAAGGCTGTGGTTTCTCTTTTAGTGCTGTGGCTTGACATGACTATGTAGTTACCTATCTATAGAAATTCCACTTTGCATAGGATAACCTTAAAGCTAGACTTGCAACTAGAAAATACCACTCTTTATCCTTAGGAAAATCTTACAGACTTGTATTCAAGCAGGCCAGCACACATGTTTATATTTACAACCTTTACTTGGGGTTGATTTTTGAGGTGACAAAACTAAAAGAGAACATACTTTTTTTGCAGTAATTCCTAAACCAAGACTCATAAACTCAAGTGGGGTTATGAGCTCCAAATAAATTATCTTGGAAGAAACTGTGCTAGAAAAAGTAGGTCATATGCCCAGAAAGATCAGGAGCTGCTGGATTACTGCTTGTTTTTGAGGTAGCAAATCCAGAGCATGACCCTACAAGGTGCTGAATGTTCTGCCCCAAATTCAGCAAAGCACAGGAACATTAGACTGTAGTGGGATGTGTATATTTAAAGCTAATTGTGAGTTAATCTGTAGTTTGGGGACAGTACTCAGCCCTTTCTAGCGCTGCACTTTAGATGCTTCTTTCCAACTTCAGATGTAGTCCCTATTAGATGCTCAATTTCACTGTAGAAATATGGTCTACTTTTCAATTTGATAGGAGCAGTTTAATTCCACCTGCCAAATGACATTTACTTTTCTATAAAAATAAATTCAAGTGATGCAAATCTTGATTGAACAATTCTGATCTGTGCCGATCAACTTACTATCAGTTATTTTACCGCAGTCAAAAACTGTCAAATATTCCATGAAGACAAGAGTGCTCTTGTATAGGTGGCAGCCTACCCAACTGCGTTACCTATCTGCTAGCAAGGGCTGGAGTGAGGGCTCCTTGCTCCTCAGTGCTGCAGAAGTCAGGCTGTAATAACTCCAGGCATTTCCAAAGGGAAACAGTGAAACATTTTTTTAAAGTTGGACGGCTGCACGTTTAACGTAACTGCATTTTAAAAACAGACTTTTGGGTCTAATAGTAGCTTTGTGTGTTTTCTGGGGGCTGGGGTGGAGGGGTTATAACTGCTTTGGCTCTAACAGGGCAGTAATCATGCTTCTGTACTTAATAGGGATGTTACAAAGACAAATTCATTAAAGATGGAAAAACACTTTGAAACTATGGGCAGCAATTGTGCAAGTATCTAGCTAGACGGAGTATAATTATAAGATGGTAATGGGAACATATACTTGTAATTCAACCTGATGGCAAAATGCAGCACTATGCAGCTGGCCAGCCAAGGTATATTCATGCATTGCCCACATTTAAATACAGTTCTTCTATGAGCTTAATTTTTATCAATACCAGTGAGATGTTTAGATATATTAATACATAATATAGTGCAGTAACATGCCTCAAAACTGCCTTGCTAGTTGTAAGATATGCACTTTCCTCACAGAAGAAACTACATGTAATCAGCTGGGTTTTCAAAGGCTCCACATGTCCATTTACTGACTAGGTTTAAGTCAGAATAGATTTTTATTTTTATTCAGCTGACTATTAACCTGGTGTAGGATGAATAAGCTCTCTGGCTGTGACATGCTGCCCATGTTTTGAGGAGGATTTAGCTTGCATCCTAGAGAGAACTTGACCTTTTATCCTATACAAGCAGACAGTAGAGGTGTCAGTTGGACACTCAACATCGTTATTTGGATTTAAACTTGCTTAGATAAATTTTAGGAGAAACTTATTATTTAATGTTAACTTCTTTTACAGGTATTTGAAGTATTATTAAAGAATCACTAAAACCCTTATTTAGGTTAATTAGGCTGCAACAGACATTCAAGGAGTGACGGATAAGGTTACCACATCTTGTTATCAGGTCTGTTGGGTTGTATAATCTGAATCAGTCAGAAAGAAGGAAGGTAATCATTTGAAAGGGCCATGGCATACTTTAAAATTAGTTATTTTAAACCACGGTGACCTGAGATTCCTTGAGATCCTTCAAAAGTGCTATGGGTGCCACGCAATGTTAGCACTGTTAGGTGTGCACACGATTCACAAGATAAACCCAGAGTTTTCAAATAGGAATCCATAATGTTAAAAAAATTCTGACCTGCTGTGGTATTTCTGAGTTCTTTGCAACAAAAGAGTTGCTCTATTATTGTCCTATAGTCAAAAAACAAATGAAAACTAAAAGTTGGCATTTTCCAAGGAGTGCCCCGAGTCTAAAAAAGTTGAGAACTACTGTATCTAAAGCCTCCTCCTGAAAGGCAGTTGTCTTCTAACCCAGGAATGAAAAATACATTTAAGACCTGTAGAAACAGTACTTGCTACAAGTATCGGGGGACTATTTCTTCCAGTGTTATCTGGCAGCAAATGGAACAGAACAGAAATGAGAATTTTACACACAAGGTTTGTATTTTGATGGTTTGATAGGAAGTATGACATCATTTTATTGATATAAGATAGGTGGTTACTTATTCTCTCTTCCTTGAGAATGAAGTGTTTAAGAATACTGGATAGCAAAATACCATTCCCAAAATGAGATTAAAATAAATACTGAAAACATAATAATACCGTAACTTAAATCGTCCGCTTCTGGATTGTGGTGTTCTGTACTAGTCACCTCAAAACAGCTGTAGCAAAAAGTGGGAGGGTTTAGAGACAGCCAGTCACAATAATTTGAAGCAAAGAAAGTATGAAACAATTGGGATACTATAGAGAGGAGACATGACCAAGTCTACAACATCGAATGGCATAAAGATGAGAAATTGGAGACTTAGCCACTGGAAGTGGGGGAAAAAGTAGAAGATCCAATCAATTCAGGAAGCTATGTATGTCATCATCCTTCCTCTACCCTGCTCTATATTAAGCTTCATCGCTTCTATCCTCCGCCTGTTTCGATTAGTCAGTGCTGTGTCCATAGTTGCCTGTAAATCACCTAGTGCACTGTTGGTGCCATGCAAATAATTCTCCAATGACCTGGATGGTATAGAAGGACTTGGAGAAATTAAATTAACATGAAAAAATATTACAGTGTTTTCCATTTTTCCACCATTGAAAACCATATCACTGGAAGGACTGGTTAGCTCAAAGGATTAACGATGCAATCTGGAACACTTTAGTGACCACCAAGGTGTCTCGAGCCCATGTTAGCAGTGGATTCAAGTTGATAGTGTTGGCAGCCTGTGTGAAATGTCCTGGCACCAGTCCAGTGCTCCACAAAGCTTTCCATGTTGTAAAATCCACCTTGATTGGTGGTAGCTGCTGCCTTGGTCTCAGCAGAGTGTTTGAGGAGTAAATAAACAGGCACTGAAATGTCTTCAGAAGGAGTCTACCTTGGCTGCAGTGAGGTACAATAGCACATCTGTGTGTGGAAGCTTGCACTGTCACTGGCCGAGTTGGATTTGTTCTGTGGATAGAAAACTTCATGCACGATGAATGTCAATCAGACACCGTTCCTAAGCACCACATTCACAGGAATTCACACCTGCCCCACGCACCAAGGCTACAGAGAGACAGCACCTTTGGGCTGCCATAAACATTTTTATAGTGGCACAAAACCAGAGCAAACAAATGTCTTTGCCCTTTCTTGTGCTACAAATGCCCAAAATTGTGAGATCAGCAATTCCCAGTGATAGTTTTAGCTGCCTTATCTGCAACAGACATGTTCTTCAGCCATCCCAGGCAGGTGCTCTTGGTGCCTCATGGTCCTGATCCTGAGGGACACCCCTGGGCAACATTGATGTCTGCCCGTTTATTGGGTCAGCTGTGCTGGGGGCACATCTCATGACAGCTGATTCTGGCACAAAGATGATGTTTCTTAATTAAGATATTATTTAAACCACTTAGTCACATTAAGATTGACAACTACATAATAGCTAATGAGTATTGGTTATATATGGGGGTGTTTCCCTTTGTCTCATGTTTTAAAAATACACTTTAAAAAAAGCAGCTGAAGTCCAGCATAGATTAATATTTTATATAATTTTATAAACTGCCTTTCCAAACTAGTTTTACTGACTTTTTGTCATTGCTCTGTGTCATGCAGTATTTGTCCCACTGATTTCAGTAAGATCTTGTGTTGTAAGATCTTGTGTTGTGAGTAGTATGTATTACTGCATGACATAATATGTCTTGCATAGTTATACGCGTGTTGCTGTTAGTATTGCTTGCAATTTGTATAAGCCATCAAGGTAGCTAGGCTGGGAGGGAGTGCCAGCTTTATGGCAACATCATCCACAGAAAAATAATTGCCCTCCTGTCTGAATTTTCATTTATACTTGGCAGGAAAGATGAGTAGAATTGAATATCAGAGAAATGCCCCCCCCACATATTTCCAGTGTATTTGACAGCATAATGAACAGTTTTACTTTGTTCTATGTAGTTCATTGTCTTAAAGATCTTATGTAAGTTTTTCACAATGGAAAGAGAGAGAAAATATTTAATAAAAATAAGAAAATAGCATTGTAATAGACCCAGAACAGAAAAGCTAATGGGAAACCTATTTAATTGGAATCTATTTAATTGTTTTTTTGAGAATGTCTGGAGTGTACAAGGCCAAGGCAGTTTTCCTCTAGCCTTGATTCCACTTGTATGAATTTAAGTTTTTAGTGAGTGGATCATGGAAGTTTTTAGCTTAATGGAAAATGTAAGAAAAAAAAGTCCAGTTTCCTCTGTCGATTATTTTCTGTATCCCCTGCTCACTCTGCTCTTTTCTAAAGGACACTTTCATGAATATGACATGATTCCTGAAAGTTTATCTGCTCCCGCTGCTTAATCCCCACCAGAAGTAACAAGTGCTTTCTGTATGACATCATCATTGTTTCCATAACAACCTGTTGTTATAAGCCATTCCTGCTGTATCAACAGGACTTCCTTGTAAATAAGATATGTCTTGCATGGTTCATTTTTAATAATTCAGTAAATTAGACTATATAATAACTTTGAACGGAATGAAGGCAAGGGCTGAACTGGCTTGAGAGTGTTTTGGGTCAGGCCGTGCATTTGGACAGAGCTGCTCATTCCCACAAGACTTTAAAAATATATAATTCTTGGTCCAAACAAACTTTTTAACAGAATGTTTGAACAAATTTTTTAAAACTGATATAACTTACCAAGACAGTATTGATACTCACTGCATTTTATAACTCCTGCTCAGGACTCTGGCATACTGGTGATATAATCCTTTTATTCAGTGGCAATGTTAGTTTATTCTGCCTCCATGGAATACCTTTCACTGGATTTCATCACCCCCCTCTGTAAAAATGTTCAACGCTGTGACTCAGAGAATATAAAATTAAATCAAGGATTATTTTCAGTGATATTCCAGCAATGATTTTGGTTTTGTGTGCATCTGTGTGTGCGCGCGCTTGTGCTTGCTGTGTGGCCTGCCTCCAGTGAGTGTCGTACCATCAAGGGTGGTCTGGTGCAGCACCAGCTACCTTCCCTACGTGCCAAGCAGGGGGTGTTTGTAGCTGGACCTAAGCTTGGCTGCAGCACCCTTCTTCAGGTAGCCCACCTTGGTTGCTTGTCTTTCCTGCTTCTCCTCTGGCCATACTGTACACTCCAGCTCTGAACTTCCCACTTCTGCCTAACTCTGTGGCACAGTGCAAGGAGACTGAAATGTAATTCAACTCATTTCTCCTTGTGGAGAAAGCTGGAGAGCAAGGAGCAAATGTAGATCACACGTTGTTCCGTTGATTTTGCTTTGTAAAATGATTTCAGACATAGCTTTTGCGCGCTCTCACACCGGTTTGGACTGTTCAGAGTGTTTTGCTCCATTGAACGGATTCATATGCACAGCTTTTGCTCGCTCTGCACATCCGATCGACTGTTTTGCTGTTACCTCGGTTCACGTTCAGCTTTTCCCAGCAGGGCTAGAAGACAAAATGCAAAGTGTAATGTACCCCGCACAGCAAAACAGCAATTTGCATGGGGAAAACATTGAATTTGGTGGAATTTTGAGAAACTAGAGCAAAATAAACTGGTTAATGTGCAGAGAGAGCAACAGCTGAATATGAATCAGCATAGCAGAGCAAAATAAACTGGTTAATGTGCAGAAAAAACAAAAGCTGAATAAAGGCATGAGAGGCATGGGACCCTTCAGCCTGGAAACAAGAAGGCGAGGGGGCTTGGTGGCAGCCTGTAAGTACATCAGGGGGGTGTGTGCATCAGGATCTGGGGGAACGCCTGTTCACCAGGGCACCCCAAGGGGTCACAAACACCTGCAAGACCGTTTTAGGCTGCGCATAGCAAAAAACTTCTTTACCGTCCAAGTGTCCCGAGTCTGGAAGAGACCCCCC
>NW_017729025.1:137265869-137267663 GCF_001723915.1 Gavialis gangeticus
GATTCATATGCACAGCTTTTGCTCGCTCTGCACATCCGATCGACTGTTTTGCTGTTACCTCGGTTCACGTTCAGCTTTTCCCAGCAGGGCTAGAAGACAAAATGCAAAGTGTAATGTACCCCGCACAGCAAAACAGCAATTTGCATGGGGAAAACATTGAATTTGGTGGAATTTTGAGAAACTAGAGCAAAATAAACTGGTTAATGTGCAGAGAGAGCAACAGCTGAATATGAATCAGCATAGCAGAGCAAAATAAACTGGTTAATGTGCAGAAAAAACAAAAGCTGAATAAAGGCATGAGAGGCATGGGACACTTCAGCCTGGAAACAAGAAGGCGAGGGGGCTTGGTGGCAGCCTGTAAGTACATCAGGGGTGTGTGTGCATCAGGATCTGGGGGAATGCCTGTTCACCAGGGCACCCCAAGGGGTCACAAACACCTACAAGACCGTTTTAGGCTGCGCATAGCAAAAAACTTCTTTACCGTCCAAGTGTCCCGAGTCTGGAAGAGACCCCCCCCCAGAAGTGGTGCAAGCGCCTAACCTGGATACCACTTGGATGCTTATCTCACTGGGTTCATTTGAGCCCAGCACACTTCCTGCCCCTTGGGGCGGGGGAGCTGGCCCTGATGATCCTGCAAGGTCCCTTCCGGCCCTAACGCCTATGACATCTATGAATACGAATCAATATAACCGAGCAAAATAAAGGCGAAGTGGCTCGAGAGCGAGCGAAAAGCTGAACGTGAATCGAGGTAACAGCAAAACAGTCGGACGGACGTGCAGAGCGAGCCAAAGCTGTGCATATGGATCCGTTCAACGGAGCCAAACACTCTGAACAGTCCAAACCGGTGTGAGAGCGCGCAAAAGCTACGTCTGAAATCATTTTACGAAGCAAAATCAACGCAACAACGTGCGACCTCAAACTCGGTTCGGGTCCTTGCTTCTTCCCGGCGGGTGCGGCCCCCCCCGAGGCGCTGGGAGACGGCCCGTGCAGCCCTGCCCCGGAAGAGGCGGCGCCGCGCGGCGGCTGCCAGTCCGCGGAGCCCATCGCTGCCCCCAGCCCCGCCGAGAGGAGGTCGGCGCCGGCCCGCCACCAGGTGAGCCCCCTCGCGTCCTTCCCGCCGCCAGCCCGGGCCGGGGCCGCCGCTAGTGCGAGGCGCGTGTGAGCACAGAGCAGCGCGGTGCCCTGCGGACACTGGCGCCTTGCACCAACGTGTCCAAATTGTGGTGAAGATTCAGGCCCGCCTCAGGCGCGGGTCGCAGCTTTTTGGGGCACAGGAAAAACCCCCCATCTCCGTTGAAGTGTGATCCTGTCACGGGCTCTGGGGCGCTCAGCTGGAGGCCTCGAGGGCCCAGCCGGTGGCCGACAGGCTGCTGTGTGGCGGGGAGGCCGGGGGGCCACATGCTGACCCCACTGCCTGCACGGAGGGGCCTGCGCACTGGCCAGGTGGTTCGCCCGGCACTGTAGGGCAGCAGTTCCCAATCTGTGGCACAGTACCACCAACAGTAGGCCAACGACCTGTCCGTGTTACCCATTAACTGATTTATTATTCATAGATTGTGAGGCCCAAAGGGACCGCAGAAGATCGTCAGGTCCAGCCCCCTGCACCAAGCAGGAAAGACAACTGGGGGATCACAGTGAGGTGACTGACTGTCTAGTCTCCATGTAATCACTTTAGATGACAGAAGAATTGCTGGTGGTACTGATGGTTGAACGGGAAAATTTGCTGGCGGTGCTTAAGTTTGCATCGTTTTAAACTGGTGGCACGCAATCTGCCAGAGTTTGGGAACTGCTGGT
>NW_017729025.1:137272663-137274048 GCF_001723915.1 Gavialis gangeticus
GATCTGGGGGAATGCCTGTTCACCAGGGCACCCCAAGGGGTCACAAACACCTACAAGACCGTTTTAGGCTGCGCATAGCAAAAAACTTCTTTACCGTCCAAGTGTCCCGAGTCTGGAAGAGACCCCCCCCCAGAAGTGGTGCAAGCGCCTAACCTGGATACCACTTGGATGCTTATCTCACTGGGTTCATTTGAGCCCAGCACACTTCCTGCCCCTTGGGGCGGGGGAGCTGGCCCTGATGATCCTGCAAGGTCCCTTCCGGCCCTAACGCCTATGACATCTATGAATACGAATCAATATAACCGAGCAAAATAAAGGCGAAGTGGCTCGAGAGCGAGCGAAAAGCTGAACGTGAATCGAGGTAACAGCAAAACAGTCGGACGGACGTGCAGAGCGAGCCAAAGCTGTGCATATGGATCCGTTCAACGGAGCCAAACACTCTGAACAGTCCAAACCGGTGTGAGAGCGCGCAAAAGCTACGTCTGAAATCATTTTACGAAGCAAAATCAACGCAACAACGTGCGACCTCAAACTCGGTTCGGGTCCTTGCTTCTTCCCGGCGGGTGCGGCCCCCCCCGAGGCGCTGGGAGACGGCCCGTGCAGCCCTGCCCCGGAAGAGGCGGCGCCGCGCGGCGGCTGCCAGTCCGCGGAGCCCATCGCTGCCCCCAGCCCCGCCGAGAGGAGGTCGGCGCCGGCCCGCCACCAGGTGAGCCCCCTCGCGTCCTTCCCGCCGCCAGCCCGGGCCGGGGCCGCCGCTAGTGCGAGGCGCGTGTGAGCACAGAGCAGCGCGGTGCCCTGCGGACACTGGCGCCTTGCACCAACGTGTCCAAATTGTGGTGAAGATTCAGGCCCGCCTCAGGCGCGGGTCGCAGCTTTTTGGGGCACAGGAAAAACCCCCCATCTCCGTTG
Organism: Gavialis gangeticus; assembly: GCF_001723915.1. Lineage (NCBI taxonomy): Eukaryota > Metazoa > Chordata > Crocodylia > Gavialidae > Gavialis > Gavialis gangeticus. The sequence continues at coordinate 137,273,573 of NW_017729025.1, forward strand.
AAGTGTGATCCTGTCACGGGCTCTGGGGCGCTCAGCTGGAGGCCTCGAGGGCCCAGCCGGTGGCCGACAGGCTGCTGTGTGGCGGGGAGGCCGGGGGGCCACATGCTGACCCCACTGCCTGCACGGAGGGGCCTGCGCACTGGCCAGGTGGTTCGCCCGGCACTGTAGGGCAGCAGTTCCCAATCTGTGGCACAGTACCACCAACAGTAGGCCAACGACCTGTCCGTGTTACCCATTAACTGATTTATTATTCATAGATTGTGAGGCCCAAAGGGACCGCAGAAGATCGTCAGGTCCAGCCCCCTGCACCAAGCAGGAAAGACAACTGGGGGATCACAGTGAGGTGACTGACTGTCTAGTCTCCATGTAATCACTTTAGATGACAGAAGAATTGCTGGTGGTACTGATGGTTGAACGGGAAAATTTGCTGGCGGTGCTTAAGTTTGCATCGTTTTAAACTGGTGGCACACAATCTG
>NW_017729025.1:137279048-137283110 GCF_001723915.1 Gavialis gangeticus
CTGACTGTCTAGTCTCCATGTAATCACTTTAGATGACAGAAGAATTGCTGGTGGTACTGATGGTTGAACGGGAAAATTTGCTGGCGGTGCTTAAGTTTGCATCGTTTTAAACTGGTGGCACGCAATCTGCCAGAGTTTGGGAACTGCTGGTGTAGAGGGAAACTAGAAGGCGGGGGGGGGGGATCCCTGGAGTCTGCTCGCACAGCGTATGTCCCGTACAATTTCATGCGCAGCCCCCAGCTGCGCTAAAATTGGACTGCCTTGCCTAGGGCAAACAATCTCAAGTCTGTCTTAACCTCCTTACCTTCTTTTCCACTTCCTGTGAAATGAGAAGAGAAACTGTATTTGCCCAACTGTTTGATGGAGCTGCCCGTCCTAAATTATAGCATCCACAATTTTAACACATTGAGCACACCTTAATGGTGGGGGGGGGACTATGGTCCTTGGGGACAATATGATACAAATGAGTCCAGCCTTGAGTATTTCATGATACTTACAGAATGGGGGAAAAAACAAACACTACTTTGTGGTTTGGGGTGTTTTTTTCCAGGGAAAACAGGCCGGTTTCCACCAAAGATGCCTCACCAGGTAGCCCCAGATGGCAGGTCTGGAGGCCATTTTCCAAAGTCTCATCTTGCAGAAGCAGTTGCCAAGGCCAAGGCAAGTGGGGGTGGAGGAGGAGGCGGCGGAGGAGGAGGTGGTGGCGGCGGCAGCAGCGGGAGAGGCCTTGTGGGACAGATCATACCTATTTATGGATTTGGAATCTTTCTGTACATCTTGTATATTCTGTTTAAGGTAAGAAGGATGGATCCATTTTTCAGGATGTTGACTCTAATTAAATCACAAGAAAATATTAACTTTGGAGCTGACTTAAAAATCGTTTTGGCAAAAATATTTTTATTTCAACCCGTCTTCAATGAGTAAATTAATGGGACAGTAAAAGAGGGCTGTGTTGCATTTGGTAGTTGTTGCAATGGCACTGTCATTAAGACTGTAGCATATGTCCCAGTGTAATATCTGGTTTTAGTTCTTTCACTTTAAGATTTCCAGAAGAATATATTTTTTTTAAAAGAGCCATCCTTTTGCTTGGAGAAAGGGTGTGTGAGAGTAGATTGCATCATTTCTCCTTCCCAGAGGTTAAGAAAAAATATTAAATCCCTCTGAGAATTAAAGGAACGCAACTTTAGTGGCATAAATCAGTGAAGCTTCATTGACTTCAATGGAGGCACCTTAGCTAAGAATCTGGCTTGAAATTCAGGTTTAAAAAGGCAGCTTAAACATTGTTTAAGCCATTAGAACATGTTATGGATATCCATGTCTCAAAAAGACCTAATATTTGCCCATATAAACTTCAGATGGGTTTTATTTTGGCTCATACTACATATCTTATTGTGGATACGTCACCTGTTAGTGCAGGAGGATTGGAGAGCAGCCATTCAGAGCTGCTGCTGTTCTTCCTGAATGGACTGAGAGGGAGAGGGTACTGACAGGGCTATGTGTGCTATCCAGAGTTTGAAGCCTTGATTACAATACTTCAGTGTACCAAGCAGCAGGGGAGGGAGGCTAGTTTGTGGCAGCTTTTGCAGATTGCCTCTCCTCCTAGAGCAACGATGGAACCTGGCACCAAACTGTGATTCTGAATGATTGTCAGTCTGTGCTCAGAAAAGTCCTATGACAGGAGAAGCAGAAGTGTTGCTGCAAGCCAGGAATAAGATATGTTGGCTGGGTTGCTTAAGCAGTTAAAGAGCATCCACTGTGTTTACAGAGCATGCAGAGGAGAGGCAGTACATGGAGAGGTTAGAGCTTTTTAGTAGAAACTCCTGGCATCTGTGTGTGGGTCTGTCAGAGTGGGAGTACAAAGGCAGAGAAGTAAATAAATAGCAGAACATTTTTGCTAGAGAGAGAGAGAGAGAGAGAGAGAAATGGACTAGATACTTTTTTACTCTGGCCTGTAGTTACCCAAGTCATAAACCCTTTGTGTGTGCGCTATGTGCACACAATTCAGGCCACTTGAAACAGAGGGCAAATATTTTAAATATAAATATGACATTTTATCAGGCGATCTTTCATCTTTCGTTAAAATTCCCTTTGTTATGAAGATCTGATGGTAGTTTTGATAATCTAGATTTCTAGGTTTCTTTGCAGTCATGTTTTATTTTTTTCTCTTGTGCTTTTCAGTGGATGGTTTCTAGTATAATTTTAATTTCTGTCTCTTTCTTTGCTTTAATCTCTTTGGGGCTTCTGTACTGCTCTTGCTATACCTCCTACAATAGCCATTTTTTCCACTTACCAGCTCTCTTCCAAGGGAAAAACCACTACAGGGGAGCGGAAATGTCCTTCTACTATACCTGGAAACATGAATAGGAAAATCAGTAAGTATTATTTCCAAGATGATTAGATATTACCCACCTCACTGCTTACTCTTCAGATATTCAGACCTGTCTCTGTCTTCTGGACACACCAAAATTGCTTTTTTGTGTAATATGACAGCAAGCAATAGCTTCTCTGTTGCTGTTGGATAAATCAACTCTGTGGTAAAACAGGTACTGTGACATCACTTTCCGTCTAAGTGAAAGTGCATAATAAAACCATTTAGTGGATTGATTTCTTTGCAGTAACAGGTAAAGTGTGTACATTTTGAGAACAATATAAAACAGTACAAGGAAAGCCTATACTTCTCTATTTTTTGAGAGTATTTGATTTTTTTAAAAACTTTTTTTAAAGCACCATTATATCACCAGTACTCATAACTAGTACAAAGGACACTCCATCTACAGAGAAACAGGCACGCAATACAGATTGTACAAGGACAAAGTCTTCAGCTTATCTAACGCTAAAGTAGATCTATAGAATATAATGCTCCACTCCTGCAGTATATTGCATGTAGGTGTGACTCCATGAATTGCAGGATTGGAGGGTAAAAGGTTTTTCACCAGGGCAAGATAATCATTTAATTGGTCTTTAAATTCATCACTTATGAATCCAGTCAAACCTATAAAGAAACTAACTGTATGATTTAGATCTCCAGTAAGCAATAATAATAATTAGCACTTTATACCTTCAAAGCACTGAACAAACCTTAACTAACAAGTCTGCAGAATAGGGGCCTGAAACAAAGCCCACTGAAAGTGATAAGTGTTTCTGGTGACTTTCACTGAATCAACATCACTAAATAACAAAAGGCCAAAGATATCAGATGATTAAAAATTAATTTGGGATGTGGCTGCAATAGGAAATTTTTGATTTTGAAACTTTGTAAGGGCCCTTAGACAGGGGTCTTTTTCTGCATTTGTATATACTGAACTGTTACTATGCTCTCTGTTGCATTCTTTCCTCCCATTTTCACCTCTTTTAGATTGCTAAAAGGTGATATCTGCATTATAAAGAAATTGGGCAACTTTTTTTTCTCTCGTTCATTACTGTCTTTTTTTTTTCTATGATTGATGGAAATTGTACCAATGACATAATAAGTCTGTCTATTTCTAGGCTGTAATTACACAATTTGTTAGTTTTAAAGTTCAGACAAACAGTTATTATTATAACAGCACTATTTAAATGCATTGTTTTGTTGTCTAGATTCTCAGAGAAAATATAACTAGCATATTAAAAGAGAGTACCATCAGTAGAGTCATGTCATGTTTTCCTTACCATAAGTGTAATAATTTTGACATAAATGTATATGGCTGGTAATATCATGCAGGTCTTGTATACAGTACTATACATTTTATTATCTGTATCACTGATTCTCAGCTAGGGTGCCTTGAGATACTTTCATTAATGCTGCTGGGTGTCATACAATGTCATCACTGCAAGGTGTGTAAATATGATTCGCAAGATGAACCCAAAGATTTCAAACAGGGATTCATAGTGTTAGAAACATTTCTGACCTGCTGTGGTCTTCCTGAGTTCTTTGCAACAGAAGAATTCATAGAATCATAGAAGTCGGGTCGGAAGGGACCTTGTAGATCTTCAAGTCCGACCCCCTGCCTGGGCAGGAGAAAAACTGGGCTCAAATGACTCCAGCCAGGTAGGCATCAAGCTTCTTCTTAAAGACCCCCAGGG
>NW_017729025.1:137283239-137290665 GCF_001723915.1 Gavialis gangeticus
GAAGGGACGTTGTAGATCTTCAAGTCTGACTCCCTGCCTGGGCAGGAGAAAAACTGGGCTCAAATGACTCCAGCCAGGTAGGCATCAAGCTTCTTCTTAAAGACCCCCAGGGTAGGAGCCAGCACCACTTCCCTTGGAAGTTGGTTCCAGATCCTAGCTGCCCTAACTGTGAAGTAGTTCTTACGGTTGCTCTAGTACTTTTCTGTAGTCAAAAAAATGAGTGAAAAGTAAGAGCTGGCATTTTCCAAGGGATACCTTGACTCTAAAAAGGTTGAGAACCACAGATCTACACACGCATGCACAGCAATTTTGTGAAATAAATACAGCTAATGGTAAAAATTAGAGTTAAAAATAATTTTTACAATACTTGGTTAGAAGAATTATGTTTCCAAGGAGCCAAAGATTTACCACAGGATTTTATAGAATCACAAAATTAGTGCTGGAAAACAAATGATACCAGCCAACTATGTTTTTATGCCTCTATCTGTACTCCTAAGTATCTATCACTTGGGAAGTGCGGACAGTATGGGTTAGTGGATAGATCATTGGACTGGGAATCAGGAGACTTCTGTTCTTTCTCTAATATTAACATGCTTTGCAACCTTTCAGAAGTCACTACCCTTCTCTCCACTTCAGTTTCTCTTCCCAACTTATTTCTGTTTAGCCTGATGTCATGAAACAATTGAAGTCAGTGGTGCATAAAGTTAAACGCATTCTTTGCCGAATCAGTTTGTAAGTGTCTCAAAGCAGCAGCTGTTTTTCAGTATGAGTTTGAGCAGTGTGCTGCTTGATGAGACCCCAGTCTGGGCTTTGGCTGGATCAATGTGTATGTCTATACAAGATGCTACAGCACAGTAGCAGTGAGCAGCTGCGCTGTAGCTCATTGCTGTGGTGCCATAGCGTCTCCAGGCATGAACTGTGACGGCAACACTACTGAACAGTAATAACAAGCTCGTTGCTACTGTGCAGTAGCATCTAAAAAACATGCAGGGATGGTAGTGCATGGTAACGCCACTTACTGCCCAGTCATTTAGTACTTGGATAAGCAAGTACTAAATGACTGTGCAGTAACAACTGTGCAGTCTCTCACTCATGTAGACATGGCTACTGGGAGTGTCTACACGTGTAAATGCTGCTGGATGCCAGTGACGCAGGTAGCAGCCAGCCTCAGTTGGGTGGAGACTCCCTGTCCATCTGGGGGCTTGCTGCTAGCTGCCCCACAAGCACATCAGGACAGGGGGCTGGGACCTGCCCTTCTCCCTGCAGCTCTTTTCAAGCCTCCTGCTCTCTCCCACCCCCATTGGGAACCAGGGTTAGAGCTGCCTGCTGCCGGAGCAGGGGAACATTGTCCCTGCTTGTGCTTCACCACTGGAGCCCGCCCTGGCAGCAGGCAGCTCCCAGGGGCAGGGAGCAATCTCCCAGCCCCCGCCAGGAGGCAGCTGTCTCCTGGCCCTGTGCTCCCTGTCATAGAAAATCTGTTAAATACAATAACTTTGAATCTTTGTTCACAAGAATTTATTTGGTGAATTTAGTGAGAACAGGTAACTTCACAATAGGTTAGACTATTACTACATTTCCATTAGAACATATGATTGGGAGACCTTTTTTGCCATATCATTTCAATCTCCAAGACATTTATAATCAGCCAATCACTCTGCATATCAGTGGTTGCTTGTGAGACATTCTGAGATGGTTCCTTGTCTGTATCTCAGGGAACTCTCTTTACTCCTTCTGTTATACCTGGAGAAGTGAAAGAGAACATTCCTAGGGGCTCTCTTATTTGTGCCTCTTAGCTGCCTCCGAATTAGTTTGTCTGGGTATACTGTTTGCTGAGACAAGCCAGCTTTGTTAACAGAACAGGCATACATTTTCAAAGATTCCAGTGATAGCTCTTGGGATCCTGTTTGTTTTGCAGCTGATTATGAACTCACCCAACTACAAGAAAAATTGAGAGAAACTGAGGAAGCCATGGAAAAATTAATCAACAGAGTAGGATCTAATTGTGACAGGTATGTTTCAAATCACAGAATTTTAAAGGTGAAAAATTTCTTTATAACCAGAAATCAAACTATAGGAGAAAAATATCTGCTTATTATCAAATGTAGATCCCTTGGATGAAAAGCAACTGTCACTACTTTATAATGCTTTATAATGTCTACTGTTGAATTTATACTTGTCATAATATATTTTTGCTGTGTTCTTTTTTTTCTTTCTAGTTCTATACTTAAATTATTCTTTCCAGTTTCAGCTTATTTAAAGGGAATGTTCCAGTTACATACTGTACTATGTAGCTTGGGAGCTAATGGCAGATGTCTAAAGTAAACATAAAATGCAACACAGAGCACCCCCCACAACATACTGTAGCCCCATGATTTTTCTGAATTCTGCCGAAGAGAATGACTTGAGCGTATGCTAGCTTCTAGGATTATGTATATTCTTTTAAGCAAGAATGCAGTTATCCATCAGTACTCTGTTTAAACCTTAAACATAGACATTAGGTTGAACTAAACTTGAACTAGCTGTAGCATTCTCTTTCATAAAAATATTTTGTTATGGAAAAAATTGTCCAGGAACTGTGATTTGTATTTGACTGAAATATGAGACTGAAACCTCGGGAGATTAAAGTATAAGCGAAAAGTGTTTTGCGGGATGAACTAGTTGTTCTGAATTTGACAATGGAAAAATTACTTTAAATGACTACAGGACAGTTCTAAAGCCCAAAGCCTCCCTGGGAAATCTAATAGTTATGAAATAGGTTGCTGCATGTATATACAATAACAAAGCAAATAAAACTAAGCCAGATCTCTAGAGATGGACTCAAGCTGCAAAATTTGAAAATTTAGATGCAACAAATTTCAAGGAAAAAGTCTCTTATTGTTTTCAGTGAGCAAAGTATCAGGCTTTAATGTCCGCAATGACAAGCTACTTTGTAAAACTCACACTGGAGAACTCTGGGTTGACATAGGTGCATCTTACTGTTTATATAATGTATTTCTTCAGTTTACAAGTAAAAGGATGACTGCTGCAATTGCCAGTCTTGCAAGCTCAGTGTATATCTGAAAGTCTTTCTGTTCCTGCATCAGTGCCAGGAGTGAAAGCTTCTGCAGGAACAGTACTGTAGTTAGGATAACCTGCATATCCTATTTGTACACACCATGAATTTTACCCAAATTACATCTGTAAATTGTGTCCACATTGCACCTGTTGCTTTCACTCTAGTTGCACAAGTCTTAACAAAAGGCATGTATAGAAGGTAGTTGGGGGACATGCATGGTTTTTATGACTGGAACATCATTTTGCAAATCTCTTGGAGCATGAGCCAGAAGAGAATGCAGTTCATAGGAAGGAATCATAGGAAAGTGGGGCTGGAAGGGACCTCACAATATTATCTATTCCAGTTCTTGTGCTTAGAAATTCTATAGAGAAAAAATAATTTTTGCCATCTAAATCAAGATGACAGTCTAAATACTTTTATTTATCCCTAAACTGACCTGTTTGATGTCTCAAAAATGGGCTTAAATTGTCATGGGAACCCTCTGCACAAGGCAAATTTTAGCCACTGGGGAGATGTAGGAACTGATCTAGCATTAATTGAAATCTGTGGAATAACTTTCATTAAAGCTGATGGAGTTCAATCAGAGCCTACCATGAGTAGATCTGCTTTTTACTGGTCAGTCCATCTGGATTTGTGGTACTGGGTATGAACCAGTCTGAGAGTCTAATCCAAATCTGAATGCAAAAAAATAGTACCCATTTAAAACAAATACAAAGAAATACAAGCACAGGTTCCAAACATACCCAAACTGAAAGACTTTCTAAATCTGAGTTTAATTTCTCATTGACTTTATGGAGTCAAGGCCCTTAAGAAAAATACATGCGTGCAATTAGAAAATAAAATTAGAGCTTGTAGTTTTTTTTAACCTTAAAAGAGGATGCATTTAAAATTAAGGAGTATGAGAACACCATTAAAATGACCCACATCTCCTAGGAACAGGTAATAAAGAAAAATCTTTGACAGAAAAGTCCCAGAAAGGTTGAATTAATTTTACTATTATAGGAATGTCTATAGAGTCATGAACTGATTCTAGACACTGTGCAAACACATAGCAAGACAGAATCATTGCCCAAAGTACTTACGGTCTAAATAGGCAGAGCAAAGGAAATATCCTGCTTTTACAGTTGGGAGTTTGGAGGCCAAAGGACTTAAGGGCATTTTTACATGTGTGCCAGGAGTTGCAGGGGCTCTGAGAGCCTCTCTAATGAAAGCACTCAGCACGTCTTGTGTATCAGCATCCCTGCGCTTCAAACTGGTCATCAAATGAGCTTTAGTTCAAGCGCCCCAGCTGCCATTTTGAAGCGTGGGGATACTGATGCACGAGACATGGAGGCTGGCTGAAACGCGGTAATTACCACGGTCCAGTAGACTCAATTGAGTCTGCTCCAATGCACTGTAATTACAATGCACAAGAGCAGCCTCCTGGCTTGTGTACAGGCATCCTAAGTGTTTTATCTAACGTCACACATGAAATCTGTGGCAAAACCAGGAATTGCCTTGTAACGATTCCCTTCCATTATGAAACTGTCCTTCTTCCCTTAATGAAGGCCCCAGAGCCATCACTAGAGATTTTCAACTTTTTCTTTCTGTCAAACTGTCCTCAGAACCTAATGATTTTATATGCTGCAAAAATGCATGTTCTAGGGGAAAAAACCCAAAACCTCTTTTATGGGCCTCAAATAAGTTTGGGATCAGGGTTTAGTAGCAACATGTAAAATACTGATGTTTTAAGTAAAGAGAATTTGTTTTTCATGCTGAGTGATAAAGTGAGTCCATCATTCTTTTTACTTTCTTCTATAATGAGTTAGTGCATAGTTTGCCCTCTTTTGCTGCACCTCTCCCTGTACATTTATTTGTCTATAATGATATGAGACTGAAAGATTTCAGAATAGCTTATGTGTTGTTCTATCAGATGAAGTCTCTTCCATTATCCAGTCCTGTCTTGCACGGAGGTTAGACAGAAGGGAACTTTGATTTATTGCATATCTAAGTTTAGAGATCATCACAAGTGATGCATTAGTTGCATAATTGCCAAGACTTTAGCTTAAGCATAGGAAATGCTCACTCACAGAAATAAAAGACACTATTTAAAAGGGGAAAAGGATTGTTATAAGTATTTGTATTTATTAACATGAGCAAGGAGACAGGTACAGAAACATCTTGGAGGGAGGGAGGCTAGAATGGTATCCAAAGTATCCAAACTAAAAAATGGACAGTAACATCAATTACAGAATAAGTACTCCAAGATAGACCATAGAGGGTACCAAGCTAAGGTATCATGATACATAAAGCTTTGTGAATATCTCAGTCATCCATTTGTGAATATCTCAGTCATCTATTTTTTCTCTTGAATAGACTATAATCCTTCAGCAGTTACAGCATAACTGTAATAAGCATACACTTATTATTTATTACAGAATCCAGTTTGGCTTGGAGCCCACTTATGTTTTTTTTCCTTAGTATGGTGTGTCAAACAGGAAAATATTAACAAGGGAAATTTTAAATAAAACAGTCCATGTTCTTGTTACCTGCTACTTTAGTATATCCTTCATTTTATTGCAGGAATCCCACAGAGATTAGTTCACAAAAATGATGCTCAAGTGACTGTGAATCCCAGCTTTCAATATTAGATTCCTTAGGATGGACCCAAAAAGTAATTTGGACACATCGCCTAAGAGAAGCTGAAGTTTTGGGTTAGTACCTAGGCTGCCTATACAATACATGGGGAGTTAGACTACAAACAAACAACTTAGAGCAGGTTAGAAAAGGGTGTATCACATGTGTCAGCTGCACTGTGGTAACATTGTAGTAAATGAAAACTTAAGCTCTGGTAGTATAGTTCTTTTTCACTGAGGCTTAAACTGTTCCAAAATCTTCATTTCTGCTAACTGGTTAAGAGGCAGGCTTAACCCAGCTTGACTGCCAATGCAAAATCATGTTGCTGAGCTGACAGTTATAAAAAACTTGCTTTTTACCATGAGCTGTATAAATGGGCTGCAGCAGTATTGAGGTGGGATACATATAAAGCTCCGTGGAACTGTTTTTTCTGCTACAACTGCTCTTTAATGGTGACATTTTAAGACAATGAAGCCAAAAAGAAAACGAGTTTCAAACTGAAGTGTATGAGACACCAAGGTTGGTGATAGATTTTCATTGCAGCTGTGATAGCTCCTTAGGAACTGTTGGGACCTCAATATAAGTTTATGAAACCATTACTGTACCTGCCAGTGACTACTTTGGGACTCCACAATACAGTGTGTGCATCATTGCCACAATAAACTGTAATGGCTCTTTTGGAGCTGCACATGTACCCAGCAAGAATGAACTGCTGCAGCTCTTGGAAACAATAATTTCTTTCATCACATGCCTTCTGTTTCCTCCTTTTATGCATTGTTCAGACTTCCAGCAAATGTCTTATGAGTCTCTCCCTTTGCAGGTGGCCAACTATAGGGGAGGTAATTAGCTGTGTGCCACTTTGTCTTGCCTTCTTTCTGGACAAGGTGAGGGATGCCTCAGATGCTTAAGCTGCAAGGAGGAACAAGAGTTCAGGGACACTACTATGCCCTAGCATTTCCTATAGACCAACTGAAGGCAAGTAACCAGGAAATCCAGCTCCCTTCATAAGGCAGGAGGATCCCTGACTAGACCATTCCAGCCAAATGTCTGTCTAAGTTGATTTGCGCATGGTCCTAACTCTGTTCCTGTATCCAGCTTTTTCAGTAAATTTGAAAATGGAATGAATAGCTGCTGCCTCTTTTGTGGCTACTAGGAGCTTGTATTTTTTTGGACAATAAATCAAATCAGTAATAGACTTTTAATTTAATTTAAAAATAAATCAGTCCTCCCCTCTCCCTGCCCCTCCTCCCTCCCACAAATCCAAAGGACAGAAATTAACCACAGTCCTGCACAATTTTTAATCATACCCTAATTGGACAGCAGGGCTACCTGTGCTGTTCAGTGATGGCACTGTGGGGACAGTCAACTGATTTATAGCTGTCATTGATGGCTCACAAGTAGAAGATTTTCAGCTAGCAGTGAGGATCCTGTACCCTCAAAGCAACAATTAAAGAGCCACTTGAGTCCATGCTAACAGTGAGGAGTCTCTAAGTGGCACCACATGCGTGCTGTATACTGTGTAAAATTTAATGTAGATACTGACTGAAGTAACAAAATAGAATATTGCATTTTCCTACAAACCTCAAACAAGGTACTCTAATTCCCAGTAAGGGTTTATTTTTATTCTTTAAGCCCTTGAACCATAAGAACAGAACACTGTAAAAGATCTCCTGATCCATCAAGTCTAGTCCCTCAGGCAACTATCTACCCACAGATTCCACCTCCTGCCCTCAAATACCACAACTACATGGCACA
>NW_017729025.1:137295665-137313859 GCF_001723915.1 Gavialis gangeticus
CCTGATCCATCAAGTCTAGTCCCTCAGGCAACTATCTACCCACAGATTCCACCTCCTGCCCTCAAATACCACAAGTACATGGCACAAAACCCAAACTACCCTTTTACACACTACAAGGTAAAGCAGAGGAGATGGGAGCACAGATTCCCCCTAATGGCAGAGAAGTTTTGGGGTAATATATGATGACAGGATCCTAAGAATTACCAGAGTGCATTCTGTACTAGCCAGATGACTCCATAAGTTTAGTTTCCCCTCCTTCCTAGCCCTTGCTGCTTGTTACCATCTTGGGCAGTTTGTTTTGTCTTAGTCTAGATTGCAGAAGTTGCACTGATGAGACTTATAATTTGTATAGATACAGATGTCAAATAATGATACTTTTCCACTCCTTCAGGCTTCTGCTCTATGACCCAAGACAGTTTCAAAAAGTCTTTGAATCTCTTGTTACTTCCCACTGTTTTGTGTCTACTGGGGTGTTTGATATTTTGTAGTGGGGCCCAAAATGTTACGACAGACCAGGAAAAAAGATTACTTCAGCAACTACGAGAGATCACTAGAGTCATGAAAGAAGGCAAACTCATTGATGGCATCTCCCCAGAGAAAGAAGCTGAAGAAGCTCCTTATATGGAAGACTGGGAAGGTAAAGGAGCATTTTTATTTCCTCTTTACTCTTTTCTAAAAAATAAATAGATTTCCAGCAATGGATTATTTTCCCCAAATCTAGAAACTAGAATACTGTACATTTTGCTTCTTTCATTTTCGAATGGTAGCTTCCAAAATGCCACAAGAGGGTCTCATTTTTTTCCAATTATAATAATGAGCAAAAGGATTTTGAAATATCTAGCATTTCACATTGTGAGAATAACACGATATCTGTTGCCAGAATTGCATATGAAATTAAGCACGCACCATCTGCTACTTTGTCTTGGCTGACATAGATTTATGTGTTTGCTTTTCTTCATTTGGCCGGATTTTATTTGCTTCAGTTTAATACAACTGGAAATTGGAATCAATGTGTTTTGCATTACTTGAGTTTGGTTTTAGTTGGTAGTTCTTTGTTTGCTCCCATATTGTAAAGATAATTAGAGACATTCACTTCAGGAATTCTAGGTTTCTAAAATTCTGTACTTCAAAGATATTTTGTTTTCTGGTTGCTTTAGTGTTATATAACCAATGTTTGCGTTGCTAACTTGTAGAATTCTGAAGGCTTTTTTATGTAGTCATAATTTCTTGCTCTTTAGGAAGCTTTCAAAAGGTTCAAAATATAAATCGTGAATAGTAGCCTCGAGCTGTGCTTTCTTGGTTTAGTTCTTGATGCATTTCCTGAAATGAAATGCACAAAAGCATTTGGTTTTATCTGGTTTTCCAGCTTGACAAATGATTCTATTTAATTCTATATCTGCACTCTTCAAAACACATCTCCGTGAATCTGGAGAGAGGAACTGAGGAATTTGTAAACACATTTACTTAGAGATATGGGGCTGTTAACCCAGCAGTTTCCCTCACTCTGTGTGGCACCAGCCATGGATATTAAACACTTATAAAAGTCTGGGTTGAAATCCTAACCCCTTGTAGTCAGTCTGAGTTTGGTGATTGGTTTCAGAGGTTATGTTTTGTCCCTTCCCCTGAATGTTTGGGATAGAGTTAGTTTGCATTAGCTGCACCACTGGGGGCTTTTGCAGAGTGAAAGCTCAGAGTTACACTAGTATGACTTCAAACTACTTAGAATAATCTTCTTGGAACAGTTTGTCAACACAGTAATTTTATCAGTGTCATCATTAGTGCTGCTGTTTCTTTTCAACCCTTATTATTTAATATTTTAAGTCACATATCACTTTTGTTCCAAAGGTTATCCAGAAGAGACCTATCCTGTCTATGATCATTCTGATTGCATTAAGCGAAGACAGGACACGATTCTTGTAGATTACCCTGGCCCCACTCAGCCCTCTGCTGAAGAGCTAGCAGAAAGAATGGAAGGTGTGGGAGATGAGGAGTATTTGGGTAGTGAAACCTTATTGTCCAATTTCACTTCAGGGAGGGACAGCCATGAGACAGGACAGAAAGAGGATGAGCAACCCAGCTTCAGTGACACGGGTGGTGTCCTTCATCCTAGCCACGACTTTGAGATGTGCTGTTGTTGTCACTGTGAGGAGGATGATCCTGCTGTCGTAGCAGAGAATGCCGGGTTCCACTCTGACACCTGCAGCGAGGCAGAAGAGCCAACCGAAGAGAGCCTGGCTGTAGAATCTGACAGTGAAAATGCAGCAGCAAAAATCCAAGCTGGCGGGGAGTCAAGTGAAGCTGGTGCACTGAGGAAGCGAAACACAAAAGTACTTGAATGATGGAAACCATGTGTGGTCATTATAGTAATGGTAACATCCCACACATTGTCACATGTGTGCTCTTTGGTCATGACCCAGACTTCCTCCCCTTTCCACTTTCAGCACTTCAAATTAATTTCAGCTTATTAATGACTGTCCCAGCACCTGCCTGACTTGGAAGGTAATGACTTCTTTCATTCAGTGTCTTGGTTGCTTGTTATTCACCTGCCAGCAGCCCGTGCTCCTTGCTTGCCAGAGACTGCAACGTGTTTGAGCAGAGAGTTATTTGCTTCAGATATTCACACATTCTCTCTACTTTCTGATTGCTGCCTCTTAATAACACCCTTTCCTCTAAAATACTAGCTTTGCCACAGAATCCTGATGGTCAGCACTGGGAAGGACTTCCTGCCCTGGAGTTCAGCCTTCCTGATTAGTTATGAAAACAAAGCCATTTGTATTAGTGTTTTGATGGGGAGGAAAGCGTTGAGGTTGTGCCTGTGTAGCAGTTGTCAGTCCATCTAGTCACCTAACTGTCAAGGAATCCAGCATGAGCTGCATTGGCGACAAGATGCTTTTTCGACTGCTTTACTATTACTGTGGATCCAGGAATAACTGTTTCTGTTTCATCAGTAAATATGACACAGCAGGCATTTTATTCTTAGACCGCTAGGGCACGTCTTGGTCCTATTTTACTGAATGCCTGCATATACTTAAATGCATCTGAGGTGCTGGTATCATGTGTCTCTTTCATTTTAAAACCCTAATTTTTCAGAAGTGTATTCTGATGTTTACATTGAATAAATGATGACATTCTTGCTATTTATGAAAGCTTTCTACTGTGGAAAAATAGTTCATTATAGAAAAAAAAGAGCATATATCTGAGATGCTATCGAATGCTTTCCCTTTTCTATTTAAAATTATTTTGACACTAAACACATTTGTAGTCAGTTTTACATTAAACATTCTCCTTTTGTCCCCTCAGTAGCACTTATTTTTGCCCCAGCAATTCCTAGCAGGCTGTTTTGCAAACAGGATTATAGGTGTCAGGGGTTTCAATCTGGCTTTTAATAATGGAAAATGAGGGTTGAAAGTGGCCCAAAAGGCACCAAAGTCCCTTTAAACTTTAATCTTGTCCTCTGTGAAGCATCTTCCTCCTCAAACCAGTTGCAGTCATTTCCTCCAATTATATGCAGCTCTGCTCTTGCCTCAGAGAATGAATTGGAAATATTGAACATTCCCACTTCAGCAAATGAACCTTCAAGACAATTCTTGGAAGAAGGGCTGGCGGTGGCAGGTAAGCTAGTGATGAGTGCTTTTCTCCTTCAAGTGTGTACAATAGTATTTCTCAGGTGATAAACATGTTTCCTTTCAGCCTAGATGGGGCACTTAATGCTACTTCAGGGCCTACATTACTGCTGAAATTTTATTAAGAATCCATATTGGGAGCATTGAAGGGGAACTGTAGACATAAATGTTAAACTTCACAGCAGCTGAGCTGAGAAGACAAAGAGAGTATTGGGGGGAGGGAAGGGAAGGGATTGTTAGGCCTTGCTAGTAAATGTTTTCGATATTAAAATATGAAAAATATGACCAAATGATTTTTATACTGTAATTTTCCCTCCTATTCATGTATATGCATGGCTGAATGGATGGCCCTTATGTGAATTAGATAATTTAATGACGTAACGCCCATACTTTGTGAGCAGTGCAAACAATACCCAAACAACCCTCTTGCCAATCGGAACATAGTTTTTGGTTCCTTCAACCCAAAGTTATGTTATAATGAGTTTGACTGATTTTTATTCATTGACTTTAATGGGGCTGGGACTTCCTTCCTCAATAGTTTGTCTGTCAGTGTTCCTTGTTGGCACCACGCCACGTCAGTCACTTATATACACATTGGATGGACGTCTGTCTTGTATGACAGGAATCAAGAATCCAGTGAATGTTTCTGCTTTGTGTTTTCTTTTGAAGTCTGCCATTAATTTTATATGCCGGAACTATTTGGGTTGTTTTCAGGCTAATATGTAACATGGGGAAATAAAACCTTGTTCCTGGAGCAGAGTAACTGCAACCGGGGATGTGATGCCACTACATGAAGGCAGCATTGTGCAGTAAAATATACCTTTCTCCTGTTTTCATGACAGCTTTTTGACATTCCTGATCTTTCAACATTCATTTCTATAAGTAAGCCATTGGGCATGGCACACAAGGGAGAACAAGGAAAGGTGGCTTTTTCTTCAGCATAGCTTACAGCAGGTCAAGTGTTGCTCTAAGGCAGAGGGCAGCAGCCTACAGGCTGGATCCAGCCTGTGGAACCATTAAACCAGACAACAGAGCTGGGGCTTCAGCAGTGAGAGACCTCCACAGCAGCATTTGGGGGTGGGGCAGGTGGGGCTTTGCCTGGGGCTTTGAGGGGAGTAGTGGGTGATGGAGAGCAGTGGCTAGGTCCTAGTGCCAGCCTACCTCACACCCAAGCTGCACCTTTCCAGCTTTCTGTTGGAAAATATTGCTGACCACTGCTGTAAGGTACTCTGACAGTAATTTGCTCACTAAAACTTCTGCTGATTTGAGGGCAATGAGGCATGTCAGCCCCACCTATTCCTATCTCCTACGCAACCCAGGACATGTCTTGTGTAGTGGAAGTGGTCACTAGAAAGCCAGCCTTTTTCCACCTTGGGATTCCCCTTCATCAGTTTCCTCACAGGAGGAGCCTTTAGCTGCTTTATGATTAGGATCTGGCCTAGAGTCTTCCCATCTGTGGATCCAGAATCAGGTTTCTCTTTCTCCATATTTAGTATCTCTGAACTAGAGCAGTGATAGCAGATGACCTCAGTCACAGCAGAAGCTGTTTCACACACACTGCCTCATAGCAGTCACATGCCTGCAGTCAAATGCTCTTACCACATGTTTGTGGTTTTCTGCTTGCCTAGCTTTGTTGGAACCAACTGACAAGGACAGTATCTTTATTTATAAAACATTGTGCTACTCTATTTCGGAAATATGTTAATACCAAAGCTTCAGCCTAGTGCAAGTGCCATTTCCTTTCCACCTATGTGCAATGACGGTGTTCATTAAATACTGTATTACCCCTGCAAGTAATTATTGGAGAGACAAATGGAGCTGATGATGACCACTTATATGTATTAAAATAGGCTACTTGGCAAAAGCATCAAGATCTGGTTGCTAAGACTATGTATGTGATTTGTCAAAGATATTTTTTATGAAACTGGATTACCACCAGTTGGCATTGTTTGTTCCTCTCTGTAAATGATATGGTATAATTAAATCTTCTAAGCATGAGACAGAAATCTAACCCTCATGAAGAAAGAGGACGTCATCTCAGTTCTTGACCACAAACAACATTTTGGAGCAGTTCATGGAAGTGCAGACTTCTGGAATGCTAAGTTTCTGCAAAGCTGTGCTTATGTAATTTGGGTTCCTATTGTTTATAAGTGTCTGTCAGTGAAATTCAAAATGTCCTTTGTGGGTATTTATTTATTATTTATGATTGAGACTGGCAGCATATTTCAAAGCATAACACTATGGAAATAACCTTGTATGTAATGTAAGAGGCATAAGGATGCCTTAGATATCTAGCTTAACACTGTATTTAATAAGACTAAAATGTAGCAAGTTGTTTTTGAATAATAAAGTCAAACTGCTGGCCAAGTGGTAAACAAAAATGTAATCTGAAAGTTTGCAAAAGACTGTGTGAAGTATATAAGTAGCATATCACAAACTTAGGTGGTATGTTGGGATGCTAGTATAAACAGCTTTTAACTTGTTAATACAACCAACAGGTGGGCAAGCAGCACTTACATAGCCTTCTCTTCCAGAAGTAAATCAGTGGGTGGAGGAAGATGCTCGCCTGCCTTTTAGGTCAGTAGCCTAACGGTTAGGATACTTGTTCAGCAAGTAAGAGACACTGGTTAGCAAGACTGAACATACATCAAGAAAATGTACTCCTTCTACTGGCCCACTGGGAAGCTAAGAGAGGAAGATATGCAGGGTCTGTAGGAAAGAAAGCGCAAAGAAGAAGGAGCCTGTCTGTGGCTCAGGGTGTTGTTGGTTGTGATTCTGGATTCTCACCCTTGCTCTTGTCACCAAAGGGGTTTCTGCAAACGGTTTTAATAATCATGGATTAAACAGCGAAGCAGAGGTCAGAACCCAGGGCTTGTAGGTAGTGCCTTTCTATCCCAGTGAGCCACAGGAACAGGCTCCTGCTACCATCCTCTCCTTCTGGCTTCCCCCTCATAGCTGTTTTGATGGGAAAGGAGGGACTTTGCTAAGCAGTTAGGGTACTTTGCTTAGAAGTGGGAGTTCTTTAAGTCACTGTCCACACAGACTTTCTGTATTGGTGACCTCAGCCCCACATTCTTCCTCAAAAAACCACTCTAAAATACATTTTGCATTTTCTGTCTTTACCTTTCGGGGTGGCGGGGAGAATCCCTTTCTCCATGCCCTTCTTTTGTGTAGCTCAAGGCAGAAATCCTGTTTTCCCTTTTCTTTGCTCCAATCTTCACTTTTACTTTTTGCTATTTTTCTCCATGACTTGGTTGAAGGATTCCCTTTTTTTCTTATCATCATGCTGCCTTCACCTAAATCACTGGGCTCCTGAAGCTGCTCTTTTTTTTTGCAAGGGGCTGATGCTTACTTCAGACTCGCAAGCAGGGTGCATGTGCTGCTTTAGGGAATCCATGCATCTAACATGTGACAGGTCAGCCCTTTAAGCCAGGGGTTGGCAAACTATGGCCCATGGGCTGGATTCTGCCTGCAGTCATTTTAACTAGCCTGCAGAATATTTATCCAGCTTCTATGGTGTTTCACCAATGGGGGTGCGGAGGACAAGGGTCAGGGAAGGTAGGGCACTGTCTGCCTGGCAACCACATGGCAGGAAGAAGAGGCAGTATTGGTGGTTGGGTAGGTAGTGAATGGACCTCTGGCTTCAGATCCAGCTGCAACACTGGCTCTGATGTAACACAGGCTGGATTGGAAATGGCCCCCATTCCACTGCAAAACATTGTCAACCCCTGCTTTAATCCAGTAACAAAAAAAAGAACACAAGACAATGTTTCATCTTTTCCCTCAGCTCCTCTTTGGATCCCAGCTCCAAATTATTAGGTCACCAGCGCCAGTACCCATTCTCCCCAGTGCCAATGCATGGTTCCAGGTTGACACCAAGAGGCCACTGCCTATGCACCCCACCCCCTGCACCCCAATTCCCCTCCACTCAGAGCTACAATTAAAGCAAGGTCCTGCTCCTCCCTCTGACTTCTTCACACACAACACTTTCTTGCCTTGCTGCTCCCCCCACCCCAGCTCACCATCATTGGTCTGCACCAATGTCCCAGGGCCAGCGCTGGCAGGGCCCAGAGTGGGAGTGCAGGGCTCAGGCTAGCTGGGGTCGAGTGCTAAATCATTACAACAGAGTATAAGTGGCCAGAGCATCTAAAATCCCAGGTAACCAACATAGAAGGCCACTTACATGGCCAACTTTGGTGCTCAGTGCTATTTACAGGCTTACAGAGGCATTAGATTTGAGCCTTACTGCTCTTTGTGTACACTAAATACTTCCTTGCTTTCACATGTACAGTTATATCCATTACGTGATATGGTGCTGCATAGTATACATTTTTTAATTGTTCTAAGCTTTTTTGTGGTTACTTTCCTTCAGACTGATGACGGCGCTAGGGAGTTATGCAGCTTAGCTCAGACACTGTAAAATAAAACTTTATGCCCTGCTTCTTAGTGAATGTCATGTATTTGTATTATTTCAGCGATGGTGTGGGCACTGCTTTCATATCTACCTCTGCCTAAAGCCAGGACTTCAAAAAGGAGAAATATGAACTGGACTCTAGTTTTACTAGGAAGTTAAAGTATAGTTTTATATAGGATGGCGTGGCTTGGGAAGATCCTGCCTTAGGCAGGCGATTGGACTAGGTGACCTCTGGAAGTGACCTTCCAGCCCTACTTCTCTATGATTCTGTCAAACTGATGTAATGCAAGAAGCTCTACAGATTGCCTTACGTATTTCCATATATATGTATTGCACTGACATAAGGCACAGCATAGGCAGATGTTAATCCTTCATTAATGACATTTGCAGGCTGAGAATATGAATTAGAGCAGCTGAAATGGTCATAGTATTTGAAGTGGCTTTAAAAAACTGTAAGAAGTGGGAGGACAGATAAAGCACAGTGCTGTAGTACAACAAACCAGCCCAAACTAGTAGAAAAGACCCTAAATGAAATAGGAATAACTGAACTGCTTCACAGTGAAATGCATTGGGTTAGGCACATCCTTCTCACTGAGGCAAAACGGAGTTGGTGAGCCCAGAAACATTTTACAGTGCCCAAGCTTCCCAAATCCCCAGAAGGACCTCTCTGTGACTCCCTCTCTACTACCCTGGGGTCTGAAGCCCTAAGTGTGACTTGAACTTCTGAAAGCAAATAACAAAGGTGGTCTGCTCCTATTACTTGCTGGACAAACACTCCAGGTTCTGCTTTTTGGACCAGCTTCTTGAGAGAGCTGCAATTCCTTTTTATGACCCCACCCCCCCACCAAATGATAAAGTGGTGTCATAAAGTATTTCATTCTGCAGAAAGCTCCAGGAAAAGGATAGCAAGCAGAGGACTTCAAAACCAGGCGGTTAATGAATGGACTGTGTCAGAGATGGCAGCTCATGGGCACAGTTGGGACTGGCATGACAGTATAAGATCCTGAAGACCTAGCCCTTTAGGAAACCTTTGGGTTTCTTGTGCCCAAAGGGTGATATGCATTTACTAAAAGGAGTTAACCCATACATGTGTTGGGGATGACTCCACTGAAACATACTTTGTTGCTGACTTTGGGGAGGCCTTAGAACGATCTGATGACAACCATGCCATGGACCAAGAGAAAAACAAGCTGCTCACCTCTGGCACAGGTGTCACAAGTGCCGTGGACAGCCTCTGTGCATGGCACATGGCAGATTGGGGAGGGGACAGGCAGCACAGTAGCAGGTAGGGCAGGAAGCAAAATGCAGAGTGGCAAAGCAGGCAGAAAGCAGAGCAGCAGTTTGTATAAGGGAGAGGTATCAGAGGGGTGCTCAGGGAGGGTGCAGGCCTAATTTATGGCATTCCTGCCAAAAAAAAAGTTGCTCCCCTGACTACTCTAGGCCAAGACCAAGTCCAGCCCTGGGAGGTGTAGTGATAAGGGTTAGACTTTGGAGACAGTCCTTTACAAGGGAATGTCTTATCACGTGAGGAATTTTAAATTTGATCCCTGGAGAGCAAGGAGAAATCAAGATGACGGCAGCCACGTGGTCTGTGTTAGAGAAACCCTGTGCTGTGGTATCATTAGAGGTCTGTTCTCTTTCTCATTCATAGTTGTTGTTATTCACTGCAGGACCTAAATCACTTCATGATGTTAGAAGTGGTTAATGGGGAAGATTGGATGGATCTGCAGTGTTATCCCTAGCAGAAAGCTAGTAATTCAGGGCCTGGAAGCTGCACTCAGCAAGGAACAAAGGCCTCTGCAAGTACAGTACCCTCTCTGCAAAGCAGAAGTGTAACCAGCTCAGAGACAGTTAAACATGGATGCGTTACAAGTCCCTTCTTGCCTTTCATTGTCAGGCAATATAGCTGAGGATTGGCGAAAATTTAGACAAAGGTTTGAATTGTATTTAGCTGCTATAGGAGCAGAAGAGAAAACTGATAAAGTTAAATCATCCATTTTCCTGCGTGTGGTAGGGGAAGAAGCACTTGAGGTGTATGACAACTTTACATTTGCTCCAGGCCAAAACCTGAAGTTAAATGAGATATTGAACAAATTTGAAAAATATTGTGCACCAAAACGCAATGAGACTTTTGAAACGTAATTTTTTTATGTGCATGCAAAAACCAGATGAAAGGATAGAGCATTATATCACAGAGTAAAAAAGGCTCAACAAGACCTGTGTTTTTGGGGATGTAACAGATTCTCTGGTCAGGGATAGAATCATTTGTGGTATTATAGACAATGAATTAAGAGAGAAGCTGCTATGGGAAGTAGACCTATCCCTAGAAAAAACTATACAGATTTGTAGAGCAGCTGAAACTGTGAAGGCTCAGGCCAAAGAGCAGAATGCAGCTGAGGGCGGTGTCCATGCAATATGTAGTAAAGACATACAGAAAAGCCCACTTCAAATGGAGGTTGCCCCAGCTACCACAGCTACTACTCAAGGACAGATGGAGTATAGGCAAGCATGCAGCCAGTGTGGAATGCAGCATGGCTCCAAATGATGTGCTGTATTAGGAAAGCTCTGTTTTAATTGTGGTAGGAGTAATCATTTTGCCAAATGTTGCGAAGTGCAAGCCCATAAAGTCCAGGTGCATATGGTTGAAGATACTCCAGAGGGACAGTATTATATAGATACAGTAGAGTCGAGCAGAGCTACTGAGAAGGACTGGATCCTGCCACTGGAAGGGCATGGGATAATGATTCCATTCGAACTGGATACAGGGGCTCAGGTGAACATTTAGCGGAGCAAGATTATAAAAGGCTGAAAAGTAAACCAAAACTGAGGCCTACAAAAGTAACCATAACTGCCTATTCAGGAGTGAAGATACCAGTCAAGGGAAAGTGCCTAGCCTGCATCAAGCATAAAAATGTGGTGTATGATCTTGCATTCATTGTAGTACCTAAGGAAGTGACACCTATTTTGGGCTTAGCAGCTTGTGAAAAGCTCAATTTGGTTAAACGAGTGCTTGCATTAGAACACTCTGGCTCAGGTTATGAGGAATATCAAGATTTGTTTCAAGGCCTTGGTTGCTTACCAGGGGAACATACAATTCAGATAAATAAACTGGTCCCCCCAGTTACACACTAATGCAGAAAAGTGCCTTTTGCCCTCTGTGATAAACTAAAGGCAGAGCTAAAACGGATGGAGGAAGCCCCGGTAATACAGAAAATTGAGCCAACAGAGTGGGTGAACTCCCTAGTTATTGTGGAGAAGAATAATGGATAGCTGCGGATATGCTTGGATCCAAGGGATCTCAATAAGGCCATAAAGAAAGAACATTTTAAGTTGCCCACCAGAGGAGAAATTATGGCTCAGTTTGCAAAAGCACAGTTCTTCAGTAAATTAGATGCTTCTTCGGGATTCTGGCAGCTGAAGTTAACAGAGGAAAAATCTAAATTATGCACATTCAATACTCTATTTGGAAGGTATCGATTTCTATGTTTACCTTTTGGTATAGCTTCAGCTCTGGAGGTGTATCACAAAATTATACATATGATTTATGAGCATATTCCATGTGTAGATACCTCGATGGATGATATCATCATCTGGGGCTTCACCAAGGAAGAATATGATCGTAGGCTCCGAGAGGTGTTAGAGGCAACTAGGGCTGCAAATTTGAAACTTAACAGTCAGTAATGTGTTTTTGGAGCTACAGAATTAACATTTGTGGGAGACATTATTTCTAGAGAAGGGGTGAAACTGGACAAGAAAAAAATTCAGGCTTGAAATGATGCCATGCCCCCAGTCAGAAAAAGACTTGCAATGCTTTTTGAGAATGGTAAATTATCTTGGAAGGTTCATACCAAACCTGTCTACAACAGCAGCACCTCTAAGGATGCTTCTTGAGACTAAAAATGAATGGTGCTGGAATCCAGAACAGGAGGAAGCATGGAAGGTGTTGAAGCAACAATTAATACAAGAACCTGATTTAAAATTCTATACCCCTGGGAAACCAATACAGATATCAACAGATGCTTCGCAGTTGGGATTAAGTGCTGTGCTACTGCAGAATTTGGACAACCGATGGCAACCTCTTGCATATACGTCTAAATCACTAACTGAGGCAGAAAGCAGGTATGCACAGATTGAGAAAGAGTTGTTAGGAATTTTGTTTGCATGCCAGAGATTCAATCATATATTTATGGGCAGAAAGTGAATGTAGAAACAGACCACAAGCCCTTGATAGCACTGTTTCACAAGCCTCTGAATGACTGCACCTTAAGGATTCAAAAATGATGATTAATCTGCAGAAGTATGACTTAGTTGTGAACTACACACCCAGCAAGTTTCTGTTTACAGCAGATGCGCTGTCCAGGGCAATAGTCTCTGCTGGACAAGCAGAAAAGATCTCCGAGACAGAGATGCAAGCCTGTCAACTTGATTCTTAGTTCACTTCCAGTCACTGACAGGAGGCTACAACAAATAAAAGAAGAAACTGAGAAGGACCACTCGTTAGGGATCCTGAGAGAAATGATAATTTCGGGTTGGCCAGAGGACAGGAGTACCTGTGACTTGTGCGTGTGGGACTACTGGAATTGCCGACATGAACTTTCAGCCATTGAAGGAGTTATTTTCAAGAGCAGTAAAGTCACAATACTACGGACCCTCCAAGGAGGAATGCTACAGAAGATTCATGAGGGACACTCAGGTATTGAGAAATGCAAGAAGCGAGCAAGAGAGGTGATGTATTGGCCAAGGATCAATCAGCACATTGCTAATACGGTTGAAAACTGTTCCACCTGCTTGAAATTGAGACCTTGCCAGCAGGCAGAACCACTAAAGCCTCACCCTGTTCCACACAGGGCCCATGAGAAGGTGGGCACCAATCTCATTCCATGGAAATCCACGGTGTATTTAATAGTTACTGATTATTACTCTTTGTATCTGGAAATCTGTACACTGCAATGTACCAGCAGTCACTCAGTGATAGCTTGCTTGAAGGCCATATTTGCAAGGCAAGGAATTCCAGATGAAGTATTCAGTGATAATGGGCTACAGTTCTCCAGTGCAGAGTTTAGGCAATTTGCCATGGACTGGGATTTTCATCACACCACATCAAGTCCCAATTATCCTTAATCAAATGGCCTTGCAGAGCCTCTGATCCCTTCAGATGGTGAAAAACATAATGAAAAAAGCATTGGACAGTGGAGGGGATTTATATAAAGCATTATGGGCTTATTGTAGCACACCTCTGGACAATGCCTCATCTCCAGCACAGTTGTTAATGGGCCAGCGGGTACAGTCGAATCTGCCCATTACTAATACCTTATTGGCAAGTCCTAACATGGTAGCCATAAGGAGAATGAAAGAAAATCAGAAGAAGAAACAGAAATACTACTTTGATACAAGAGCTCATGAACTTTCACTACTAAAGCCAAGTGATAGAGTCTGTCTGAGGAATTACTTGTTGAGAACATGGGACCAGCAGGGTACAGTGAAACAGCTAGGGCACCCACGGTCCTGTCTAGTTCAGACAGACCAAGGGGGCATGCTTTGACGTAATCAACAAGACCTACTTGTTCCTCCACTTAGCTCTTGGACATTGGCAAGAGATACAGACTTGGATCAGTCTCAGTTAATGGCTCCTAGATCCTCCTCCTCCTCCTCAGGTGAAGATACTAATGATGCAACAGAGAGCCTCCAATGAGAAGACAATACTCCAGAGATCCAGGACACAGGTGAAATGGCCAGAAAGGCTCATAGAGGTCTGTGAATAAGTTAAAGGGACCTGAAGAATAGGAAAGTGAGTGGTAAAGACTTGCTTTAGGATGAAGTGCTGGTAACCTCTCCTCTGTAGGTTATGGATTGCTTGGTATCATGGTGGTTTTGTCTTGTGTTGTTGCTGTTATCAAGTTTTTGTTGTTATATTGTGATGGTTATTTTTATTTTTTTTTAAAGGGGGGGGAAGATGTAGTGATAAGGGTTAGACTTGGGAGACAGTCCCTTACATGGGAATGTCTTGTCACGTGAGGAATTTGAACATGATCCCTGGAGAGTAAGGAGAAATCAAGATGGAGACAGCCACGTGGTCTGTGCTAGAGGAACCCCATGTGTGCTATCATTAAAGGTCTGTTCTCTTCCTCATTCATAGTTGTCATTATTCACTGCGGGACCTAAATTATTACAGGAGGATCTCGGGGAGTCCCTCCTGCTGATCAGGAATGCCAAGCAGGAGATGTGCTGACTATCAGGGCAGTGCAGCTCGAATGGCACTGACACTGTGGGAACCAGTCAACTATTCTGCCCTCATCTTTCCTGACAGCCCTGTCTTCATCCTCTCAGCATGCAGGCCCCAGTTGCCTGGAAGAAATGCCTGCACAACCATGCACCAAATAGCAAATAGCATTACCTCCTGCACTGGCAGCAGCAAGGGGGGAACTGTTCTGTATCTGCGTCATAGAGCTGGTTGGAGATGGCTAGAGACAGTTGTTGGCACATTCAGGGAGCCGGCGGTTCTGTTTGGAGAATTCTGGTTAGGGGTCTGACTCTTAGTTTCTGGACTGGAGAGTGAAAGGGAAATGGCAAATCGGGAAGCCATGGTAAATGGACAACAGGAAGATGAGCATCCTGGCAAAAAGTCATGCAAGTACTTCTTTGGGCATGTAACGAATCTACAGGTTGGAAATACAGTAAACACAAATTGTCTTACATATGCTGATAATAATGACCCAGTGGAGAATGTCCACTCCCCTGCTTATTACAATGTACAATGGCATTAAAAGAAAAGTAATGGTTTTGTTTGGTGCCATGTTGACAGTCTTGGAGAACTCCTTTTTAGGTACAAAGCCAGGTAGTGGCAGCGGTCCCAACATGCTTTAATCCTGCAGCGAGTGGAAGACCTCAGTGTACATTCAGTGCTTGATATCTCTATGGAAAAGGCCAAGACAAGATACCAAGAAAGGGGCAGAGATGTGCACACCTACTCAGTGGGAAATGTAGTGAACTTTGGTGAGTTCATGTCACCAAACGTCTTCAGGAGATAACAGTAAATACATGATAGCACTTGGTTGAAATTACATCTCCAAAAAAAGCATGCTTTAAACACATTCCAATCTATTCACAAAATGATGGAAAAGAGCTTTTCAGATAATTTTGTGTAATACCCTACAGCTACATTTTAGTCGATTATCTTTGTCAAAGCTTTATACATGGTAGATACAGTGTGATATGAGATGATTTCACTTTCTGATATTTCCAATTTTAGGGCCACATTCTTAATAAGGTCTCATATCAAAACAAAATTAAAACCCAGGGAGTCAGTGGTGTCACTGAAGAAGCATAATGGCTGCACTCTAGAGGCGAGCTAATTCAGAAGGTAAAGACCCAGTTTGGGGATTTAAAGGTGTTTGAAAGGAAAGCAAAGGACTGTGTAAAGACCAGCACATGTGCAATAGGTCTGTGCAAAGCTTCGGTCCCTGATTCGATTCGGCAGAGATTTGGCCCGACTCAGAAGCTGAATCTTTGAATCTGAATCGAACCAGAGGACCCTTTAATCTCTCCAAATCGAATCAGAACCCTCCGAATTGATTTGGAGAGATGTGGAAAGATTTGGAGATTTGGCTATAGACACAATTTTAAATGTTTTTTCTACATACCTCTAGGTAGTAGGGCTGTGAAAAGCTTTGGGTGCCGATTCAGTTCGGAGGAGATTTGGCCCAATTTGGTGGCCAAATCTCCAAATCTGAATCGAATCAAGGGACCAATTAAAAGGTCCGAGTTGATTTGAAACTCTCTGAATCTTCAGAAAAGATTTGGAGACCTTTGATGATCCGGGTAGTCCCTGCCCTCTGAAGCAGGGACCTGCAGCCAGACTAGGAGCTGGTAAGTAGGGGGCAGAGGAGGGGGGGCTGGAGGAGGGGGGAGGGGACCATGAGGGAACCTCTGCCAGGTCCCATGCTCTGCCTGCTCCCCCAGCCCAGCTCCCCATGGCTGCCCAGCACCCCTTGCTTTAAAAAAAAGCCCCACTTACCGGATGCTGCCGGGCAGAGGGAACAATACCCACTGCCCCCCACTGTCCCACACTGCATGAGGGGCTCTGCCATGAGCCCCCCAACCCCCTCTCCACTGCCTTCCCCCACAGTTGCCCCATCCTTAGTTTCATAGTGCTTAGGGTCGGAAGGGACCTAAACAGATAATCAGGTCCCAACCCCTGCCCCAGACAGGAATGAGTGCTGGGATCATACCACCCCAGCCAAATATCTATCCAGCCTCCTGTTGAAGACCCCCAAGGTAGGAGAGAGTACCACCTCCCTTGGAAGTCCGTTCCAGAGCCTGGCAGCCCTAACTGTAACGTAATGCCTCCTGATGTCCAGCCTGAACCTTCTTTCTAACAATTTGTGGCCGTTATTCCTAATAACCCCCCAGTGGTGCTCAAGAGAACAGAGCCTCCCCCAATTTCTGCTGGTCTCCCCTGGTGAGTTTGTAAATGGCCACCAGATTCCTTCTCAGCCTTCTCTTGTGGAGGCTGAATAGATTCAAGCCCCTTAGCCTCTCCTTGTAGGGCCTGCCCACTGCCCCTTGACCATGTGAGTGGACCCTCTCAATGCTAGCCACATCCCTCTTGAAGTGTGGCACCCAGAACTGGACACAGTACTCCAACTGTTGCCTGACCAATGCTGCATAGAGGGGGAGTATCACCTCCTTGGAGCTGCTTGTGATGCATCTGTAGATGCACGATAAGGTGTGGTTAGCCCCAGCTCTGGCCCTTTAAGAATAAGAACCAGAAAAAACCCCAGGCCTCATAACTCCTACAGCAGCCTCGGGGCTTCAGGGGGCTCATACAGAGCCCCCCGTGTGGCGCAGGGCAGCGGGGATCATCTCCACGAGGCAGAAATGGTGAATGCAGGGGGTTTTTTTCTTAAAGGGCTGGAACTGGGGTGGGCGGGGCAGCCATGGGAGGGCTGGGAGGCGGGGGGCGTGGAGGGCTCATGGCAGAGCCCCCCACATGGCGTGGGGCAGTCAGGGAAAGTGGGAATTGCCCCCTGCCTGGTAGCACCCAGTAATCCAGGGCTTTTTTTTTTTGGCTTTTTTTTTAAAGTGCTGAAGCTGGGATGGGCAGGGCAGCCACTGCCGGGGCTGGTAAAGTGGGCGTGGGATGGGCTTGGCTGATTCAGAGATTTGACAGCAGCCAAATCTCTGAATCAGATTCAGCTGAATTGAATCAGGACAGTGATTTGAATCACCGAATTGAATCACTCTCCCCTGAATTGGTCCAATCTGAATCCAAAGCGAATACTAGCCACTTTGCACAGGCCTACTAGGTAGCAGGGGCTTGTGAGTGTGTGGAGCATCCCACAGAAGCATAGGGGGGTCCCTGCTGCACTCAGAAGCACTTCTGGTCCACTTCCGGCTCTGCCCCCCATGCCTCTCTGGCTCAGCAACTGGTGCCTCCTGGAACCGAGGGGGGGGGCACCTGGGGTCCCCCTGTAGCCAATCACTGAGCCAGGGTGGCGTGGGGGCCCCCCATTGTGCTCCCCAGTGGACCCGGAAGTGTACCAGAAGTAATTCTGGTCCACTTCCGTATATGCCGCCAAGCACGTGGAGGGCTCTCCCACACTCCTGTGAGATGCTCCATGTGCCTCAGCATTGCAGTGATCACAAGCTGCGTTGGTACCTCGAGGTATGTAGAAAAAACATTTAAAGCTGTGTCTATGGCTGAATCACTGATTCTCTGAACCAGAATCAAATCTTCAGATTTGGATTTGGCCGAATCGAATCAGGGACATTGATCCAAGTCAACTAATCAAATCACTGTCCCTGATATGGGCCGAACCTGAATCAAACAGGGCTCATTTCGCACACCCCTAATATGCAGCCTAGTTTGGTGGGTAGGCCACTGGGGATGGCTAGAAACAAGATCTGGAAAACTCAGAGGCACACAGGGGGCACGGATAGGAGCTTGAGTCCAAGTTACCAAAGCCAAGGGGGAATGCCGGAGCCAAGGGGGAATGGAGTCCAAGTCAGGGTTCTAGATTCAGGGACTCCCAAAAGCGAGAGTCCAGAAGCAGAACACTTGGGCAGAACTGCTGAATGGTCTCTCTGGATCTTTTGCTCTTTGCTTTCTGGCTTCTTCCCCTGCTTACACGCAAGCTCCTGCCCCCCCCCCCCCCCCC
>NW_017729025.1:137314221-137341703 GCF_001723915.1 Gavialis gangeticus
CCCCCCCCCCCCCCCCCCCCTTCACTCACCCATGTGGTTTGGGGTCCCTCAGCTCCTGTCTTGTGCTCCCGTTGGCCTGTCCACTAGGACAGGCCACCTACGACCTGATCCTTACAGCTTGGCTGGCCTCCAGTCATAGGTGAACTTAAATAAGGAGACTGCTGCCCTCAGGAGCCAAACAGAAGGCCCTAACAATGGCCAGCTGGTTCATCAGCCCGGGTGGGGCTGCCAGTTGGAGCTTCAGGCAGGCTTGGATAACTAAGCAGTCGGCCCTGGCTAGGTTGCCTGTTAAAGTCCCTGACGTGGGCTGCAGCTTGAAGCCACAAAGAGACTTGCATGTTACAAAACCTAACATTTAGGTGCCCTGCAGCTTCATGGTATCACAGCCCGGTGTTTGGTGCCCCAGGGCATGGGGCATCTCATGTTAGAAATGTCTTCACATGGATTTAAGAATGAGATCATCAGAAACCAACAAGGTAAGCTAGCCAGGAGGAAATGACAGGGAGAGGCCCCCATCCTTTTATAGTATGCAGGTACCTATCTTGCTGCAGAACCAAATATGACAGGCTAGAATAAGCCTATTAGTAGGTCTTTGTGTCATAAAGAGGTTTGGGGCAAAGGGAAGAGCTTGTTTCCACTTGAGATTCTCATCTGGGAAGCCTTTCTTAAAACTGGATGACCCAGCCAGGTCTGTCCTTCTTCATGAAAAACAAGAGGTGAAAACACATAGACTGATCATCTGGGAGACTGGACATCGACTGATAGAAGTATGTTTATAGAAGCATCTGAAAAAGGACCTTTTTAACAGACTGAGAGGGAACCTTCACAACCTTTGCTGCTTCTAATCCCTAGTGGGGACATTTCCAAACTCGGGAGGAGTGCTTATCTGGATCCCAGTAGTAACATCCTGGAGAGTGGTCTACTTCTCTAGCAGGCCAGTTATGCAGTCACAGGGCCCATCTACACAAGACATTTACTGTGGAGTTCACTAATTAGCTTTGCAGTAAACATCTTATGTCTACATGTGCAGGGCTATTAGTCAGAGTAATCTAATTAACTCTGCAGCAGGATAGTACTTGTAAATAGTTTTTTACTCCACAGCAACGTGTAGATGCTGGAGGGGACTGGCTGGGGCACAAAGGTGCTTCAGTGCAGGGGCTGCCTGCTGGCTAGCCCTGCACTGGAGCACCCTTGTACCTCAGATAACCCCTCCATGGCATGTCAAGATGGATCAGAGCAACCCCAGGCTGGCAGGCTAATCCCCTGGACCCTTTGCCAGCTGTGGCTGCTCCAACCTGGCTCAATGTGCTGCAGTCCTAGGCACACATGTAACCATGGCACCCAGGAAGCAATAAACTCCAGCACAATAAGCACTGGAGTTTATTGCTATGTCTTAATTGCATGTGTAGATGCACCCACAGACCCACACCCTCTTAGGCATGGGATCCATAGAAAATTAGAGTAGCATAGGCATTGTTCAAGCCAAATTTACTGCCATTTGCCAACACTGAGGTGTACGGAAAGCATGTATCACTGTACTGTAATAATAAAGGAGCATTAACACGGTTCCATTTGCCATTAAAATCAATGCACATTTTGTTAAAAGTAAAATAAGTAGCACATGTATTACTTAAATGGAACATTTTTTATAACTACACACACACGTAAATGCTTAACTAGGCCTCGTCTTTTTTTTCTAACAGCTGCAGATCAAGCCAGGAAGAGTGTAGGAAAAGAGGTCTAGATTTCCTAACAAAAAATAAGTTCAAAGAATGCTAAAAAGAAAAGATTACTGATGAGGAGATGGCATTTGGATAAGAGCTAACCATTTAAGTAATTTTCCATCCACATTTGTTAAGCTCCATTTGTTGTGTTCCTTTCTTTCCCAGCTCAAGGGAAGATAGTAAAAAGCACAACATGCACTTAATCCCCAGGCCATAGACCAATTTAGTGCAATATGATGGTCTAATTGAATATTACTTCACCTAACAAGATAATAGAGATCTTTTGTGTTCATCCTCATCTTTCCCACCAACATGGCAAAACAGAACCCAGATAAGAATTGGTCCAGGTGTATACATTGTTGTTTCAGAACTCATGTATTTTAAATTGAATGTTAAATCACACAACAATGCTATAGCTGTGGAATAAACTAAACCCTGAAATTTTCTTTACTTCTCAACAATTTAGACCTGTAGGAGAAAGTCTTAGCAAGCAACTAACAGTAGCAACAGAAATTGCTTCCATATGGTATATCTAGGACCATGCAAGCACGAGAAATTTGTGGTTCACTGAAGACCCTGTGCTTTCAAAACTGTTTTTGTTCTATAAACAATTTTGTTTTTGTGGTATAAACTACAGGTCAGTACAAACCTATGGTTCTGGCAGTATCCAGTTAAGTCATCAGGTTGACACCTGGGCTGTATTAGTCCCGCTGCAATTCATGGTTAGCTCTTGGTGGTTATATTTGCTTTAAACAAGAGAATTCTATCACTTACATCAGGTATGTCAAACTGATTAGGCTCCCCTCTTCCTCCCCACTCCTGACCAAATCTTTACTGTGGGGGTCCACATGGGATGGATCTGGACCCACCTCCAGTGCCCTGCCTTCCAATTTGGAAAAGGCGGTCACCCTAGGCCCCACCCTCACTAGCCCCTCACTGAATTCCCAGCCCCTCTAGGAACCTAGTGGGCCAGATGACATGGCTCTGCAAGCTAGATCTGGTCCATGGACTGCATCTTTGACCGCCTGACTTAAATAGTGAGTTTCCGCCACACCACACCTTTGTGTTGTACCATACTAGATGCAACCATATAGGTCAATTCATAAGACCTTATCCACCTTTAAAAATAAAAACAGACATGCTTGTTTGAAACAATTCAAGTTTAATTTTTCTGCACAGATGTTTTGTATTGACAAACACCATAATCTCTACAACATACACAATGTAATTATTTGAAAATACCAAATTAGTTATTACACATACTGATAAATAAATACATTTGCTCCAGAATACCAAAGAGTTTCTTTAAAAATGTACTTCATAAAAGCATATTTTTGCCAATTTATCTAAAACTCCATATCGTTTTGAACAAAAATAAGATGCCTGACTACTCAAAACAGGACAAGACAGTCTTGTGCAAACAGACATAACACATTGTAGGCATTATGAAAAAAATATGAATGGTTAATATTTGTTCTCAAGATTAAGACAATTTATCCCATTCTGATAATTTCCCCTTTTTGACCCCCATATAATTTAAAGGAAATCTAGACAGTACTGTAGTCAAATTCTCCTGTAAATCATTGGTTTATTTTAAGAAAGGCACAGTGATGAATTAGAAAATGTTTACTGTGGGAGAAAGCATGCTTAGTAAACTTTCATGTCGACTTTCTGGGAACAAAAACACACATGTAGCTCCTGCAGCTTCTACCTTCTAGAATTTGATGTAGAAAGAAATCAGAAACAAAGATATATTCTTCTTAAGAGTCAACTGGTCCCAGCATATACTAAAGAGCTTCATTAACACCCAGTATTGTACACCAGCTCATTGAGATTCATTAGTTGGATAACAATAGTGCTTGGAAGTATTACTTTAAAGGGTCAACATCAACCTGAAGTTTTGGAAAACAAAAAAGGGAAACAAACAAACAACCGCCCCCCCCAAAAAAACAAACAACCCCCTTTTTTGAGATACAACTTTAAAAAGCAGGTGCCAGGTTAAAAAAAAAGAAAAAGATACCCACATACAATTATGTTTCCCCTCCTCCTGCCCCTGTTGTCTTATTCAGGTGTATAAGAAACTGCTCAACAAAGGAGAAATGAAGGCCCAGTCCTACAATAGACAAAAGATATACTGCTGCACTTGTCAGGAGCCTTACTCCAAAGCCAGTTTCAGGATTGATCAATGACTGATTGAATATTTAAGGGTAATGGCAAAGCTAACTATATAATTGTTAATATTAGATGCACAAGTGTACAAACTGGGAAAAACTAGAACAAATGTGCTACCATATTTACTCAAATATAAGATGACACCCAATAATTAGATATTATACATAGAAAATTGATAAATTTGTTATCATTTTCCAGGTATAGAATCTAATTATTCGAGGGTTTGCCTTGAATTTGTCCCCCTGCCACTGCTACATCAGGGAAAATAAATCTGTGGGGTCAGCCCCTCTGCTTTCCCCTGCAGGCCCTTCTCCCTCTCCTTATTGTCTGCTTTCCCTGGGCAGATGGAGGTGAGGAACATTTTTGGAAAAAATGACCTTGAAATTAAACACAGTTGTAGCAATTTGCATATGGTACCCTGAGGGTGTGTGTAGATAAAACGGGGGCCCTAAATTGAAGCGGTGGGTTTTAAAAAACATCACTTCAATTTAGGGCTGATTAAACCCCCATATCATGCATCCCCCCACTGACTTACCTGCCTCTCTGGCAGGGAGGGGAGGGCAAGCTGCTGACAGGCAGAGCAGTCCTTGGGCTTCAGGCGGGGCTTCCCTCTGCGGCAGCATCGGCTGCCCCCCAGGCAGTGCCTGCCCACAGGCACCCGGGGACACCACAGCCGTAGAGAGAAGCACCAGGCCCCTGCACAGCTCAGGCAGGCAGGCAGGCTGTGTGGGGAGCAAGGAGGGGATGGAGATCAGGCTTGCTGCTTTTCTTGGGCGAAGCCTGCTTTCCCGGGCTGCTGCCAGGCTGCCTGCAGGACTTCCTGCAGAGCCGTGGAGCTGCACAGAGCCCAGTGCTTCACTCCATGGCTGTAGGGCAGCAAACTAAGCAAACTAGGGCTGCACCCCAAGTCATTTAAGGCGCATTACGGCGCCAAATTTCCTACAGCAGCTGGAAATAATGCGTAATATGCCACTGAGGTGTGCAAACACCTACACCATTAAAGCGGTGCAAAAGCATTTAGCCCACTTTAAAGCGTCATGCACACATACCTCTTGTTTTGTCTACACACAGCTTTAGACTTCAGTTCATTCAGAACTGATGCATGATACCTTTTTTTTGAAACTGCTGCAAGCTTTAGCTCAGGAATTCCGTAAACACACTTTTGAGCAGTACTTTGGCACGTATTTATGTAAAATACAAACTATGCATGATAATCATCCAAAGCCAAAAGGCTTGTAATTTACCATATAGCTCATTGGCTCTAGTCAACAGGATTTCAAGCAATGGTGACCTCACAGCTTAGCAGTGCTCAGTATGTGTGCATACTCCAGATCCATGTGCTAATTAGTCCCCCACTCATGGCTGCAACTGGATGTTCTTGTCACAAGTCCTGGGATGCTCCAAAAATTTATATGCAGATGAGGTGCAGGGTAACCTGGTCTGGCTTAACCTCCTGGAGGGTGGGGCCATACTACTCATATGTCACAGGCTGAGAGCGCAAGAGACAGAGGGATTCTGGGTGAACTGGTTGGGACCCTGTCTGGTGAAATTTGCAAAGGCTAGTGAAGAAACAGGAATCACTGGGAATGGGAGAGAAAGGCACAACTCATCTGTGGGAGTGAAGAAGAAGTCAAAATGCATGCAATGTAGTGGCTTACCATGACTTGAAAGAGTCAGTGCTGAGGGGGACTGCTCATATATCTTATTCATATGGGTTCCATTAATCTATTCTTGTGGTAAGTTTCCATCAGCATGTTTGTAAGGAGAGCAGTGGGTGGGGATACAGGTATGGAAATGGGTGTGCGGGCATGCAGTGTGAACTGTGCAGTAGATTTTTACTGTGCTTTGAGCTGCCAAGTGAACCACAAGGGCCACTTGGCAGAGTATTGGAGGTGGAGTTTTATATATATTTGCAAAAAAACCCCCAGCATGTTTGTAATGGGACTAAGAATGATATACCTGTAAAAGTGTGTTTTGGACTGTCAAGTGAACCATACCATTCACAAGACAGGTTGTTAGACAGGTTGTCACAAGACAGTTATATGTATCTATCTAGAAATTAATATTTTTGCAAAAAAAAAATTAGCAAGTTTGCCCAATATGGGCCATGTATTTTATAGTCATGCTCAGTGTTGGCTGCATTTAATAGACTTCATGGCTGGTTTCTATTACTGAGCACATGCTGCTCTTGGAAGCAGTTCAATGATAGCCAATGTATTTAACAAGGTTTCCTTGTGTTTGAATGTAAGAGAGCTCCCCCACCCCCTTATGAGAAGAAAAAACCTTGTCTTTTTTTTGAGTAAATATGGTATTTCAGACATAGTCACTTTAGATGCTATTTGTAAAACAGAATGTACAAAATTATTAGATAGAAAAGTATTCTTCTTCCAGTCAACGAAGTCTCTAGGGATATTTTGCAACAATTAACTTCTCAGACAAGTTACCAACACCCTTTACCCTTTCAGAATGAACAGCAGGTAAGTAGTATGATTAGACTGTAAGTATCACCTCTGGAAACTCCTTGTGCACTTTATACCTAGAATATTGAGAAATGTTGGAAAATAGTAAGTTTAAGCCATTTCATTGTAACATTTAAAACCTGGGCCAGGTAAGGCATATCTGCATCTTTGCTTTACAAAGACTACACATGCCTATTAAGGAGCAGCAATAAACTGTGAAGCTGATTGCTTCACTGTTTATTGCTCCCAGGAGCACATCTGCATGTGCACCCGTGATTGCATCATGTCAGTCTGGGTCGGAGCAACCCTGGCTGGCAGGGGGCCCTGAGGCTCAGTCTGCCAGCCCAGGCTGCTCTTCCTGGCTCAGCTTGCTGCAGGGGGGTTGTCTGGGGCACAAGGATGCTTCAGTGTGGGGCTAGCCAACAGCTAGCCCTCCCACTGAAGCACCCTCATGCCCCAATCAACCAGAACAGCATCTACACATGCACTTGCATGTGATAGTACTTGCATTTACAAGAACTGCCCTGCTGTGGAGTAAACTAGTTTACTCCAGCCTAATGGGGAGCACAAGTAGATGCCAAGATGTTTACTGCAGAGCTACTTAATCTACTGTGCAGTAAATGTCTCATGTAGACATGCCCATCATAGTACACCATGTGACCTTATGTTCATGCAACTCTGAGATTTCATAACTTTTTAAAAAGAATCCCCTTGCTTATATTTTATGTAGAGATTTAAAAATATAAAGTCCAAAATGTCTTTGTCTCCTGTTTTAGAATACGCAACGCCAGATGGCTTGTTACACATTGCATATTGTTCTTAGCCATTAAAGAAACTTACCTAGGTGCTTTAGCTATTGCTGTGTAGGTTTAATTCTTTACTCCTGTTCTGTGAGACGTAGGTACATTAAATATACACAACTACCTACAGTATATTTTTATTGCACACCATATTTGGTTGCAATAATAATGTTTCATGATTTTAAGGCACATTTAACAGAGCAAGCCAAATATTGCACTGATTTAATTTTGCTTAGATCCTTTGGCTCAATGAGGTTTCATGAAATGTACACAAATGCGTAATTTGGCCTATGTCCAGATTAATTCTAAAGAGTACTTGTGGAAGCAGTCCCCAATTCCTGTAAGTCCAAGGAAGCCCAGTTTAAAAGAATAAGCTCCCCCCGCCCCATGAGCACATCCTTTTGGTGGCAACAAGTACAGGGTGATAAGCCTGAAGTC
The DNA here is from genome assembly GCF_001723915.1 of Gavialis gangeticus. NCBI lineage: Eukaryota > Metazoa > Chordata > Crocodylia > Gavialidae > Gavialis > Gavialis gangeticus. The sequence continues at coordinate 137,321,815 of NW_017729025.1, forward strand.
AGTGGTGAAACTCTTCTATACTCTAATGATCCACAAGGGAGAAAAAAAAAACGTGAAATCTGAACATGATTCAAAACCTATTTCTTCACTAAATGGGTAAAGACAAAAATGTGTCCAAGGAGAGGTATTCCTCACCAGCTTCCTCACCCACATTACACAACATCAGTCCAGCAGCACTTACTATATGACATCAAGCAATATCAAACTCCAGTGCTTCTCATTAGTACCTTCCAGTAGATGTGATACCTTTTATTGTTAGAAAAAGCTTCCAATAAATGGTGTGCCAAGCTCCCAACACAAAAATCAACTTACCCTGGCTGTCAATTATTCATTGTCTATGACCTTCACATTAATCCCTGCACAAACTGAAATTGCAGGGTGTTTGTAAACGCACATTTCCTAGGTTCTCTGCAACTATGCTCCCCTGGTTCAGTGTACCTACTGCTCAGAAAAGATGGCTATGTGGCTGAAACCAATTAAATTATAAAGAGCTTTTGAAGAACAATGAAATCCACATGGAAAAGCTGCAATTACAGTTCTTATAAGTTCTGATATGCAGTGGTGAGGCGCACATAAGGACAGAATTCTGATGAAAATGCCAGAATATTTAAAGAATAGTAAGTCGAGACAGTGGCTCTCCTGAAGCGCTACTCCTTTAGCACTCGAATATATGTATTTTGATGGCTTTGGTTTTGCAATATTCAGTTTTTATAGACTCCAAGCACATCTTTTCAGCAATGATTTCCAGCCTCACAGATACACACAGTGAACTATTCTACCCAGGTCAGGAAGCAAACCTATAGAAACAAACATGCCCACTGTATAGCAGAATGAGAACTCAGGATAGGTTACCTGCATGTTTCAGTGACAGATATCCTTCAGGTGTGATATCCTGTATATTTTTCCTATATGGCAAGCTATACCACAAATGGGATCAAGGCCTTTCCCAGCTTTGAAATCCATGAGGCAAAAAAAAAAAAGAAGAAGAAAAAGAAAAAAAAAAGAAAAGGAAATGTTCATCCTTCCAATGAAAACCATCTGATAAGATGGTGTCATTTAAAAGTCTGACTATTCCACCACTGTTGACACCTCACTCTGTGCTTTTCCTACCTCTAACCCCTAAAAATGAATTCCCCAGTTGTGAGGCTCTCCAGTGGCTTATTGTGAAGTCTGGACAACACAAGACACCAAGAGATGGAATGGCTTAGAAGATCTTCATTGCCTCACTGAGTAAAGAAAAGCAAATCCATTTTACAGTGCTTCTCAAGTCTCTTGTTCAGACAATACCCAGGACTTTACAGTTCATCACCTACCTCAAATTCCACAATCAGGCTAATAAAGGAGGACTAAGCAACAGGATGCTTTACTTATGAATGAGAAGCATCTGTATAAAGGGATATACTTCCCATTAACTTACATGCATTGACTCCACAGCTTTACTTGATCCATCTTGAGGTTTCAACATGCCCTTTGTAGACACTCCATGGCAGTTTGCAGCAAGAGGGAGTTAAACAAAGAATAAAAAGCAGCGATTCCAAAACCGAAGCTGGCAGATCAGAGCAGCATGTATAAGTAAAAGACTGGCACGTGTGTGTAAGAGGTGATCTGAAGAATGATTGATTAGAAGTTCTTCCTCACGGTCTGCTCTAAGCATTGTGATCTATGGTGTTGAAAACTGGCTTCATGTATTAATGGGCTTGGCTAGAGGGGCAGACCCTCAGTGGATGTAAACTGTCATAGTATCCTAGAATTCAATGGTGTTATGACATTTCATAAAAGGTGAGAATCTGCATCATGGAATTAGATCTTCCATAAGACAGAGATAAATCTTCAAAACAGCAGCCTTCATGTCATGACTCTATTTGAAACCAAGCTAGAAGTTAAGACTTTTAGTAAATCACATGAAGGCAAATTCACTGCATTGCAAAGCTTATCAAAGTTTGTCCCAACTGTACAATTCATTCAATAAAAGATATCACCCGCAAAAATCTTTCCCTCTAGTATATCACATGCTAATACTTGCAACATTAAATCCTGGAAAGAAAGGGAAGGGTTATAAAACTAAATATAATTTCCAGTGTTTCTTACTAAGCAAAACTTGGTTGGCCAGATTTATTTGCTAAGCAACTTTTCATGTCCCTGATATTTGCATAAAAGCAACCTTAATGTGTCCTCTATGGCAGGGGTTTTCAACCTTTTTTAAGGAATGTACCCCTTCTGGGTACACTTCTGGTGGAGCAGGGGTAGTGGTGTCCAGACACTGAGCAGGGGGGAGGAGGGGTAGTGGTGCCTGGACACAGAGAAGGCAGGGCTTCCACACGGTGGTGGTGGCTGCTGCCTGTGACCTCCCCCCCACCCCACACATCTAGCTGTCCAGGTGGCACTTGTGCAGCCTGCAGAGGGGCACCACTGCCCTTGCCCCCCTCCAGCCCTGCTCCTGGGCAGTGGTGGCATGGGGTAGTAGGTGGCAGTGCTCCATCCCTGCCCACCTGCACGTACCCCCTAACCCCTTTCCAAGTACGCCCAGGGGTACGTGTACCTCTGGTTAACAACCCCTATTCTATGGCAATAATAAAGCACCAGATAAAAAAGATCTGGGCCAAGGTAGAAGACTTTCCACAACAGCAAATGAGCTAGAGAAATTCTATTTGGTAAACTGCATTATTATTTTCTCATTCTTCTCGTACATTTCTCTGCTCCCGTTTCTCTGGGAAATCTGCTGCTCTGCTTTCTGCTCCCTGACCTGTATCCCCTGACCAAGCTGCTACCTGCTTTCTGCTCCCTGACCAAGCTGCATCTCTGCTTTCTTCCTCCTGGCCTGTGCTTCCTGTCCTATCTGCTGCTCTACTTTCTGCTCTCTGCTCCATATGCCACTGTGCTGCCTGTCCCCTCTGATCTGCTGAGTGCCGCAAACAGGGTCTGTCCATCACGCTACCTGCCCTCCACTCCCTGATGTAAATCATTTCACATACATTCTCCTCTTCATTTTATTTTTTATTTATGGAGAACACCCCAATAAAGGCTGCTGCTGGGACATTTCCCAAAAGGGTTTAATCATGTGATGCTGGATTTTCAATTTATTTTTCTATTATTAGAAATCTCAGGACTCCAGCAGCTAAAATTCTCTCTCATTCAATGTTAAAGTGAATTAGTTTACTGTTAACCATGGAAGCTCAACACTGGGTATACCAATTCACAAATTAATTATGTATGGTCTATCAGTTAAAACACAGATCTAGGGACTAAGAACTCTGAAAGTGCTCTACAGCTGTGCTGTGACATATGCACAGAGCACTTCAAAAGCAGCAAATTGTGTGAAAAATTAACCTTCAATGAGGGTTCAGATGAAGACACTCCACTTTGGACACCTTAGGGAACTTCTGTTCCCTAGGAGCAATCTGTCATGCGACTGGGCCCAGTACTGTCTGCAAGAAGGGAGTGGGGAAGGAAGAGGGGGAGCCGTGGGCTGGGATTTGCCCAGCCTGAGCTGGAGGGGGGGCAGAAGGATTGGAGTCCCCTTGCCTCGTGGCCCCTCCCTTCTCCCCCTCCTTCAGTTCAGGCCTGGCAAGCCCCAGCCCATAGCTTACTCCCCTTCCCCTCTCCCCCATTCCTTCCTGCAGGCAGCACTGGAGCTGGAAGGGGAGGGTGGGGCTGCATCAGCTCAGCCTGATTGTGAGACAGGCAGACAGGCTCAATTTTCTCCCCCCACCCAGCTCAACGGGTGAAGTTGGGGGGTTGCTCTACTCATGGTGCTTTATGCAAAGCGCCATGAGTTAGAGGGGGACCTGCACATCTGTCAGCACCCCTAGTTCCAGCTCTGCAAATGACTTCCATTTGCTAGTAGGGTTGATATGTCAGCTTCTGTTTGCTACTTAAGTGTGAAAGTCATTTAACCTGTTGATATCACAGACTTCCTGTTGACAGTGGGAGCTTATACACATGCTCTGGGATGGGGGGGAGGGGCTTTAATTAGAGCAGCTCTGAGAGACTCTTTAATTAAAACACCTGGAACATCTCATGTATCAGCATCCCCACGCTAAAAAATTATGTTGGCAAGTGAATTTTAGTTAAAGCACTCCTGCTGCCATTTTTCAGTACGGGGATGCTGATACATGAGATGCTGGAGTCTGCTGGAGCGCGGTAATTACCACATTCCAGCAGACTCGATTAATCAGGTTTGCTCTGATGCACTGTAGTTACAGTGTGTCAGAGCAGCCTTGCTGTTTATGTATAGGTGCCCAATAAGAGAATACCCCACATGTTTTGTCACTTCTTGCCTGTTATAAATCTGACCATGAAGAATTCCAAATAGAACTTGTTGAAAATGGGGGGAGAGGAGGTGAAAAGAACTCTAACTTAGTGGAAAATACAGATGTGTTTTACATCAAGATTTTGCACTTTTCTGACAAGTTCTACTACAAACCCATTTGCAGCCAGCACTGGAAATACTGGGTGCATCTACATGAGACACTTTGAGTGTAGTAGACCTATTGTACTGTGAATTAGATTAGCAGGCAAAAGCTGTACTAATGCGTGGTAGATTTAGTCTACTGCACATTAACATCACAAAAAAACCACTTGTTTGTGTTAATGTGCAGAAGCACCAATTACAGCGCATTAAGCTAGTACCTGTCATTACAGGTGCTAAATTTAATGTGCTGTAATTACAGCACGTTAATGAATGTGTAGACGTGCCCACTGACATTCAGAACCACACTTAGAAGTGCATCAGAACAGTACCATGAGCCTTTAGGGAGATAAAGTCTAGATGTTTATCATTGAACCCCACTTCTAAGCATAAGGTAGCTACTGACTACTACCTATGGAGAAAACAACTCTTTCAAAAGGCCCAAGATGAAATATCTAGAGCTGCTCAGAAATCACAGATATATTTAGGCCTACACTACTTCTGGGTATATTTTAGATTAAACTACCATTTATATGCAGTCAGTTGAGGATCAACTCTTTTAATAATAGGATTTCATTTTTTCCAGGGTGAGAAGCCTTTTTTTCTTTCTTGGGAAAAAGGTGTCAGGCCTTAAGATGTCTTCTGCTTAATGCATACTGGGGTGAAAAAGTCTTGTTGTAGGGTGGAGAAGCTACCCCTGTTTCTCACGAATGTGTTTAAATATTGCATTATAAAAGTGACTGGTCACGTGCAATAACTCAGAATTTTTCCATAGCTCAAGGTCAAATGTATGATAATCTTACAGTACTTGTGTTGAGGACAGTGCAACATTGTCTGAGAAGTCAAATGGAGCTGAGTAGTTCATACAGTTATGTGTTTGCCAGTAGTTAATGGTGATGGGTGAGTGATTCAGAATGGAGTGTTTAAAGTGCCTGGGGAAGTTAGGAATCTCAGTCCCATTAGTACATTTATGTTTTTGTCCTGATCTTGCAACTGTCTTCAGAGGCCAATCCCTGCGGCTTAAGTCAAACAGATTGGTTATTTAAGTGAAACCTAAAACTCAAAACAAGCTCCTAGGAAAAACTATGCAGCAGAGAATTTCCTTATGACTTCTTCATATGCACAACTACAAATAATGACCAGCTGGATTTTTTAACCCTAAGAAATACACTTGATTTAAAGTTTTCATTTGTATTTTTCCTGACAAAGTTCATTATACAATTCAGTGTTACTTGCAATATTCTTAAATGATGATCCAACTAAAATGTACATCCAACATTTACATGTCTATATGTCAAAAGTGAGGTGTGTTGTAAACATCCCATGCAGGTGATTAATCCATCCTAGTGCATAAGAAACCAATTCTTTTTATAGCTGACATGCACAACAGAGCCACCATCTGCAGTACCAGTAGCTGATTCTTATATAAAACTGTACAAAAGACAGTTTCAAAGCACCACTAGTATTTGATTTGTCACAGGAAAAAAGGACAAATAGGTAACTCCACAATTTATCTAGCCTCTGCAATACATCTACGAATGTGTCCTTTAAAAAAGCCATAGATTTACTAAAAAAATCAATGATACTTCAGCTTGAAAAAGGAAATCCATCAAATTGTTTGTCCAAGTGCTCCAACTAAGTGCTTCCCAGCATGTTTAGTGACCTGCATTACACAGAGTGTGAAATTTCAGTCCCACTAGAGGCAAATTCCCACTGATTTCAATGGAGGAAAAACTTCAAACCCAGGACTGAATCACCTAGTCAGTACTCCTTAGCTGCCCAGGTCAGATGGTAATTCATATTTCTCTAAGGTTTCCACTAATATAAACTGAAATATAATACTTCACACACCAATAACATCTTTTGGCTGAGGGTAACAGGACATTCAAACCTCACAACAGAACTGGACAGAAGGTCCAATTAACTATCATCTCTGTTTGACGCATGGTAAAACTGAGGTACAAAGAAGTTAAGAGATCTGTCCAAAATCACAAAGTGAGTAACAGTGAGACTAAAACATAGTCCCAGTCCTGTGCCTTAACCAGTAGGTCACTCTATTATGGAGCCATTTTACATAGGAATTTTGACCTATGGATTCGTTTTCCAAGTGGCACAAGCACTTAACATATACAACAAAACCTGTAGTTTTACATAAACTCACCTTTCCATTTGTTACTGGTAAACCAGATTCTAAAGTAGGGAGAAAGTTTTCCTCAAGATTTAATCAAATTCCTCTTAATTACAACACCAACATAAAATAATTTAATGAACAGGGACCTGGATGTAGGCTCACCAAATATGTACTTATCTAAAAAAAAGTATTTAGGTCCTCTACATAGTTAAATAGAACACAATAACTGAAATACTTTTTAATGCATGTTCCTTCAATGTATATGTACCTTATTTATTTACATACCAGACACCTTTTCTCCAAAAATTAGCGAACAAAAATTGGGATGTATATCTTACACGAGGAAACTGATTCTGAGTATTTGATTAAAAGAAAAAAACATTTTTTCTTCATTCTACCTTCCCAAGGCAAAATGCCTACTTTATTTGGTGGTGCACAGTATGCAAATAAATATGAGCATTTCTGAGTATCAGCTACTGAGCTTTAGTTCATAGGAAACAGTGAAATATTTTGAAATTCTGGTGAAAAAATGTGTAATTTTACAAGTCTTTTTTTTTTCTTCCTGTTTATCAGCTATCTAAGATATGAAAACAGTCAGTAAGACAACAAAGAAGTTTCTTTTAAGTGTGTACAATTTAGCAAATCTAAAATAGGCTTTCATACATGCAGAAGCAAATAGACAAAGTGCACCTTCCCTAAGTAGTGCATGGGAGAGGGTTGTGCTGACTAATACTGATTTGCTAGAGGTAAATTCACGCCGTGTCTCACACATACTCAGAATTTGCAGTTCAAGCGAAGGCCAAAATGAGATGTATAGGAGAATGGTGAACATTTTTTTTGTCTAAAAACTACAAAGGTGTCCTACATGGATACTTGATGAAAAGTTGAGAATCAGCCCCTTCTATTAGTATCCAGTGCATGCTGTTCTCTTAAGTGTGATATCCAAAATAGTCAGAAGAGGTATATTTTACTGGAAGGTACTCGCTTCCATTTAAAAATGTCCAAAGTATTTTCTTAGCAAGACAGAAACCCATATAGATTTCAGGCCTTGGTAGTACAAAGGGATAGCAGAGGCGGACTCTTTTGTAGAGATCGACTGGTTGCATCCAAACGAATGTGCCCACGTGGTATGTGGTGGTGCAGACCCATGTGTGGTGCCACACACTGCACATTCAGGTGTTTCCCATGCTGCTACCTTGCAGGGCAGGGGTTGTTTTTTTTTGACCCTGGGAGATCCCAGGGTCAGAGTAAGCTGCGTGGAAAAAAAGGGGCGGTACATGTGAAGGCAGTGCACGCTGCCCAAAACCACAGCCTGGCTAGCTGGAGCCACACTCTGGCTGCCAGCCAAACTCCCAGCTGCAGAAGCACTGTGGCTGAAGCTTCCCTGGCCCCTAGCACCTAAGGTAAGGCTGCTGGGGCCAGCATACCCCACCGGCAGTAACTTGCCATGTGCTAAAGTGGCACACCTTGTACCGCTGCTAGTTGTCCCTGGGGAAACAAATGTCTGTGCTTGTCTGGACGCAGCAAATTCAAACCCTCTTTCTGATAACCTCAAATGTCATTGGTACTACTTGTGCCCATCAGCACTTCCCAGGATCGGGAAGCAAGACTACCTCATCCTGTTAACATAATCAGAAACTAAATGCATTGATATTAATCTCGATTGTTACTTCTTCAGGACAGGGATTGTCTCTTTCTATGTCTATGTATATCTCTAGTTCAGTGGAGTCCCATCCTCCTGGACTCTTCAATAAAACAAACAATGGCTAACAAACAAATATCACAAAAAAACTGTTTAGATGGAGGAGAACATAGTGGAAATATTTAAGCAAACTTTTCTGTGCCAAAGGGTTAAACTGCTTACAAACTCCTCAGTTTGCAGTGAATGTACAGGGTAAGATTCTTACCAAGAGCAGAATTGAGTCAACACCAAATGCTTCCCTAAATCTTACCCCCAATGTCTATGCTGGTTGAAGCTCTCCGCCAATTCACCCATCAAAAGCTAGTAATGGGCTAGGAGGATTGGATCCAGGGCTTTGGTTCAGTATTATACAGAGAAAACTTGGCATTGTAATTTGGATCCACAATAGGACTGTAACAGGAAAGGGATATGCACGTGAACACACGTGTGTGTGCGTGTGTATGTATGCATCTCTCTTCCCTGTACTGCTTGTAGACAAATATTTTACACTTTAATGTGACCTTTTAATTTAGCTTTTCAATTTGTTCACACAAAGTGTGTGTATCTATACAAAGTGTGTGTTCATACAAAGCGTGTGTATCTATATCTATATATCCCTGCCAAAGTCCACAGCAGAAGACAAAGTCATCAATATTTAAAATTTAAAACAACATAAAATCAACCTCCAACCAAATAGTCATTGGAGCAAGTAGAGGAAGACTTGATATTCTTTTTATTTTTGTACTGAAAAGACAAGGTTTAGTCTTTGTTAAATGTTGATAGGATGGTATTCCAGAAGCTACTAGTAATAGCATTCTTGCATTAGCAATTCTAATGCAGAGACCTGTGCTACAGGATATTTTGGGAGGAAGATTTTTTGAAAATATTTACTCATGTAAAAATGTATTTTAATTTTGCAGGGCATGACTTAGTATCTCAAAGCCTGTGAAGTTCCCAGATATTTACTGAGCTTTGCTTCAAAAGATTCTGCCTACTTCATGAGATGACAAGATTCGGGGAGAAAAGGTTGAGCCATAATATCTTCATATATAGTAGTCTTTCACCCTGAAAATGTTGCAAAACACTTCACAGACTACAAAAACATGCCATGACTAAAACCATACAAATATGCATTCACCCCAAGGGCAGAAGCTGACAGTCAGGAGGATGAACAAAATATAGTGCTTCGCTTGTCAACAGTGAAGAGCCAAGACTTTGTATAAGGACAGCAGAGGAAATTCTTACAAAAAAAGAGACACCACATTTCAATGAGATATTGGCATGTCACTCCCCTGGGCTCCTTTGACAATCCCAGTTTAAATGTTTATACAGAGCAGAAAGGTGTTAGCACTTAACCCTCACTCTGTTATACCATACTACTCTAGTAGTCAGTCAACGGCTGTGGTGGTGCTCATGGCTGTAGTTGTCTCAACATTTTTCTCCTAATATTTGCAATTTTACTTTCTTGGCTGAGGTGCCCAGGATGATAAAAATCTTTGGATATAGAAGGCATTCTTCTTCTGGTAAACAATGACTCCCTTAACATTTTTGTCCCTTCAAAGTTTGGTATTATTCCTATATGGGTCTTTAAGTGCGATGTGTTTTTTTTCCAGCGTAACTCAACGAACCTGGTATGCTAAAAACATGGAATACAACAGCATAGGCATAACAGCCAGCATCTGTATCCTGGGTGGCAGCGCCAGCAGGGGTGCACTGACTGCAGCAGCTCTTTGCTCACCTTCTCTTAGTAGGCTCCTGGAACTGGCATGACTAATTATGCTACTGTACGAGAGGATGTTCTTCTACCTGGATTTGCAGACAGAGGTAAAAGAGTGCTAAATGCCATTTCCTAAAACTATACAACTCACTAGAGATGGCCAGGATTAAAGCCCAAAATTCCAACAATTCCCAATATTCAATGGGCGTGTCTACACGAGACACTAACTGTGCATAGTTTAATAACACTGTGCAGTAGTGTGCCAGGCAAAAACCATGCAAATATGCTACTGCACAGTAGTATTAGGCTAATGTGCAGTAAGCATCACGAAAACCCATGCACTGGTGCTACTATGGAATAGCACAAGTTACTGAGTATTGATTTAGCACTTGGTTAACCAAGTACTAAATTTAATGCACAGTAACTATGGCACATTAATGAATGTGTAGATGTGCCCAGTGTTTTCAAAGCCTACGTCAGTCCAAGTTCTACAAAAGGGAAATCTACCTTTGCAATGGGCTGGACACAGAATCTAGTTATCACTAGTACTAGTAAGTAAACATTAGACGTAGTCAGACATAAACGCCATTTATTTGTTAAAATTCAGAGTCACATAATGGACAGCGGCTGAGAGAGAGGCAGGTGGTATAGAACTCACTGACAAATGCAGAGAATAAGGCACCCATTTGCTGTAGTCTTACATGAGCAAAGTGCTGAATAATGAAAACTGCAAGAAATGGCTCGTTATCATCCACTGTAGGAATGGACAGTACATTCCTCTTAAATTAGGAAATAGTTTCTTATTTTACACTATAATAAGAAACGGGGGGGGTTGGCCAAAAAAACAAAGATAAAGGGAAAACTGCCATTTAAACAAAGTATCTGATAGTTGGACCCATCAAGCAAACAGCTGTAAAAACCAGGAGGCTTTTTTCCATTAACTTCACTGACATTTAAAAAGGGTTGCTGATATATTTTTTTTCATCCCTTTCCCTCCCCTACCTCCCAAAAAAACAAAGCTGAGGCTTTCAAACAAAGCTGAATATCAAGATATAATAATCCCACAGCAAGTACATTTGTCTGCTGAAATTTTTTTGCTCCCACTTTTGGAGACCTGGAGGCAAATGCACAGAATCAAACATATTTCGTTTATTAATTGAAATCATACCGTCCAAATGGCACAACCTGTCTTCCCGGCCTGTCTCTTGAAGTTATAAAAGGACTGCAGGCTGTGAGACAAGCAGATCTGATCACATTTTCTCATTATATAATCTTTGGTTGTGCAATGTAGAGATGCTATACAGGATAGGAAAAGGGATTGTGATAAGCATAGTATAAAATGTGGCTGTTCCTTTTACATGTTATTCACATTTTTAACGTTCTTTTGATGAACTGTATATAAATCCTATTAGTTATGTGTCAGTTTGGGGTACTATTTTTTGAATGGCACAAAGGATGGGAGAGACTCAATCTCCATTATTCTTAAGGGGGTTTATGCATTGCTCACAGTTAAAGTCTCTGCCTGGATGAAATTTGAAATGTTTAAAATACCAGAAAATCGTGTGCACAGAGCTTATGTTTTGGAACAAAATTTGCTTATATATTCCAGACCCATTAGAAAAGGTGAAACAGAAGAAAATGCTGTTTTAAGCTAGTTGAATACCCTGCGTGCATCTATTTTGTACATAACGTACACAATATCTGCCTAGAAGCATGTTGCTCAGTAGCTGGCACTTTGACATTATAAAGTGACATACAGTTTCAATAGGTTTCAAGCATTCTTACAAAGGGAAATAAATATGGAGATTGGTTGTCACTGAACGTTTGACAAAACTCAACCAGCAAAATTTAAAATCACAAAAGGCCAAACAGATTTAATATAATATTTGCACTTGCTTCCTCTGCCAAATGAACAACTGGTTTAAAATGATGCATCTCTGGGAAGAGACCTTTATCCAACTATGTATATCACTTGACACAAAATATGCATCTGAACTGCTACAGTGATACAAGAATATAGTTTCCAACATGCCAAATTGAGTTTAAAGTTGTGTTCTGCTGGTATTCAGGCTTATACTCATTTTCTGTCATTCCAATACATTTATATTTGAGACAGAAATTAATAGCATGAAGATGTTAAAACATGAAATGATTCCTTAAAATTCAAGTGACTTGTGCAACATTATTTTGTGCTTTCTACTTCTCTTTTTTCCCCTACTGTAATTAAAATTCACCGTGCCCCTTTACATAAATAGTAACAAATCAAGTTCAGTCCAGTACAGGCTTTCTACTCTCAGCCTTGGCTTTGTACTACATGAGATCCTTGCAAATTCAAAAAGTGCATCTTTTTTGGTGATCTTTCTTCTATGCTGGGTGATGTGAAGCTCAAAGTATTCCATGGATTAAATTAATCTTGAGGTATGATTACAGCCTCCAAATGCTTCTTAAATGTAAAAATGATTTTTTTTTCTTTTTTTAAGATAGCTTTCTGGATTTAGAAAAAGACACACCACTTCTAATGGTGCTACATGAGCCAAGGTACAGTACATCATGGCACATCTCCATAACATAACTGAGAATGTTAGAATGGACTTCTATTTACAGAAACTTGATGCCACTTCCAGAAAAATATATAAACAGAAAAAAACCCAATATTTCCTGAATGTCCTGAATTTTTAAAAGATTCACATAATTTTTCTCCACAACAATCCCATGGTCCTTCCAAAAATGTACTTTTCCCTGGCCTGTTTAGCATGAACCCCAAATGTCACCAGCAAGTAGTTGGAATCCTGTTTTCCCTTTGTGGCATACTGCTTCAGCTGTGTGAATACTTTACCACTCTTGTTTATTCACAAGCCAGTTTGCTGTCAAAGCTGGAGAGAGCAATGGCAAATGCTTGTAGTGCACACATTGGATAGTTGTAGTCCATGGTGAATACATCCTCAGCCACACGGCCAAACTGCATGACTATATAGTCAGCTGTAATAAAAGTCATAAAAATTGACAAAACGTTAACTTTTGCTACAGCCACTCCTAAATAAATATGTGCTCAGTGCCATCCTGCAACCCAAAAACTAAAGCAAAATGTGGCTCTGGAGCAAATAATGCAGCAGTAACTCATGGAAGTAGTTGAATTGACTGCAGTGGCTTCAGCTCGTATGAGGGCAGCTGGAGTGAGGGCTGAAACACTGAGACTCAAGTGGGATTTCCTTTACAATTTTACATGGATAACTAATGGGATCTGTAAAGAGAAACAACATAGTAGGCTACTAGCAATTTGCCTGTATAAGCATGGAAGTCTCATCCCTATACTACTCCAACAGGTCCTTAGCATATCTTAGTGCAGCCCACAGCGCTGCTACAGTGCTACTGCAAGATCAAATTCGCTTCCACAGCAGTTTACAATCTAGAGGGTAGAAAGGTATATTAAAGCTTCTTTTGCACTTCAGATGCTGCACTAACAGATCTGTAAGAAACTATCAGATCTCCATAGGAGTGTTTTACTCTACTTTGCACCAATATAGATGAAGAAAAGCCAGAGGAGCAGTGAACGAGTGCCCACAATTAAAAGCAAACAAACAAATAAATAAAGACTTACTGACTTTTCCATGATTCACATAGGTAGTAAGGGTCTGGACAAGATCGCTGACAGTTTGTAGACAAAACAAGTGATATATCTAAGGTTCCAACTTGATGATCTATACTTACGATCATTATCGTGAATAATTTGGAAGTTTTTCACTGAGGCCTGTGTGACTCGACCGTGGAAATTTAAAACGTAAGACTGGGTGTCATCGTTCCAGACTGGAGTCTTGTTGTGCAGTTCAATGACGCTCTCTGTATTTTTGTTCTGCCATCTTGCGAGAAGCGTTTCATGTTCCTGTACATATCACGCATACATACTGCTGGTTAGTACTCTCCGTGAGAAACCCAGTCACAGAGGATTCCTTCAAATAACTATTATTATTGACAGACACTGGGACTTACGTTTCGTGGCCTGATAGAAACTCTTTCATGGTCCATATTCATGCCTGGTATGATCACACTCATTTTGCGAGGTCCTTTGAAGCCCAAGACATTTGTTTCCTAAAAAGTACATTAGAAAAATATTTGTAATGCTCAATACATGTTTGGCCTTGGGAACGACCTTCTTTGGCAAAGCAGCAGCCCACAAAATTCATATGTTAAGTCACTCAAAAATGAGATGAATTTTCTGCGTGAAGCAGGGCTGTAAAACACAGTATCTTTGTTTTAAAGTTCTGGCAACAGAAAAAAATAGAAAGTGAACGGTTTGCAATATAAAGCCCTTTGTGACAAGGCTTCTAGAAGCCCTTACTGAGTACATTAATGCAGGTAAAAAAAACTGATTGTTACAGATGGATATGAAATAACCAGACTGCTTGAATACTGTTATGTACCACAGTAAAATTAGTTATAACTTCATACTCACTACATTCAGTCACATATTTTAATGAGAATGAAAGATGCAATAGCCACCCAGACTCATTTTAGTCTACAGCCAGCACAAAAGCAAAAGAAGACGAGCTGCCAATGTAAGCATCTGTCAGTATTGCTTTGATTTGTAAAGTTCTCAGAAATGTCAGGCTTAGAAATGAGAATGCTAAAATAAACAAATATGCTACCATGAAATCAAAGGCAGGGACTGCAGGAAGAGAAAAAGCACACTGGCACCAATTAAATGCCCATGCAATGCATACCATACTAACTCAAATACGACACATAATACCCCTTTTCCCAAAATTTAGCTACTGAAAATTACGTTGCATGTCTTAAGTGAGGAAATGCGGGGAGCAAAGAGCCTGATTCTGCAGAAGCCAAACTGCTCAATCACTCTTTGAGCCAGGTGAGCAGCCAACACGGTCTGCCAGGTCAGCTGAGGGCCCAATCCTGCTGGAGCCGAATTGCCCAGGCCTTCCACATGAGCTGGGAGAGCCTTCAGCTAATCTGGCAGGTACTGCTGGCTGCCCATTCAGCTGTGGTCCAGAAGAGGGGCCAGCTAGTTTGGCTCAGTCATCAGCACCTGCCCTGTTTCACAGCCAGGAGGTTAACAGAGCAGCCACAGATTTTTTCTTCCATCCTACTGCAGCTGCCTGCATTTTCTTGCAAAAATACCATACATACTGGTATGTTCAAGGATTTATTTTTTTTCTTCATTCTCCCTTTCAAAAACAAGTTGTCTTATTTGGTGACATGTTCTATGCTGGAAAATATGGGTAAGTTCTTCTACAAAATGTAATTTTGCTATCTAACCAGGTTCTTGTAAGTGTCCACTACCACAGTACTCTCTCAATTACCACCAAAACCAGGAAGCCCAGGGTCCAGATTCTTCTCCACCTATCAAGCGTCTATGTGGACTTAGGCACCTAAGAGTGATTTTATTCCACCTTGTTCATGTCCTCTAATATCCATTAATGCAACTACTTTTGTAACAGAAGTGGATCTTACCCTTAAGACTGAGTTACAAAAAAGTAACAAAGAGGAAGATGACCCATCCTCCAGCTATGCGGGAATTTGAGCAGGGTACAACATGATCACACTAGGGCCCTGGCCAATGTTAATTTAATTGCATGACTGAGATTTTTGGGCTCTGGGGTAAAACTTGTCAGGACCCAATTGCACAACTGCTGGCATCTGAACTTTTAAAGGTGCACTACACACCTCAGCATCAGGGAACCAGTTTCCCAATATCATGCTGCATGGTACACCTTTCAACAGGCAAAGAGTGGCTATGTCCCAGCTGTGCCCCTGACTGGTAAGATGGGAGAGGAAGCAGCCCCCACGTCCAAGACACAGCTGCATGCTGCTTGAGAATTATGCAGGGAGCAGTCGTCTGTCTAGAACAGCATGCTGGCATGTGGGGAACGTGAGATGGGGAACGGCTCCTTGATCTCAGGCTCCTCGCCACCTATAGCTCAAATTAAAACAGGCTACACACTTTAAAATTAAAACAGGCTACAAACAAGGCACAAAGAAGAATCCCATTAAAGGTTTTATTGCACAATACATTTCTTGCATATGTGGCATACAGCATTTTTTTCATGCGATGAACATGTTAATTGCATGATAAATATAATGTCTGCCAAGGGCCTTAGAACCCTTATGTACCTAATAAATGGGATATGCCAAAGAAGTCTAATTTTCTTCTCCCTCTATTATCACTTTCTTCTGCCTTCACTGAAAGGTAGGGTTGGCAAGCTAATCAATTGACTGGTTAAATATTGTCAATTGACCACTCAATTTATTGTATATTTCTGACTGATGAAAGAGTATAGCAATTTTACAAAAAAACCTACTTTTTTTGTAGTTTTCTTGACAGAAATGTGATTTTTAAATAGTTTTTAACACATTTCTTAACAGAAAATTTGTGCTTTTTCTGTGTATTATTTGGTCCCCTTGGTATAACAATTTTTGACTGATATTTGAACAGTCAATTGACAAAATGTTATTTGTCCACTTTAATGCCCAATGCTACTGAAAGAACTGTAAGAAAGATGTTGGCCTAGCACTCCGTGTTGGCATATCACTGCTCCCATCTATGTCAATGGCAAGTGCTACCTTAAGATCAAATGTTGGGCACACCTAATAATCCTACCCGAGGTATGTGTTTTTTTCCTCAGGTAATAAGCAAAATGAAGTCTATCTATGGGAGAGGAAGTGTTTTGGTCATGTCACCGTACTAGAGAATATTAGGGGGGGGAATTCCTTCCAGAGGCACTCCCCACAGAGAGCTATGTTGGAGTATCTAATTGGAGTCACTTGGAAGAGGCATGATTTTCTGACCATAACCCAAAAACATGTAAGGTGTGTCTAATTGGGCGTAAAAAACTATGGCATGCCCTATCACTAGATATTTTTGACAGTTTAGCATACAGTTTTCTTGTGCAGATAATGTCTATGTCATTCTCTAAACCTCCAAGTATTGCTATAAACAGTCCATGGAATTTGACCTACAATTTCAACAGGCCTTCAAAAATGTTTCAGCTATGCAAGATGACTCCCATTGAAATCCTGTACAGAAGCAGTTGAGAGTTGTCTCCAAGAAAACATTTAGTCATGGAAAACTTTTTAATTATTTAACATATGTATGACATTGTCTTTGCCAGAAAACCAATGGCATCTTTGCAACTGCCAATTTACACCCAATATTTAGACTGAGACCCAGATTACAGTGATTGTTGACAGCATACGTGAGCAAGAGAGAACTCAAATAGCAGGCAAGCGCCAACTTTTGGGAAGAAACTCATGCTTATTTCACTAAGTATTGACCGTTGTGGTTCTCTTGAGCACTTCTCAGCAAGTTACAGTTGCTTTATATGCAAACCATTGAGACATTGCTTTGGTTAGATACTTTGTTAAAGCTGCCAGTTAATACCCGTTCTTCATCATTTCACTCCTAACAAGCAGTATTATCTCTCTAAAATTTCAGATATATATTGTTTAGAATTAGTTATAAAAAAATAAATTAATGTGTCTGCTAAATGGAAAGGGAATAGAAGGGGAGGAATGAATTGATTTTGCAGGGTAAATTATACCACTCGATGATTATACCATTAAAGGATTTATGAAAGTGTTTATCAATTGGATGTCATCATTTTGCCAAAAATCAAGTTGCCACATGAAAATTCTGTCCTACATAAATACAGCATATATGAATACAGAACATAGGGAGGCAAAAGTAGCTTAAATAAAGCAAGAACAAGCTTCACCTAAACTGAATTTTCCTTATCTGCTCTATCACTACCACAGCCACCCCCACAAACGCACACAATTTTTGCGCACATGCAAATGTTTTCTGCGTATTAAATATTTTCTTGCAGAAATGCAGGGCTGTGGACAGCAATACCTGGGGAACTTGGTAAAATTTTGATTTCACATCAGTGTAACTCAGTGCTTTAACACAATGCTGATTTATACTCATGCACAGGAGCTCAAATTAAGGATCTGAGCCAGGTACTCAGTTTGCACAGATTGCCATAGCTTCATTGACTAGTACAGAGCTATCATGATTTTCATCAGGTGAGAATATGGCCCCCTCTGTGTGACAGATCCTCTGCCCTTTGCCCAACCACTAAACTGCTCCTGGGAGATACTGTAATGGTGACTCATACAGGAAACTTGTTCTTAACCATGGTTTTAAAACACAATATATTAATTATATCACAAGTACTGCATTGTAATAACAACCATCATAAAATCCACTTACTACATGCCCTAGATGCTTGCATACAAACTCTGATTCGGGAGACAGACAGTATCTACTAGATTTTCATGGTTTCACTCTCTTCCTTTCTGGACATTATCCACACAACAGTGACTTCCTCACATATACTGTGTAGAATAAGATTTGTTTTTGATTTACATACAAAGCCCAAACTTTCCCTAAAATTAAACATGAAGTTATAGTAGCTACCTCTCTGTACAAGGGATTCAGGGCCTGAGGAACGCTCTCTTGGCAAGAGTCTTTTCATTGAACAAGGCTGGATAAAACCATTTCTTATTAACTATGCTATCAGTTTACAGAATCTGCTGCAGACTAAACTATGCGCTACAACCTGTGTGCTACTGCCTTGTAGCAAAGAATATAGCTAATGACCCACCCTACGTCTCATTCTTGTTATACTTCAGATACTTTTGCAAAAGCACAGCTATTCTGAAATCGGCCATTGGGTGCTGCTGCAGATTTATTAATCAAGTATTCTGCCGTCATGCTATGGTTCTCTTTGATGAGAATACAACTGCATAAGTGTGCTCAGATAAACTCAGTCCTTGCTTTTACTTTAGCCCTGGGTCCTACCCTGGTGAGGAGTTTCACAAGGGATTTCAGCACATTTACCCCACAATTAACAAGCTGTTGCCAGCTTTTGACTTCATTTGTATAACAAGACCTGCAGAGATGATTCAGTACAAATGTCTCCAGATGAGTACTTGATCAGATGAGCCTAGAGGGAGCTGAGTGCACAGGGGTGCTTTTGACATCTTAGACCAGATGTTTAGTCCATGTTTTGCATAAGACTGAAATGAAAAATGTCACTTCAGGAAAAAGACATTTGGGGAACATGCTGTGTGGTGTTTTACTATCCTGCATTTATGCTGCAGCTGCTATTGACAATCTTCACTTTAACAGGCATGGTCATTAATAAATAAAAACAAAATTTCCTTTTGCCCTGGGTCAAATAGAACACTTGCAGATCTACACATTCTTTCTGAATACAGAAAGATCAATTGAACAACATATTTCTTGTATGACTGTTTTAAATACACTACTCCAGATATAGGCATGTGAGCAATTTGCCAATTTATTTAAGCCCCATTCTCCAGAATCATATCCACTGCTTGAACTCAATTGCACTAGTTTTACACACGCAGAAGATAACTCCAAAGTCTACAGTGTAGCATTCATGGGCTTAACGATGACGTTTAAATAGCCTGTGACTTTATGTAAATGGTGTAATGTCTCAATTTGAATACTTTAAAACTATACTTTGCCTTGTGTCTATGCTGCATTTTTGAAGCTTTTTAAGCATTCTACCCTTCTCCCCGCCCCCATCCCACCATATAAGAACTCTGAGGTCATCTGACCAGAGGTCAGGTTAAGACATCAGGCAACTTGACTGGAGATGTGGCATGCATGTGCAGAAAGTATCTTTCCTTTGTTTCCTCATGGCTTCCCCGAGAGGCAGTTTGAAACTGGGAGACGGAATAGCTCAGAGATTACAGGCAACCCCTGCTTAGCATTCTTAATTGGTTCCTGAAAAACCAAGTGTTAAGTAAAACGAGCGTTAAGTGAAACCGAAAGTATCTGATGATCCAAGATGGTGACTGCAAGTGTTTTTCATGACCCAAGATGGCGACTGTGAGTGTAATAATGGAACTCACTGAACACTAAGTGAAATCCTGGATCACCCGCCTGTCTTCTGGTGTGGATGCATCC
>NW_017729025.1:137346703-137357374 GCF_001723915.1 Gavialis gangeticus
CTATGGGGCTCTTTAGTCTAGAAAAGCACAGGCTCAGGGGTGATCTGATGGCCAGTTTATCAGGGGTGACCACCAGTATCTGGGGGAACGTTTGTTCACCAGAGCACCCCAAGGGATGACGAGGTCCAACGGTCATAAACTACTACAAGACCGTTTCAGGCTGGACATAAGGAAGAATTTCTTTACTGTCCGAGCCCCCAAGGTCTGGAACAGCCTGCCATCAGAGGTGGTTCAAGCACCTACATTGAACACCTTCAAGAGCAAACTGGATGCTTATCTTACTGGGATTCTATGACGCCAGCTGACTTCCTGCCCCTTGGGCTGGGGGCTGGACTTGATGATCTTCTGAGGTCCCTTCCAGCCCTAATGTCTATGAAATCTATGAAAATCAGGTATCAATTTAAAATGAGTGTTATAGAGGAATAGTGCTAAGCAAAAGAGCATTAAACAGGGGTAGCCTGTATATGCTATCTTGTACCAGTTTAACGTAATGGAGAGAATTATTTTGAAAACTAATTTCCTTCTTGCATATTTTGCCTATGAGCAGTACTTACATAACAAATAGCAGCTAGCTCCTGACGCAGGTTACTTGCTTCTAGGCTTGATGTTGTTTTCATTGGATTTACACCACTGTCATATACTGTAAACTTAGTTCCCATAAGATTTGATCTATCAAAAAAACAGGAAGATATATTACCTTTGTCAACAACACAGTCCAACCTATCCAATTCATTATCATATCAAAGTCCCAAATGGTCATAAAACCATGAAAAAACAAACATTTTAACTGCAAGTAAAGAGGTAATCTGAATTCCCAAATCATCATGTACTCTTGGGACAGAGGTGCTGAGTATGTGGGGGCCCAATGGCCCTGGCCCACCTCGGGAAGAGGGTTGTCACCTGAAATGTGTAAAACTTTCCATGTGTCCATCATCTTACGCCCCTCCCGGAAAAAATAAAAGTTGGTGACTATGCCTTGGGAGGTAAGCTATAGCAAAAAAAATGTAGTATAGTGAAGGTCCATATTATCACACTAAGCTTGCAGAACTGTCATGAAGTCTCTTAATCAAAGTACAAGAGCACAATAAAAACTCATCATATATAATAAAGCCATAGTTACTTTTTTTAGCCACTAGTGCTATCAAACAACAACTTTCATATATAGGCAAATTTTCTATATATATTTGCATATATGTGAAAAGATTTTAACAACATTAATTTCCCTCCATTTTTCTTTAAATGGAGATCATAAAATGTGCATGGCAATAAACTTTGAACTTATCATCATATTATTCTGCACGTGTTTTGTGACGGTCTTAGACGCTTGGGTTCTAAGCACAAAACACTTACAGAAACTTGGGTTCTGGTGTGCTAAGCACTGTACAAGCATATAGTAAAGAATACTATGGTCACTGTGCCAAGGAACTTACAGTCTGAGTGTCAGATGTGGGGGGAGTGGAGAAGAAAAGTATATACACTTCCTCTTATAAATAACACTACTTAGTATCTTTACTAAAGGGAAAAAGACAAGAGAACTCAAAAGTGTGTAAGGGCAGACTTTCAAATGCATTTAAATCAGTAGGAATCAAACCTTTACCATGCTTAGGCATTTTTGAAAATCCCATTAGGCCAATGGTTCTGAGCCTCATTACACTCCAGACTCCCTTTAGAAAATGCTATGGATTTATCTTAGGAATAATGCGTAGGTGTTTGCACATTTAATTCTAATATTTAGAGGCACCTCACGGCACCTTTAAAAGGTTCTTGCAACAGCCCACGGTCCCATGGCACCCTGATTGAGAATTAATGCATTAGGCATTTCTGTACATTATTAGATGCTAAAATACCTTTGACACTCTGGCCTTCAGTGCCTAAAATCACCTTTGAACACAGGTCTTACATTGCTAAGTCACTAACATAATTTGAAAATGTTATGCACAGAGTGGAGTCACATGGTACACCAAAACTGTAATGAGGAGGTTTAAGTAATTTGCAGGAAATTTAGTTTCAGATAAACTGACTATTCTGCTAAGAAAATAAATTTCATCTTCTGGCCATGTATTTTGGGTGGTTATATGTTTACCTTAGCTTTCCAATGAAACTCTCTCCACCACGAGACAGGTCAGTTGGGTCTATGGAGATGAGGTAATTAGAGGTTTTGCTCTTCTTTCGTTTCCTTCCAGCTAATAGAAATACCTAAGGAAGTCATAAAATGTCACATTCTGGAATATCAAAGACAGCCTGACCCACACCACTCTGTCCCCAGTAAAAGAAACCATGGGCAATGCTTCTGTGGTTCAGCATTGTCAGCAAAGACACAGAAGGTCACCAGAGGATTAGCAAAAATGGGTAAAAACCAGAAAGGGACACTGACTGCTCAGCTCCTCAATCCATTATTTATGGCTTAAATAATTAAACCCAGTACACTTTGTTAAATGTTTAATTCCAGCTTGTACTGGTTTCTCCAAGGGAACTGAAAACAGATGCCCTTCAGGTCATACAGGGCAAAGAACCCAATTGTCAACTATTATGTTAAGCTGCCAAGAAATGACTCTTTTATGGCCACGTAGTAAGATAAAGAAGAGGAAAGTAAGTGGATTGTGGTGATAACATTGTTTAGTTTGATTTACACTGCATAGGACCAAGCTTTTAGTCAAAGGAGGTCTATAATTATACTTTCTGGGTACAAGTCCTGAAAGCACATTTTATCATATTAAATTCAGGTGCAACTGGTATGCCATTTAAATATATTCTATGACCTTTTTACCGTCCTCCCTTTCCAAGTGGAGGTAATAAGTGGGGTACATTCCTCGATCCATTCCCTTCTTGTCTCTTGTGATTCGGCATTTGACTGTGACGCCCTGTGGAGCGGGTCTGACAGCAAATTCTTCCAGATCATCAACATCTATGACAGCTTCATTTGTGGAAGGGCTGGGTGCTGAGGCTGCTTCCTGAAAGAGTAACAGAGTTTACCTTGAGGTTTCCCCATGTTTCCCTCACAGTTACAAAGGGAAGACTGAAAATAGGAAAAAATGTAAAAAAAAAAAAGAAAAGAAAGAAAGAAAGAAAAGATGGTAGAAGTCACTTCAAACAAAAACAGGCCACACTGTCTCCTGCCCAGCCACAAATGGGTGGGATATGGATACAGCTGCTCAGGTAGAAATCTCCACTTGTTCCATGGGCAAGAGCTCTCAGCTGATGTGAAGCTCATGCAGGAGGCTCTAATGCCAGCTCTGCCTGTACAGAGGATCAATTAGGAAAAAGAGTAGCTCAGCGATTCTTAATCAGAGTGCAACGACACCCTGGGGTGCTAGGAGATTCTTTGAAGGGGACCACAAAGTGTGAGGAGAAAAGTGAGGTGTGAGAAGACAAGCAGGTAAGGGGAGGCTCGCTCCTGCCTAGCCAGTACCCCACCCCACTGCCTAGCCCCTCTCAAGCACTGTAATATGTAAATTAGATTTTAAAATCAATTGACAAAAGTTATGGAGGGATGCCTGGTCTCCGCTGAGGGGTAATTTGAGCCCAAACATGTTGGGAACCACTGGAGTAGATGCAACTGGAAATTCAGGCTAGGTACAGATATTCAGAAAGCCCAAGGTGGAATCAATCTAAGTTACGTGTGGTTTTCTGCAAGCGGTGTAATTTGGACCCATAGCAAACAGAACACACATTCACCCTTTGGTGGTGGGGGAAGCAAATCCTAGACTGGGTTCTGCCATTTTTAAACCAGTCTGTGCGCGCCAAACTTCTGTTCTGTTACCAGTTTCTGATCACTTATCCCAGTAAAAGTGTGATGTCTGTACGTGGCCTTTGAGTCATAACCAGCACTAAACAAACTCCAATTCAAATCCCTAGATCCAAACTCCCTCCCGTTTGTATTTGATGATAGCGGATGTTTTTAGGTTGGTGAAAGGAAAAGGGAATTCTGTACAGGCATGGAATACACTGGAGGAAAGACTGGGAATGCCAGCAGAGATATGATAATACTCTACCCATTGCTCATCGAAGAACAGAGAGCAGAAAGCAGTTTCAGCAACCATCAGAAGTGTCTGAGGGTTTGGCCAATGTTTTTGATTTATAAGGTGTAAACTTTTTAAACTTGTAACTTACCTTTGCATACCAATAACAGGAGCAGTGACAACTACAGAGCAAGAAAACAATGCAGCCATATATCTATCTATATCTATAGATACAGATATCTATATTTGAACAATTTGATATTTACCTATTTTTCTGCCTCTTCATTCAAGTTCAGCAATATTAGCAATATTTCTATTTCTGAAAATACCTGACTTGACTTGTCAATTAAATTAGCTCTTACTTTTAGGCTGAACCTTTTTATCCATTCCTATTTCTTGCTTTCAGAAGCCCCTTTCTCATTCATCCTTTTCTTGTAACTTCTATAAGCCCTGTGATGCACTGCATCAAATCACCCTCAAGAGGCTTTTGTCCATGTTAGCAACCCTGGCTTTCTGACCTGGAAACCAGGCCATCCCTATTAATCAATAGGCAACACTGCTACTGCATCTCAGTCTCCTCACCTTGTTCGATTTTTTGCTTGTTGCAGAACCAGGCCGGGTGTTACTGTTTAACTGGGAGGAACTTGAACTGTCTTCATCCTCTTCATCTTCTTCTTCGTCAAAATTCATGCTGCTGGAAATACCTGAGGAGCAAGGAGCCAAATCTATATAAAACAGAAATGTAGTAAAACTGCCTGCTCAAGTACACAGTACAAACTCTTGTTATGTATGCTGTTGCTGCAGGCAGAGGCAGGACCCCAGCATTCTCGACACTTTACCAACACATGGTATGAGACACAATCTGGCATAAGCAGCTGACAATCTAGATACACAAAACACAAAGTCATGGATAGAAACGAAGTATCATTATCTCTGTTCTAGAGGCTGATGTGATTTACCCAAGGTCATACAAGAAGCCAGGAATTTAATCCATATCTCTCAAGTCCAATCTCATGTCTTAAACATGCCACACATCCCTACTTTTGCAACTGGACCTGTGTGCAGCTCCTTTCAACTACATGCAAAACTTAAAAATCTCTGTACATATTAGATATATAATATGTGTATGTATTACATATATTATGTATAATATGTCCATATGTTATATACGTGTGTGTGTGTGTGTGTACACACACATACATATACAATTATATATTTGTATACACACACACACTATGTCTGCAGAGATGACATTATTATAAGTAAATTATGACCTCTATAAAATCAGGCTCTGTAGTCATGCATGTTTGCTTTGGGCAAAAATAATGAAATAAGCCCAGGACAGAGGGGTTCCTTCTTAGCATTTATTTATGTCGTGTTAATAGTCTGAATTAGTTCTGGGATGGCCCAACCACCAGACCAGTGAGATTATGGAACTTGAAGACCAAGTCAGGCTTGGAAGTAGGAGGTATTGCTAAGAAGTATTGCTAAATTGCTGGGAAGTCTACCAGACCTAGTTTTCCAATAGAGTTTTATGACGGTAAAGCTGTTTTTTTCTTTTGGTCCAAGTCATAAGTTGCAGTTGTTAGATAGATGACAATGTGCTGTATTTTTTCCTTCCTAGTTTTGATTCAGACTTTCCAGTATTGTTAAATCAAATACAGAAGCATAAACAGGACAAATGGTAACTTAAGTCCTTGTAGCTGAGAAGTAGGGGCAAAATGAACTTTTTCCTTTTGTACTTACCTGGAGCATGATCCAGGGCCACAAGACTGGATTGGGAGGTGGAAGTGGACCAGGATGTATTTGCATGGGGATCTGGGAAAGGAAAAAATCCATGGGCTTCATTCTGCAAACCCATAATCATGTGAATAATTCTTACGTGTCAACCAGATTCATCACGTGACTAAGGGCTTGCTGGATGGGGCCACATTTATGCTGCCATAACTCTCAACTAGTTTTTATAAAGAAAGAAACAGCACACTTTGAAAAAAAATGACTTACATCGGCTGAAGCCTGTTGTCATTTCCCTCCTAGTATTTTGAATTAAATCAGGAGGAGCTGAATTGTGAAACTAAGGTTCCAGAATGCATTATTCATGCCAAATGGCTGGGTTGTAAAACTTCCTGAACATTTTGTGCATGTCCTTCACAGTGAGTCTTTGGCCTACTTCTGAGTGTTGGCATGCACGTATGTAATTTATAGATGCACACTAATTTGATGGGAATGTTTATTCATTTACACTTAAAAAAATACTTAGTTTACAACAGTCAAAGACTGAACTGAATGAAATCAAACCAATCCAAACCAAACCAAACCCAAACCAAACAGACATATATTACAAGCTGAACAACTCCTGGTAATTTTCTCGCATTTGAATTTTGACACACAGTAATATGGCATGCCAGAGAGCCTTTTTAATGCATTTAATTTATTTATTTTATTGTGACATCCTTATTAAAATGCCTTTAGTTAATGTTGACGCCAGGGTTAAGCTGGACAAAGAAATAACGCACGGAGCTACAAGTGGATGTATATGGCTGAAATATTCCTAAAAAAATACTAAACAATGTGTAAGGATGTACAACAGGTGTGGTTCCCTCAACCCACTGCTTCAACTCCCCTGCTTGGAAAACAAACAATACAAGATGGAGTCAAAGAGCCTCCAACACTATGCTGTATGTAGGGGAACCAAAGTGACTACTCAAAGCTTGAAGATCTAGACCCATTACCTTTCACCAGTCATGAACATGGACTGACCCACACAGAGTATTGTTAATGGGCCCTCTATGATTCCCATTACAAACATTAAAAACTACTTAACATGAGCCAATTTTTCGAATGCTGGCATCCAAATTATATCACAGCTTTATGTGTTCAGAATACTTTCCACATCCCAAATTGGTGATTGTGGATAAAAGCATGTATTGAAGTACATTAAAAACACATAAGCATAAAGAATTGTATTCTGTATTTATACCTGTTTTGTACACTCTTCAAATTTTGCTAGTGTAATTTGTGCCTCTGTCTGAGAAGCTGGCTCTAAGTATCTTCTATAAGGAGCGATTTAAATAACTCCTGTTTCAGTTTTGGCCTCAGAGAACAAAATCTACTGCTGTCCTAAATCTCAAAATAGCCGCAAATTTATTCCTACCCAGCAGTGAAGAGTTAAGACTTTTCAGACTGCTACATTCCAAATTGTTCCAATGACATTAATGAATCTGGCAAGGGAAAGAACAAAGGTGTTAGCTTTCCAGATCTTTTTTTTTCTACAACAGGAGGAAGCGTGTCTTTGTTCAAGTGACTCACTCGCCAAGAAGGAATTCTATACATTACGGCTGCTGAAATCAAATGGCAGAATATTTCCCCCAGGAAGAGAATGATTCTAGTTCTGGCACCTTGTGGAATATGGGGAAATCAAATATAACATTTGGCATTTTCTTACAAGGAGATTATTCTCTGTACACTAATGTATTCTAAAACCTATCATATCATAATTGAAACAGACTTGCTTGATGCTCCCTGGGGAGCAGATATGCATCTGTTAATAGGGGACTCTCAGCACACAGTTATGTCAAACAGCAGACGGGTTCAAATCAGGGCCAAGCAATTTTAGCAACAATCAGCATAGCTTTTCCTTCCAGGCCCATCCATCAGCATTCCCTTAAGCATGCCTTTCCCCTACCCAAACTTGTACAGAATAAAGATGGTATGTGAATAATTGTTCTCAAAATACCCACAGCAGTATGGTTTTGTAAACCCATGGTGACATGGCAACAAAGGTGTCCTGGAAGCAATGCAAAAGCACTGGGCCTCTACATGAAAGCTCCAACCCTAAATAAATGTTGCCAGGGATTTAGGGACACCCATGGGTTGGAAAAACTGTCTGCAAAGCTGCTAACTTACTTCACAGTGCCTCATACCGCCTTCTAACAGGTATACCCTATATACCTCCATTTGTTGAGACCCTTCCTAATACCCTCCTTAGCACATTGCACTGATAGCACAAGAGTCACTAAATCCCAGAGCACTCTCATTCAAATACATACCCTCACACAAACTAGTACTGTGCCCCAAGTGTGCCTGTCTGAGCAGGGTTACTATTCTGATCATGAGTACATTCAGAACACATGAGAAATACATTTAAGGAGTTTACAATTCAGACAGCACCCTAAAATCAAATTAGGAAAATTCACCCAGGTTTGGTGAAAGCAAAAATGCATTTTATACATTTATTTTACCTGGGAAGCCAAAAGAAAATAGACTTCCCCCCAAAAATAACACCCATTGGTTTGACCAAACTGAAAAGTCTACTTATAATTTTTACAGCAACCAGCTTTAGTGAGTCACATACTGGGAAAATAAATATTCCGAGCCTTACTTTAAGTGACAATTACCATATGGGTCAGAACTTGTTAGTCATCTTGATGTCCTCTGGATCAAAATACTCAGGAAATTTCACATTTGGAGAAAACCTGCTCATTGCAGGCAGAGTTGTTCATATCTGCAGTGTGAAGCTTTTGAGAAAATGAATCTCAGTGAGACTGCTGAACGAAAAGAAACTAGCATTTAGGTAAGAATAATCTATTCTGCATCAATCAAGCTTCCACACACATTTTGCTCTTTGTTGAATCTAAGTATATTTTTAAAGCCCTGGTTTGTGTCTGCAGAACAGTTCTGGCTCAAACCATCTTAACTTCAAAGGCTGCACACTGCAGAAGCCAAGCCCTTAAAGCAGATGGTTTCAGATAAAAAAAAAAAAAAAAAAGCATTGTGAAAATTTCAAGATTACTTTCCTCCTGATGCCAGTGTTTGATGACAGGTAATGCTGCTGCAGAAAAAGAGCGCGCACGCACACACACACACACACACACACACACACAAACATGCATGCATGCACATGCATGTGCACACATATGCATGCGCGTGCACACAGTCATTTCATTCCAAACTGCAGCTGTCCTTGAAAAAAAACTCCTGAACAGTTGAGAGGATTGCTGCCAAGAACAGGCACAAAGTGTAATGCGGTACAGTAGTACACAGAATACAGCTGTCATTGTCACCTTGGTGAACATGAACCTACAATAGGAATGTTTTAGCAGAACAGGATTGATAAACCAAAACTTAGTTTGCCTTCAAGTTTAAGTTCAATTGCTTGAAATCCCTTTTTTCAGCATTAACACATGTTTCAGTGTCTTACAATTCAGATTGTTAACTCATGGGCATGAGCTTTAACATCTGCCTCCTCTCTTGACAGCAGTGCTGCACTGTGGTATGGCAAAGCCAGGTCTCAGACTGTGTAGAAGTCCCTTGCTCCCCAGGCCAATGGAGAACTTCATTACTATTATGGAGAAAATATTGAGTACTGAGGAAAGAATGATGCTTTCTTCTGGCAGTAGAGACTTAAAGGGAAAGTATGAAGGATCATAAAGTCTCTTAGTTTGAGAATAGAGCAAAGTGTCAAGATACAGATCAGAATAAGTAATACAAGCAGATAGTTTTGGTTACTTACCCTTTTTCTGCATTGTTGCTCTAAGGTCCTGCTTGCTTTGTTGCTGGCCACTAGCCGTCATCTCTCCATCACCCTCATCGTGGTTAGATTGTCCAACCGTAAGAATCTGAATTTGGCTTCCTATCTCCTTAACCTCATCTTGAAAAGCAGCCGGGCCATCAATTCCTATCAGACAACAGCAAAATTCTAGTTGTTGTTGTATAAAAGAATTACTGAAAAACTAACAGTTCACTCAGAAGTACTGAGAAGTACTTATCTAAGAAAGGCAAACTCAGCAGTCCATCTGAAATTATATTTTCATGACTAAAATAGCTTCCAAAGCAAATAACTCACTTCCACAAGCACTCCCAAGCCTTTTAGTTTGTTCCCAGAGCTCAGACATTCTCTCTGCTATGAGAGAGCTGTGACCCAAAATCAAGTGTTCTGAGTTTTGGCACACATGAGAGTTCATAGAACAAACCTACTTAGCTTCCAAATGCTACTGTCTGACACTTCCACAACAAACACCCTCGTTAAATCCGGTTTAGATTTTATTGGACCAACAAATGTCAAACATTTCTTTTGGTTAGCTGAGTTGTGGAAGCAACTGGAATGTGTGTATAACTATGGGTCTGAGGACAGTGAGAGACAATAATGAGATGAGTTTTTCACTTCTAGCCTGCAGACTTTTAATTTAGCATAACTGTTTCCATGAGAAATAAAGACCTCGTTTTCAGTGTATTCTGGGGATGTAAAACAGATCAGATATTGCAGAGATTTTTGCATATAAAAATGCTAAATATAAAAAGTGACAAGCTGAATTTCACATAAAAACGGCACATGTCAAACAGGAAAGATGCAGAGAAATTCACACTTACAGAGTTTTTCACTTAAATTATTATGAGCCTTGTTTCTTCTCTGGAGGTTTAATATGCTACCAGAACCCCAATGTCCAGTGTGCATCTCACTCCTTCAAAAGGGGCAGTCTATACACTTATATAATTTGGTGCTATATTTAGGTACTTTATTCAGCTCCTAGTTGTCTAAAATGAGGAGTTAGGCACACAAATGAAGATGCAGTTGCTCAGCTAGATGTGCCAATGTTTATAAACAACTTTATTATAATGCATTATTCATATTACAAGAATGTCTAGAGATCCCAACCAAGAGCTTGGCCCCATTGTGCTGGGCTCTGCATATTACTTACACCCCCCCCCCCCC
>NW_017729025.1:137357448-137363478 GCF_001723915.1 Gavialis gangeticus
CCCCCCCCCCCCCCACACACACACACCCTGGTTCGGAAATAAAGCTGAGGTCCTTCTGATTCCAAGCCCAAGGTGCCCTGTCCCTTAGACTGTACACAGATGTACTGTTATTGTCAAGCAATGTCTACAAGTGACAGAAACCTGGAAAACTCCCAGTTAGAACCAGAAATCTACACGAGAAGGACGATTGTGCTTAAAAGGCTCAAACATGCAGACAAGCCATAACGTGTTGTTAGTTGTTTAGCAAATCACACTGTAAGCCACCAATGGAAATACAACAGAGAGGAGGCGGAAAATGTACTCCTTGGCTAGAAAGAGAACATTAGAATGGGGATATTTTCCTCTGCATAGCTATATATAAAACTACAAATACGTTATGACCAAACAGTGGAGATAATGGCTCTCTTACAGTAAGCCAGTTTCATTTTTGCCAGCATAGCAGATTATCAACATCAGTCTGCAAATGTATTTCAACTCTTAGTTAGATTTAGTGCTGCTGCGTGTTACTGTCAGCCATTTAAAAAAGTACTTCCACTAATACAAGTTGTAGCATTATCATTGATAGTTACAGTAACTAATAAAAACCTATACACATTTGCTGTTCCATAACACCCTTTAATAAGCAATGTAGAAGAACACGGGTGACCATTATTAGTAACTGGTATTTGTAAGACAAACATCAGCTCTTTCATAACTTAGAATGTAAAAACTGGTCAATCACAGCCAAATAGCTGAATGAATGCCCCAAAGAATGAATGAATGCCCTGAACTATATTCTGCAGATCACTAGTGTCTGTCCAGAGCTGTCTAATGCAGTAATTTTTGCTCTCCTTGTTGGCAGCTCCAAAATTGCATTAGAAATGGAAATATACTCCATATTTTTTCATTTTAACTTTTCATGCTTACAACTCTGCTGCCATAGTGATACGAGTCACAACTAAAAAAGGGAAGTCCGCACAATTGTGAATGGCAGCAGATATGTCCATGAGATAAAATGCAATTAAGATGCGGTCTACACCATGAAAAAGTTTTGAAAATGCTTGTACTGGAAGAAAGACAGAAATAAAATAACAGAGGCTTTGGAGATTCATAGATTTTAGGCCAAAAGGAATTAATTATGGTCATTTATCTGCATAGCAAAAGCCAGAATCACCTAGTAATTCCTACGTCTAGGACCCATTGAACTTCAGGGGAATTTTGCTACTGACTAATTTCACTTTCTACTATTAGAAAGCTTCTCTGTGGGCACATCTACATGAGATGCAGCACCAGCAGTGCTAATATGCTACTGCACAGTATTATTAGGCTACTGCACAGTAGCGTCATTTAAAAGATGTTCACCAGCACTACTGCACAGGAACTCCGGTTACTGCACATTTATTTAGTATTTGCTTATACAATTACTAAATAAATGAGCAGTAACCACTGCACAGTAGCATCTTGTGTAGATGTACCCTGTTTGTGGTACTCCTCATCAAACCACATTCTCTTTGATAAACTAAAACCGATCTTTAAGTCTCACTGTTTTCCGCTCCTGAGATCTATCTAACAGCTCTTTTCTGAATTCCTTCCAAGTTCAAAGTGTTCTTATTGGCCATTAGACCTATCAAGTATGGTCATTAGAGATAGGGCCTCAGCATTTTGCAAAGCAGTACCACCACTCTACTCCCACTCCACATACAGCCTAGGACTGCATTAGCTCTTGTAGCCACATCCTATTAAAAGCTCATATCCAATTGTTTATGACCCATGACCTCTATGTTTTTCTCAGAATCACAGTTTTTTAGGATACAGTCCCCCATGCTGAAAGTCTGACCTACATTCTTTGTTTCTAGGTGTGCAATCCTGCATTTGGCTTCATTAAAATGCATGATATTTGAATAAACTATGTTTAGCCAGTATCCAAATTGTTGTGTAAAAATAACCATCTTATTTATTACACTCCCAATTTTTGTATAACCTGCAGACTTTACTAGAAAAGATTTAATATTTGCTTCAAAATCATTTATAAAAGATACCAGACAGCACTGGGCCAAGGACAGATCAGTATGGAATCCTACTAGAAAAAGCATCATTGGATGAATGATTAATTTCCTATTATTTTTTAAGATCTAGAAATTAATCATATTTAAATATATTTAATGCTTTACATTGATATTGTATATATCAATTTTAATTGGATTGTCATGCAGTACTAAGTCAAATACAAGGAAATAATGAATGCATAGAATATAGAAGCTAAAAAGAAAATAATGAAGGGCACAGGAAAGGTAAATCAGGCACTTCAATTTACCCTCTCTCATAAAACAAAAATAAGGAGACATTTAATTAAAAGCCACAAATATAAGAAATTATTATAATATAATGTTTAATCAACCTGCAGAACTTAGTGACACAAGATAACAATGAAGTCTGGAGCTTTGTTGAAGCCAAAAAAATGATTATGACATATATATAGATAACAAGAACATCCACAGGTGACAGTACACTAATAAGGACAAAAAATATGTTCTAGACATATAAATCCTAAGAACATTTTCCTCTAAGAAAATTATTTTATAATTGTCCTCTTCAGGGAAAGTGGTTCCAAAAGTTAAGCTTCTAAACCAGTCCTCTGGTTTTCAAAAGTGCTTACTACCAAGTACCACTAGAATTAATGGAAGTGCTCATCACTTTGAGTTATGGGCCCATTAATTTGCCCCCCCCCCCCCACTTTGGAATTTAAGAACCTAACTCTGAACACACAATTTTTAAAAAGGTTGGCATCTATATCAAGCAGACTTTGGTCTATGGCGAATTAAATGCCACCACCATTATAAAATAGAGTCTAATCATGCTGAAGTTGCTATTTCTGGAAGCCACAAAACAGTTCATCAGGACCATCACTTCTTATTAGACATTGGACAAAGGTTGCATTGGCAGGTCACAGATTAAGAGGAAGAAAATCAATTCCTGCATTTGGAGGGATGCATTGCTAGTAGAGTGTGTTATTACACATTATGAACTGTCTCTGGAGCTGACCCCATTTAGGAGACAGAGGATGCAACCAGGAAAAAAAGAAAAATCTGAAAGAAAAACCTTTCCTGTACAAAAAGGGGAAATATCTTATTTATTTACATACACCACTCACCTTTGCTTCCAAAATTAGCGATTGAAGATTGTGTTACAGGTCTTAAACAAGGAACATGGTTTTGAACCGCTTGGATAAAAGGAAAAAGCATTTTTTTCTTTATTCTGTCTTCCTCAAAAAAGGTGCATACCAGTGGGGTGCTCGCCACTTTAGGGCTATCACAGGCTCTGGGGAGCCTGTTTTGGGGAGCAGCAGGTAAAAGCCTTCCCTGCTAAGCATTGTAAGGGGGCAGGTGGGTGCAGGAGCACCTTAAGTGCTCTGCCACTTTAAGACCTGGATCAGGCAGCAGGCAGGTGTGGCCCAGCCCTGACAAGTGGCCATTTTAAGTCCCAGGCCAGCAAGGCTAGAGGCAGCAGCTTGCTTTCAGACACCAAGGAGGCAACATCTCCTAGAAGAGCTGCTGTTCTGAGAACAACTTGGAGGCTGAGGCTACGGGGAAGGAGGAGGCCTCATTGGTCCTTGGCATGACCTAAAACTGCACCCTGCTGGGATAGGGAGGCCTGGTGGTCCTGCCTGCAGTGGGGTAGGGCCAGCAAATGCCAGGACTGAGGACCTCCCTGGTATAAGGTGGGTTGGGGTGCCTAAACCCCTGCCCCCACCACCCAGTGGGTTGCAGGATTAACTTTGGAGGGAGTTGTGGGGCTAGGGACATCCATAGGGGACACCTGCACCCATTAGGGTGCAAGACCCTGAAGGGGTGCAATGGAGGCTAGGTTAGCTTTGAGAAGCACCTGAGCCTGAAGGGGGTGGGGGAAAGACCCCCATAAGAGGAGCAGTTAAGGCCCTGGTGAGAGGGAGCACGTTGTGGGCCAGGCATGCCAATGAGCAGCACCTGAGCCTGCAGGGGTGTTTGACCCCAGGCCCCAGAGTATGGGGTGGAGTGGATGCCTCAGTGGAGGTGGTGCTGCAGAGTTGGGTGCAGAGGGGCACCTGAAGGGCTGCACAGGAGTGGCAGTTGTGAAGCCCTGTGAGTGAGGCGCATGAGTGGGGGCCTTGTGGGCAGGGGCTTGAGTTGAGGCCCTGCTAGCATGGCGGCCTGAGGTAGGTCCAGGTAAACCTTCAGGTGCCTGAGGCTGCAGGTGGGACAAAGGCCAATTGGAGGGGCGGCAGAGGAGGAGCTGTGAGGAGAACATGGGGCAAGCCATCAACCCCTTTATGGAGGGCAGCTGGGGGAGTTGCCTGGCTATGAGACCTGGGGCAGAGTTGGCACAGTATTTTGTGAACTGCCCAGTGCTCCTTCAGATGAGGGTAGCAGGAGATGCCCAAAAGGCTGCATGGTTGCTGGCTGGGGAGTGAAGCGTATCAAGCCTGAGGACCCTTTGGGATAGGGCAGGCTGAATGTGGTTCCTGGGAGAGAAGGGGTGGTATGAGTGAAGCCCAGGAAAGGCAGGATGAAAGAGACCGGGTGAGAACCGGTGGAGCATGAGGCCTTGGGGAGAGGGAGGTGGTATGAATGTGGCACTTAGCAGGACAGAAAGTGAGAGGCTCAGTACTGTGACTAATTGGGCCTGGCCTCAGACTGGAGCTTAGCACAGCTGTTGGCAACATCTGTGAGGCATGGGACATGTGCAGGGATGGTTGGAGCATGTACATTTGGCCCTTGCGAACAGGGCAGTCCAAGGGCAGCCTCCTGCCTAATTACCAGCTATTTACGATCAAGGCATGGCAGAAGAGCAGGAGGGCGGTGCTGCCCAAAGACATGTGGGTGGCCAGTACTGACTGGTCGGGGAGTTCTCACTTGTCACGGTGTGTATTTTATTTGGGTGCATGTGCTATGCAAATAAATATGGTATGATGTAAAAAAAAATTAAGATGACCAAAATTTTGTGGCTAACAGGAAAGGGGGTGTTCAAGAAGCACTTGTCTTTAGTAAGGATTACCTCTTTCTCTATCCGTACTCTTCTGTGTAAGGGTATGTATAGTATATTTTTACACAAACCCACACGTGTATATACACAATGTATACCATACAGTTATAAACAAGGCATTCATGTGTCTGTATAAGGCACAGAAGTCCTACATCAACAGCTTTAGCATTACCACCAGATATCTAAAAGCATTTCAAAACCTGTGGGGCATGGATTCATGCTAGATCCCTTCCTCCCTTTCCATGCTTTGTGTATCTCTGGCTTCTTCCTCCACAGACCAGAAGAACAGCTTATTGTGCAGAACAAAATATTTATAGTTACTGGTTTCCTGTAATTTAAGTGTTTTGAGAACAGGGTCCAAAGGTGACAAAAGCCAGTGAGTGGGCTGTGAGAAGGGGGAACAAACTCTTTACTACCAGAATTCAGGATTTTCCATTGCTTCTTTCAAGTACAGAATAAGGCAGTGCTGATGCAGAAGCCTGTGAAAATGTTGACTTCTTTATTGGGAGTGGATGAACCAGTGTAGAAGAAAATATCCTCTGGCCCAAAAGCCAAACTACCTCTGAGCATGTGAAATTTGGTAAAATAGTTTCATGCCTTTGTACCTCTTAGTTTCAACAAGGCTAGAAACTGAGAAAAAGAGATGGTAAGAAAAAGATATTTCCTTACCATTTCCAGCCCATGAGGATTCATTCTTGTTTACCACTATGTACATTTTGATAGCACTTGGTGTTCTGTTCATATACATACATAGCTCTTGTCTAAGAAGTTTATAATCTAAGTAGTCCCTTATTACCGGGGATATGGGTCTTCTGTTTCCCATGGAAAAAACTGCAGATTTTCCCTTTAACTGAGAAAAATGCAGGTTTTTCATTTTAACAGAGAAATATGCAGATTTTCCACGTTTGTAAAGACCTTTCTACAGGTAGACAGAGTTGCAGCATGCAAGGGGCTGGGGGAGTGGGAGGAGTGGTCAGGCAGGGGGCATCATGTACATGCTCACACATACACACAGCTGCCAGGCAGCCTGGA
>NW_017729025.1:137363582-137385712 GCF_001723915.1 Gavialis gangeticus
CCTGAGGCTGCTGCCCAGCC
This sequence comes from Gavialis gangeticus, assembly GCF_001723915.1. Lineage (NCBI taxonomy): Eukaryota > Metazoa > Chordata > Crocodylia > Gavialidae > Gavialis > Gavialis gangeticus. The sequence goes on from NW_017729025.1 coordinate 137,363,603, forward strand.
AGGGTAGTGTCTGGGGATTGGGACCCAGGACCCAAATGCTTTGCCACAGGGCCCTGGCAGGGAGTGGGATGGAGCTGCAGGCAGTTCATGTGGGAGGGCAGGCTGCTGGCTGTGGCATTAGGCTTCTCACCCTGCTGCTTTCCCCACAGGGCCTCTAGCCCAATGGGTGAGACCCAGCATGGCAGGGCAATGCAGGGCCAGGTGGGGGAGCTCCTTGCCACTGCAAGCCCTGCACTGCCCTGGTGAGGTGCTTCCTGCCCACCCAGCAGCAGTGGATGTGGCAGTGCAGAGTTGTGCCCTTTGCTGCTGCCAGGCAGGCAGGGGGTGCCTTGCCATGGCAGTGCGGGGCTCGCAGTGGTGGCAGCAAGCTTCCCCACCCAGCCCCATTCCCCAACCTGTATCCACCCCACAGCAGGCTCTGCTCTGCCAGTAATCACCACCCCCCCCCATGAGTGGCAGCTGGGGCTCAGGTGCTGCTGCAGGAGGCAGGGGGCTGTGGACCCAGGTCCCTGGCCATGTAGCCCTGGCAGCTGGGGGGCCCCTCCAGCATGGCTGGGGAGGTTGGGGCCTATGGCTTGGGAGTAAGGGGCCTGGACCTACATTCTACTGAGTGAAGGGGGCAGGAGGAGCTAAGATTTTTTTTTCATGATAACCCCAAAATCAAATACCAAAATGTATAGGTACTTAGAATTTATTTTAATATAATGGTTAAGACAGTAGTAGGCTTCCAAATTGCTTAAAAACTGTAAATATATCAATGAAACATTGTGTTCAATAGATATATAGTGGTGTTTGACTATTTATTTAATTGTGGAATTTGGGTTTTAAATCAGAGAATTTGTTTTTTAAACAGAATACCAGGATCCCCACTTATCCTGAAGTAGTTGAAATAAATAATGATACCCACTGTAGGGGATTCTTTTAGCTTGGCTGCAAAACTGTTGGGGTGGGGGGGGGGAACCCTGCATTTGTATTTATTTATTTAATGCAAACGCACAACTAACTTTATAGACCCAGACTGAAAGCAGAGATTGAATCACAGATTCTCTGCCACAGGATGAGATAAAATGATGAAACACATAATTAAAACAAGAAAGAGTTGCTCCTGCAAGCCCTGGAAAGGAAGTAAAGAAATTCTACCTAATGAATGAAAAGCAAATGAGGGTTTTTTTTTCTCATTTAAGTTTTGATATGATGTTGTGTTGCAAATACTTAAGTTCACTTCAGGAGGTGTTTCCAACGTATTTTTCCTAATTTTTAAAATGTATTTGTCTTGTCTGACTTTGCAATGACAACGTACCTTTGGAAGCTTATTACTGAGACTTTTTTTTCCTACAGTTGCAATATTACAACTAGCGGAAGTTCCCTTATAGAAAAGGCAGAATTGTATAGGTCAGCCTGTATTTGCCGACACATGTTCATATTCCCTGTGTTCATCAACATTTTATTGGAAAAAAGTTTCCAATACTTTGGTCATGACCCTATAGAGAGACATAAAATGGATAAATGAGGACCCATCTCAGCCTCTTGAGAGATGATCATAGAAGCTCTCTAGGGACCTTCCCCTGTGTCAGCTGAACAGGGGACTTTAGATCCCCAAGGATATATTAGCTCTGACTCTGCAGGTCTTAGAAAGATCTCCTGCATGGCATTCATAGTGCCCTTCAGGTGCAGCTCTGGTACCTATCTGTCAAGATACTGTATTTATAAGATCCGCATTGCTGTATTATTTGAACTCGAGTACTGAATGTTTTGAGCATCAAAACACTTCTGCAAAGTAGAGTCATATTTATTATCCCTATATACAGAGTGGGAACTTATACCTTGAGGTCATGTGGTAGGTCTGCAACAGAGCGATGAACTGAACTGGGGTCTCAAGCACTTGCCCTAATCACTGGATTATCCTGCCTCTCCTGCTGAGACCACACTGTCCTGCTTATTTGTTTTCTGACTTCTTCCCATTGGGACAGAGAGAAAGTGATGAAGTGGATGCCAGCTGGAAAGGGTCATGGCAGTTAGCACTTCCCCAGCTTCCTCCTTGCAGAATAGAGGACACTAGCCAGAATGGCTAAAAACACTAGCTGGCTATTCTAGGTTTATTTGCACACAGCTGGCTGCACACAGACTGCTTTTTGTAAGATTGCTGGCAGTAGCATATCTATGAGTGGGGGAGGAAAGCACCTGCCCTGGTTGCAGACTTGGGGGAGGCACTAGAATGGTTGCCCCCAGGACCCTACGCCACAGCAGTTGCTGAAGCTGCTGTGTGAGGAGTGTGTGCTGCAGTGGATCAGCAGCAGTGGCCCTGCACCCCTATCACATCAACTGCTGAAGCCACGATCTTGAGGATAGATAAGACTTGTTTGGAAAAACTGCACCCTCTTCCCAATACATATCTCCCCCTCCACTCTGCCCAAGGCATTGAAATACTAAGTTACTGCTGGTGTGCATTTTGAATATTCAAATTACTATAGAGCTATAGTAATATTAAATGATGTCATTTAATTATTGTAATTAAATAATACAATGCATTTATTTTGGGGAAGAATCAGGTGGGCTTTGTGAACAGGAATGAGAGAATGAATTCACAACAGGTCAGATTTGGGTTTGCTGTCAGATTCTGACAGCACTTGAATATCATCCTGATGAACATTTTAGAAATACCAGTGAAAGACTTTATTTTAGCCAGTTGAGACATCAATGTTCTGGCAGCAAGGGAATTTCAGGAAGAATGGCAGAGTAAGAGGCCGCTTTACTGCTTGTATCTTTATTTGTTCATGAGATTACCAAGAAAGAGCCATGCGACACTAGAACTAGGGGTCTTCTGCTGAAACTAGTAGTTGACAGGTTTAAAACGAACCAGAGAAAGTATTCTTTGTGCAACCTATCGTTAACTTGTGGAATTCACTGCTGTAGGACATGGTAAAGCAGCTAGCATAGCCAGGTTAAAAAGGGACTGGACAAATTCATGGATGACAGATTTGTCTGTGCAGATAGTGCTGCTTGCAGGGCTTTGGTTGTTTGACCATGGGATGTTTTAAGACGAACTGCTAGGAAGAGAGGAGATCTACGTGACTAAGTGAGGAAAGAGCATCTTTGCAGCTAGGCTCGATAACCTAGTGTTGAGGACATTAAACTAGGTTCACGGGGTGAGGGGGAGGGATGGATACCAAAGCCTTGAGCGAAGTGGGAGACCTGAAGGAAGCACAAATGGGATAGGGCAACAGGGGAGGCCTTCACATCCTTCCTGAAAAAGTAGGGCAATCTGCTACTTACCTTAGGTGCCTGTACACTAATGCATGGAGCCTGGGAAACAAGCAGAAAGAATTGCAAGTCCTTGCACAGTTATAGAACTATGATGCGATGGGAATAACAGAGTCTTGATGGGATTGCATGACTGGAGCACTGTTATGGATGGTTACAAACTGTTCAGGAAGGACAGGCAGGGGAGAAGAGGAGGAGCTGCTCATTATGTAAAATAGCTGCGTGATTGCTCAGAGCTCCAGTATGAAACTGGAGATTGACCTTGATCCAGAGATCCTCAAGAGGCCTGAGGGAAAAGTAATAGGGGTGAGGTCATGGAGGGAGTCTGTTATAGACCACCAGACCAGGAGGATGAGGTGAATGAGGCTTTTTTTCAAACAGCTAGCAGAAGTTTCCTGGTCACAGGCCTTGGGTTCTCATGGAGGATTTCAATCACCCTGACTTCTGCTGTACAGCAGCGCACAGGCAATCCAGGAACTCTTTTGGACAGTACTGGGGATGACTTCTGGTGCAAAGGCTAACTAGGGGCCATGCTCTTCTTGACCTACTGCTCTCAAACTGGGAAGAACTGGTGGAGGATGTAGAAGTGGATGGCAGCCTGGACACCAATGACTGTGAGATGATTCAGTCCAGGATCCTGAGGAAAGGAAGGAAGGAGAGCAGCAGAGTAAGGACCCTTTACTTCAGAAAAGCAGACTTTGACTCACTAAGGGAACTGATGGGCAGGTTGCCCTGAGAGGCCAGTCTGAGGGGTGAAAGGAGTCCAGGAGAGCTAGTTTTAGTTTAAGGAAACCTTACTGAGGGATCTTACAAACCATCCTGATATGCAGGAAGACTGGCAAGCACGGCAGAATATGAGCTTGGCTTAGCAATGAGCTAAAACACAAAAAGCTCACAAATGGAAACTTGGACAAATGACTAGGGAGGAATGTAAGAGTATTCATCAGGTATGAAGGGATGAAATTGAGGAAGCCAAAGCACAACTGGAGTTGCAGCTAGCAAGGGACATAACATGAGGGCTTTCTACAAATATGTTAGCAGCAAGGCAAAGATCAAGCAAAGTGTGGGTCCTTCTACTGAATGGGGGAGGCAACCTTGTGACAGGATGCAGAAAAGGCTGAAGTACTCAATGCCCTTTTTACCTCAGTCTTTACAGGCAAGGTCAGCTCTTGGACTACATAGCAGCACAGTTTGGGGAGGATGTGAGCAGCTGGCAGTGGCAAAAGAATAGGTTAGGAACTATTTAGAAAACCTGAACATGTACAAATCCATGGGGCCAGATAGGATGCACCCGAGGGTGTTGACTGCAAAGCCACTGGCCATCATCTTTGAAAACTCATGGGAGATTGGGGGAGGTCCCAGATGATTGGAAAAGGCCAAATATAGTACCCATCTTTTTAAGAAAGGGAAGGAGGAGGGTCTGGGGAACTACAGACCAGTCAGTCTCACCTCAGTCCCTGGAAAAATCATGGAGCAGATCATTGAGGAATCCATTCCTAAGAAGTCTGGGTTGGATGAATGGACTGTAAGGTGGATAGAAAACTGGCTGGATTGTTGAGTTCAAAGGGTAGTAATCCAAAGATTCGATGTCTAGTTGACAGCTGCTATCAAGTAGAGTGCTCCAGGGTTGGTCCTGGGTCTGATTTTGTTCAATATCTTCATCAGCAACCTGGGATATAGGATGGAGTGCAGTTCACAGATGACACCAAGTGGGGTGAGGGAGTGTGGAGGGAAGGGGTAGAGTAGTGGATACGCTGGAGGATAGGTCTAGGATTTGGAAATACCTAGACAAACTGGATCAAAAGAAACCTCATGCAGTTCAATAAGGACATGAATAAAGTCCTGCACTTAGGGACAGAACAATCCCATGCACCGGTACAGCTTGTGCACCAACTGGCTAAGCAGCAGCTCTGCAGAAAAGGACCTGCGGGTTACAGTAGACAATAAGCTAAATATGAGCCAACAGTGTGCTCTTCTTGCAAAGAAGGCAAATTGTATATTGGGCTGCATTAGTAGGAGTGTTGCCAGCATATTGAGGCAATAATTATTCCCCTCTATTCTGCACTGGTGAGGCCATATCTGGAGTACTGTGTTCAGTGTTGCCCCCCCCCCCCCCGAAAGGGTATGGACAAATTGGAGAGAGTCTAGCAGAGGGCAACAAAAATGGTTTTGGGGGTGGGGCTGGGGACATGACTTGAGGAGAGGCTGAGGGAACTGGGTTTATTTGGTCTGCAGAACAGAAGACTGAGGGAAGACTTGGTGGCAGTCTTCGACTACGTGAAAAGTGGTTCCAAAGAGGATGGCACTAGACTATTCCTAGTGGTGGCAGATGACAGAACAAGGAGGAATGGTCTCAAGTTGCAGCAAGAGAAGTTTTAGGTTAGATATTGGGAAAGACTCACAAGGAGGGTAGTAAAGCCCTGGAACAGATTACCCAGACTATGGAATCTCCATCATTGGAGGTTTTTAAGATCTGGTGTAACAGATTAGGTGCCTGAGGGACATTGTGATGCCCCATAGAGGCTCCCTCATCCCTGCTAGACTCCTCTCCTTGTTGGGGCTTCCAGCTTCTGCACATCTACTTTGTCTGGGTCCTTAGCTAAGACTCACTGTTCTGGATCTGGCTTCTGGACTCCAGCCCTGCTCATCTCTGATTTCTGATCCTGCTTCAGCTGTCTGGGCCCCCAGCATGGGCAATCTCCACCCTTCTCAGACCCCAGACATTTTGAGCCCCAAGCTCTGCCCTTCTCTGGGCTCTGGATGCTCTGGCCCAAGTGTGCACCTTGAGCTTGACCCCTGACACATGCACCTCAGGCACTAATAGCATTTCCAAGCCACCCCTTTGTCCCTTCCACAAATCATCTGTTAAAACCCACACACAAAGTTATGCCATCTGACAGCAACACATATCCCCCAACCCACCAGCTTCCTACTATGCTTGCGTCAGATCCCTTGGGTTGCTTTCCCAAGGCTTCCTGCCCAGCAGTCACCAGCAGCAGCCAGTTCATAGCAGAGCTTCCTCCCCTTGCTGCTTCCCAGATGACTCCCTGTTCTGGTTCTGGTTCTGGCTCTGACTTGTATGTACCTAAAGCCCTGCCCCCTTCTGGTCACATGACACTCCTGCCAGCTGACTTGACCACAGGGCTGCTGGTTGTCTGTGCCTGTGCTACAAAGACCCTTCCTTTAAAGGGTACATGCCACTCTCCAGTAACAGGGCAAGGGCTCCTGTTACACCCAACCAGACAAAGCCTTGGTTGGGATGATCTAGTTGGGGCTGGTCCTGTTCTGAGCAGGGGTTTGGACTAGATGATCTTCTGCAGTCCCTTCCAACCCTAATTTGCTAAGGTTCTAATTAGCCTATTAATGGCTATTGAACTGTGGTTGGAGATGTTTCTTTTGGCATCTCTAATCCAATAAATGATGGATGCCAGGGAAGTTACTAAACAGGGGATGGATCAGTCTAGAGATATCCAGTTCAGTGCTCCCCCTGGATCGCATCCACTTCTGCCACTGTCAGAGACAAGACACTGGCCTAGATAGACCATTAGTCTGACCCAGAATGGCACTTATGTTCTTATCAAAACCATAATTAAAAAAAGCAAAATGTGCACAACCAAGCAATGGTAAGCCAGCTGGTAAAAATGTTCACAAGTACCAGCTGAAATATGGAGATGGATAGCTATCTGACAATAGCATATAGGAAAACTATCCCACATATTATGTTAATTAAACCTGAATAAATTGCGACTCAACATGTGATAGCAACTGGCAGACTACTTAATATGTTGTCAGATACTATAGGATGTGAATGACTAGGCAGAAGCATATCAGGGGTATAAGCACAATAAATCAATTTTCCAAAATGATCACTCTAGTACTTACTTACTATAAATTATACAAAGATCCATATCCTGGGATTTTGTGTACAACAGAATCAAATGTGTATTTATGTACTTAAGTATTTTGTTGCAAAAAAGCTTCAAGTAAATATTGTGTACTCTTGTCTCTTAGATGTACAAAAAATAGTACAGCACTATGGAAAAGAAAGATGAAGAAATTATTTTACTAAATGCAAGAAAAGGTTAATCAAACAACTGGAACCCCCCCCCCTCCACAATCTCTCAATTAGCATAAAAGAATTGGTTTTACTAAAGTAATTTCTTCATAGGATGTTCATGAACTAACTCACGAAGCAAATCTAAAGCAGGCTCTAGGGCACTACAGAGGGAATTAGCCAAACTAAGTGATTGGGCAGTATGCTGGCAGATGAAATTCAGTACAAACAAGGGCATTTGGGGGGGAAAGGCAATATTATCATCAGGGTGGATCCAGAGGGGGTGCATTGACATAACTGCACCTCTCTTTCAGACTGACCTGCACTGCTGGAGTCTCTGGGGATTTTAAAAAGTCCCCCAAATGGAAGAGCATACCCCCTTCCCTTCCATGCTCAGAGGCATATCCCTTCCCCTCCCTTTCCTCCAATCCCTGACTTTCATGGCTGCTTTGCTTGCTGTCCCGGGGCAGGGGAATCTTCAAAGCTGCTCCTGCATGCTCCAGCTGGGCTGCAAGGGGGGCTGGGCTCACCCACAGCAGTGACAGCAGCAACAGCTTCCCACACCTGCTCCTGGCGGGGAACAAGACAGTGTGGTGGAGCCCACCCCTTCCACATTGCAGCTGCCACTGTTCCCATCCGAGCCCAGGCCCTGGCCCAGCTACAGTAGGCAGGAGAAGCTCGGAAGCTTCCCCCAGGACAGCAGAGAAAGCAGCAGCAACTGGAAGAGGAGGGGTGGAAGGGAAGGGATAGGCTATACCTCTGCCCATGGAGGGGAGGGCAGGGATGCTTAGCTGATTTTGGAACTTTAAAAAGTCCCCAGAGGTTCCCATGGTGTGGTCTGCCCACATAAGAGGGCTGGGGGGAACAGGCTGGAAATGGGGATACAGCCACCTTGGCAGTGTATCTATTCCCAAACCCCTCTTTACCAAATCCTGGATCTGCTTACAGATGGGACACTGAAGCACCTTAAAGAAATTCAGGTCCTGCTCTAGAAAAGCACACAGGCATGGGCTTACAAATCAGCATGTGAGCTGTTTCATTTAAATCAATGGGACTATTCATTTACTGAACTTTAAGCACATGCTTAAGCACTTTGCTGAATAAAGCCTGAGAACATGCCCAAGGTCAGGCAAGAAGTCTGTGACAGAGTAGATAACTAAACACAGATTTATCAAGTTCCAGCCTAGTGCATTTAACAACCAAATCATCCTTCCTTTAGAAAACTGCTGAGAGCAATGATGTTGAAGCAGTGCTTTAAAAGGGTGGGACTTTTTTTTTTAAAGCGGGCTTCAGAAAGGAGATGGTTGGATCTGGAAATCTCATCAGCGTGTACAAGATTCAGGAGGTTAGTACTGGCACTGCAGCTGCATATTACTATTCTGGAGCACTAGAAAGCAGCTCTGTCTCTGACTTGAAAATGGCAGCATAATACTACAAAGGAGTGCTGGCCTGTTTCAAAAATCAAAGAGACCATTTTGAGTGTATCCTTAAGAAAAAAAAATCTACTCTTATTAAACTCACATCAGAACAAAAAGGATTGTCAGGCCTTAAAGGATTTCATTCACAAACCACAGCTCTGCATTTAGCTCAAGTGATCCACATTGTAAGTTGAACAGACCAGATAACAATCGTATCTTTCTTGAATCCCCTGTTTGTCAAGGAGATGCTCCATTTAGAATAAAATTTACTTCTGGTGCTGTTATAAAATAATGTTGAAGATTTTACCAATGTACATATCTATATATAAATCAATATTTAAAAACTGCTCCAATTCAGAGCAACTATTCACTAAGATATACTAATAAGTTATATCAAAGGGTCGTGCTTTAGAACACGTCTTTTAGGAATTTATAATTCAGTTGTTAAAAAAAAAAATCACAGTGAGATGAAACCTTGTATATGGAAGAGTTCAGCTAAGGGGGACTTCTAAAAATCAACTAAGAGTAAAACAAAGCGTTGGTTAATTTTTAGGCTTGCCGTAACATTTGAAAATATATTCTAGGGCCAGAATTTTCTGAACCATTAATTCAAAATTCGCCTATTTTACTAGGCCTTTTTTCATCCAATGACCACAATATTTGGCTTAGAAAAATTCCACTAAAATGAGTTTAGGAATACTATCTTCTGGGTTTGCTTTTGACAAGGTTAGGACTTCTGCAACAGTGCCTGTCTTTTCATAATCTATATGCTAAGGAGTCTCTGGAATGGTACCAGAGACCATTAATGACCTCCTTACAGTCACGTTCATAGGTGGCCAAAGGGCAGTTTAGAGAGGGTTCTAGTACTCAGAGATAAAAGGATTTTTCTTAATGTTCATTTGCTCCTCCTACTGCCCCAGCTGTTATGTAGAATGGAGCCAACTTAAAGCAGCTCAGAATTAACTCAGCTTCTCCTCTTAAACAAGGAAATGCTATGTTGAAAACTTGTGCTACTTCTGCAATGAATTCCAAGGCCTTCCTAATCAACCTGTTTTAAGGCATGCCTTGTTATGGACAAAAGAGGGGCAGGATGGGCTATTCCAAATATATGAAAAAAAGGAAAGAAAGGGAAGAAGCAAGGATAAAACAAGTCAAGCCAAGAAGCAAAATAATGACCCTAATAGAAAGGCGTTGAGTCAGACGTGCACAGACAGAATTATACCTGGAAAAAACTCATTCCTCTGCTCAGGGGCTGTTACAAAAGCAGCAGATAATGCTGCAATGTGCTAAATACACTGAACATAAAAGACAACAGGAAAATAAGAAAGGTGTTGTTTATTTTGGCAATGAAACACCTCCACATTGCAAATTTAATTTGCAAAATCTTTATAAAAATCCTAGGATTTGTGGGTGTCAAATCACAAAGCCCACTTACTCCGTAAGAGCTTTTCTTAGAGTTAGGCCAGGGGTCAGTTGTTCATTTTTCTCCTAGCTTGGTTTCTCCTACAGAAAACAAACATCTTACTTGGCTTATTTCAACCACTTGTCATGGTAGCTTCTATTTGAAAAGACACGCAATGTGTATGTATACTTCCAGAAATCTCAGTTCTGAAAAATATGGTAATAGATGTACCTGATAGAGGCTTGCACAAGCTACAATTTGCTTTGTTCCTATATTTACAGGTGTGATTATATTGTATAATATGATTTTTTTCATGGCTAACTGGTGTATTTTACATGCTTATTCTGATTATTCGTCCATGTGTGACTACCTAAGCAATACTGAAGATGAAATGCACATACTGAGACAATATGCCGTTGGCAGCATGTAGATTGCTCAAGCCATAAAGAAAGCCAGAATGTGATTCAGTGTTTTAACTGGAAATACAGCATAAGGCAATTTTAAAGGGCCATAAATTATAAGTTTTTTCAAACTCTACTTTATGTACAATAGTTAACTGCTAACTCAGAAGCTTGTATTCAGATGCCAAACTACCAAACTCGTCAGGCTAACCAGACAGCTATGTTACTGCTAAATGCAAGCAGTGAATCTGCCTTTTTTTTTTTTTTTAAAGGACTTGATACCTGTTACGTAATACAGGTCAGTAAGAAGACCCTAACAGCTACAGTATAAGGCACACTAATCAGACTTCCCTGAATGGGGCACTAGTACAAAATTTGTTGCCCCTGAACTTGGGAATGACAATCAGCCATACATGAGCAATTATCCAAATCCTATGGCTGCTTCTCTTTCTTTGTATCAGTGCAAGCTCATTAAGCCTAATATTTCCCTCATGCTCATTTTTATCTCATTGTTCTGATCATAGCTTCATCATTTGTGGAGCCACTTAGAAAAGCATTACACATCTAAGACCCAAAGTACAATCATTACAACAAAGCTTTAAGAGATGCTCATGTATAATGCAAAGGTTTTAGTTCTGAATTAGCTGATTATTCATAAAATCTAGTCTGCTTTTTTTTTTGTTTTGTTTTAGTACAAAGGACTCAGCCATGCTCAGAAACTTAATCTTTACTCCAGTCAAACACCAGGGGAAACCTTTTTAAATATGTTATTTTAGAGTGTAAATGTAAACTCGCACCTTTTCCAGCATGCATCACACTGGCTAAAGGGACACAGTGGGGTTACAATTCGTGAGGCAAATTAATTCCCAAGAAATGAATAAGACTGTTCAAGTGTAACCAACTCCAAAAGCTGGCCCCTGGAATAACAGCCTAAAAAGAAAAAAACATCTTTTTTTCCAATCTAACACCACTTGAGATAACGGAAAAAAGAAATTTTAAAATTTAATTAACTTCCACAACCGACCCCACCCTCCACAAAGCCAGATTCTGAAGTCTTCTTATAGGGACCTAATTGTAGGAACTACAATCCATGCCCCTAACCTTCAGGCAGACTCATACTCTGAAACCCTTTCCAGTCCTACAACTCTATCCAGGGATTTGAATACTGGCCATAGACTACTCAAATTCTTGCCCCACCTGTTCCTGGATATTAGCTCAACACAACTGTAGATTCAGTGCTTTTCCATATAACATGACCTCTACCTGCCTCCAAGAACAGTTTACTCCGAACTGCTGTGGAGACTCTCTCCCTGGCTAGGGACAGACATTACACAAACATTACTCTCTCCCTGGCTAGGGACAGACATTATACAAACCAGTTATGTGATCAGAAACTGTTTTAAACCTGTAACAGAACAGATGTTCAGTGCACATAAACCAGTTTGAAAATGGCTGAAACCAGTTTGAGATGAACCTGGTTGAATATAGTAACAGGCTTAACTGATTTGGGTCAAACTGGTTTATGCAATGTCTGTCCCAGACCCCAGTGGCAACGTATAGGGGGTGCATGTGCACCCCCCGAGAGAGCTGGTGCACCCCCTCAGCCAGCGCTCCCTGCTTAGGCGACGGGCAGGGGGGGCAGGTGCGTGCGCATGTGGAAGGGGGTGGCGGAAAGATACTTTTTGGTTTTCTTCACCTATGAGAATTTCACCCTATGTTTATTATGGGGTCAATCCCAAAAGAAACCAATCAAACCCTGGAATCAGTACTCCCAGCTCTGGCAGGCATTAGGAGGACTAAAAACAAATTCTAGGAGCTGTTAGCTGCTTACATGATCAAGTCCCATTTGCATAGTTTGGACAGTCATGCCAGCTAGTTTCAGTTTCTGGTTCTCATGTACTACCAGAGTTTTACAGCATCTGGGTTAAAAGTCATACTAACACAGAGAAATGTTTTTGGCAGCTGCTGATTTCCATAACTATTATTTAACTTTTTAGTAAGCACACACTTCAGGCCACGATAGTGACATCCCCTACAAAACAAACCAGGCTAAGCAAAAACTACCAGCAGCTCCTAGGACAATTGTGAATACAGCAATTTACCAAATGTATTGATGCTGGATATATTAAATTGAAGCAAAATAATTTAACAAACTATCAGGATAAAACAACAACTGACACGTTCATAACAGTTTTCATCTGAAGATCTCTGAGCCCGTTACAAACATAAACTTGGCCTTACAACAACTCCAATGAAATATCCTCATTTTTTAGTTAGAGAAGGGACACAAGTGACTATGTCACTGGGATAACCCAGTGGTAGCATATTCAGACCCTAAGGGACACTGAAGAGAAGCACACACATCAGCTTGCTTATACCAGTCCCAGAAATAAGGCAACATAGCTTGCTTAGAGGAGCCCTGAGAGTGTTCCAGCTTGGTTATATGCTCAGAATTGTTTAAAGCAACAGCATCCAGGTACAGCGTGAAGACAGTATAGATATACCCACAGTAACAACACTGGGAATAGAACCTAGAACGGCCTCTACCCAAGCCTCTGCCCTAACCACTGAATCGTACCTCTTGTTATAAAAAGTCCTTGCACCTAAGGACTGTCTACTTTCACAGGTGGTAAAATATATATATGATCATATATATGATCATATATATATAATTAGTGCCCAATATATAAAAGCAGGTGTTTGTGAAAATCAGCCCTAAGATGATAATCTTGCTTCACCTTTAGTATGAAGATAACTCACTTATTGTGATTTTTAGAATCTGCTGCCAATTGATATGCTTAATGTCACTCTAAAGACACATTTTCACTTTCAGCTTTTTGAAATAACTAGCAACCGAGCACTATTCTACAAAGCTTAAAAGTAATTATAAAATTATCACACCTTTACAAAAATGTTACCATGAGATACCAAGTGATCCCTCACGTTTGCTTCATTTACATGTTTGTTTGTTGTTTCTATCAGTCAGCCCTGTAATATCAGTATAGGATCTAAAAGTCATGTTAGATCCTTATGTTTCACACAGGTTGAACAACAATGAAAGATTCTTCAATCAGAATTCAGCTAACAATTTTAAAAAATGATGCAGAACCAAATAAAAGTCCAGTTGACTCTTCTTTAAATGCACTGGTTCTATGAGACGCAAGATAGGTAATATTTTATCGAACAAAACATGTGTTCTTTGATATAATTAACAAAACGTATAAGGAATAGATCAAATGAGTAGGAGGATGCCGTTCCTACACAGTCACATTCACATTATAATCCAATTTAAAGTAATATACTTAGTTAAACATGATTATTATTAATTGGTCAATAACAATTTGAATTTCTGCTAAAATGTGTCAAAGAGCCTATTTAGGAATGTTGCTCTTTAAAAATCTTTTCTTAAAACAAAGAAGCAGGATCCTTAGAATGAAAAAATAACATTAATGTCTAGCCAATACTGAGATAATAAAAGGTTAAATATGATAAATCCCTCCTTACTCAGCATATAGAGATCAGGATGCAACTGTGCCACCTAAAAATGTTTGCTGACTGAGACATCTATCCAGCAAATAGGACCCCAGTGGACGTATTCACCAATACAACGTACTGCAAGATTTACAGGGCACACTTCAAACCACAAATGAAATTGCAATGCGATAAGGCCCAAGAACCTCAACCAGGCTTGGCCCCTCATTGTGATAGGTGTCCCTAGTGAAGTCTACATCCAAACTGTCATGGACTTTAGTGGTACTAGGATTTCACTCAGGGAGCCAAAAAAGTTGAGTAAGACAGCACAGATGAATGTATAATACAGCCACTTATATGTACTCGAGTGCTATACAAATCCCAACTACATGTAAATTTGTTAAAATTAAAGTAATATTTTACCTTTTGTTCACAATATAGTATGAAGTCCCATACAAGATAAAATGGCTATTGTATTCAGTCTAAAGAGAGTTTAAACAGAATTTATGTGATTATATAGTAAAAATGATTTAAGTACTACCATGTGCAATGCTTGGGTACAGGCTGAGTCAGCACTTCTATTACAAACATCAATTTTTATGTTTTTTTAGTTTTACTCACCAGTAAAATTTGCTTCAAGGTGAGACTTGGTATCCAGATTTCTACCTTTAAATTATTTTTTTTCCATCTGAAATCCATGTTCCCAGTTTTCTTTTTTAATCTCCAAAAGTTTTAAATTCAGGTCAGCTTAACGATGCTCTTCTTTAAAGCACATATGCTTAACAGTAATTCTTACAAAAAAATGTAATTAGCTAGGGGGGCAGACTTCACAGCCATTCCAACCCAGGTGTTCCTTTGCAGTCAAAGCTACTGACACAAACAGAACAGCTGCAGAAGTAGGCCCTTAGGGCACTGACAGACGTGAAAAACAAAACAAAACAGCACTTTACCAGAAGAGGCAGCGTATTAGTTTGACCCAGCTACACAGTGTCTGTATAGATTGGGCACGTCAGCAGAGCTTTTTGATGCCTTTATCTAAAACTGATTCAATCAGCTATTAGATAAAGGTACCAAAAAGCCCTTAAACATGCCTGACTTATACAGATGTTGGGCGAGTCGGGTTCAACTGATATGATGCCTCTTATGGACATGAACTGCGCTCGGTGCTGGGGCTCACCAAACTTAAAATAAAACACTGTTTTCTGCCCCCATGTCTGTAAGCAGCCATGATTAAATATCATTTGTTACTGCAGGCTCTGATGCTATAAGGTCTGTACAGGGGAAGGAGCCCCAGTATCATGATCTTAACTCAGGCCCTGGACAAACATCCATTTGAAGTGCTTCAAATACCACTTCAGTTTGGGGCACTTCAAATTCAGAGAACCTTAGACCATGGACAGATGTATAGCTCCCAATTGCCCTCTGTCCCAAACTGAAATGCTACAAAATCTCTGTAACAGTATGAAGCAACATGGCTCTCCAGCCAGAAGAAACAATAGATTATTCAGTTCTTTAGCTCTACTTCTCTTCCCCAGGGTTCAGAGTGGGAAGGCAGGAGGAGATGGGGAAGGGAAGAGATAGGGACAGACAGTCAGTGAGTGCTCTCCTGTGTGCTCAGCCTCTGGTCTCCTGGTTCCAGAATCCATACATGTTTCCTTACATGGCTCTTGGGGTCAAGGGATTATGAGGACAGCCATGTACACAGATCTCATACTGGCTGCATGCTCTGCTGTCCCCTTCCCTCCCCCTGAGAATGGAAAGGAACAGGAGAGCAGAGCCCTATGGGATACAGGAGGACCAAGTAATCTCCTATAAGTGAAATGAAGGGCTTCAAAGAAGTTGCTTTTTGATTCAGGGTCATTACCGGACTGCTTTGGCCATTTTTAGAACATGTCTTAGGTATGCATGCCTGTCTACTTGCTCTTTGAAGCCTTTCAAATGTTACATCTGTCCAGGTTCTAATTGTATAATATATAAACAGCATCCTTGACCATGCAAACACACACATTTTACCTAACTGTAAAGGAGAGAAAGTTACATATATGAGAGAACAGCACAGAGTCCAGATAAATAGGGATTTTGGCTGCCCCAACACGTGCTTGTTTGTGTTCTAATTAGAACACGTCAGAGCGTTCTAGTCAGATTAATCATCTGCTCTGCGTACTAATTAGAACGCTCCAGTGTCACCTCACCATCACGGGTATTAAACCCCCATCATGTCTTAAAATAGCCGCAGGGGAGCTTTAGCTAAACCTAGTTGGAAGAGATTTAGATAAAGCATCCTGTGGCCATTTTTAAATGCACAGGAGCTTAATACATGTGATGATGAGATTTTAATTACAGCGACTGTTCCAGAATTTTTCCAATTAAAACCCCCTCCCTCCTACCCCCGAGTATGTCTATAGGCAGCCATAATGACCTGACCTGAAGTCCACTGAAATCAATGGAAAGACACTTATTGATTTGAGCGGGCTTTGGATCTACCTTCAAAGTAAAGGTATATTCATTCTGGTATAAAAACAAATCACTTACAGAGCATTCAATTACTTCATCCCACTTGCTCCATCTATCTTCTTGTAGTTCAGCTATTACATCTAACACTGGCAGTAATTCCATTTCTCGTAATTCTTTTGTCACTATGATGAGTATTTATTTTCAGAATAGAGACTGTATGCGTCTGCTTACTAGCACCCAAAATCATGTCATAAAGATTTTTATTTACACATTGATCTGGTGCTTCTGAAGCTGTAATTTTAGAACCACACCAAAGCTAACAGCAAAACTTTTATTAACTTCAGTGGGGCCAGGATTTCAGCCTGAGTTAGTGTAATTTTTAAAACTCAGGGTCAGTTTGGATACATATTTGTTCATTTGAAGCATGGCTTCTCTGAGGCACCATAAATACAGATGATATACGAACATATGAAAAATAATTGCTCTTAGCAGATAATTGCCTAGAACTTCTATGCAAAATGCTGCATTAATATATTCTCCTCCCCTGTTTGTCACTGGTAATATTCTATGTGGCTCTGCGAGAAGATCTGGTTAACAAGTTTCGTCCCCCCTCCACTTTCATGTGTGCAATGTGCTGAGCTAGAAACAAGCCAAGCAAATTTTCCAATCCAATGCATTCATTTTTACAATATGCATTTAAACAATATTCAGCTGTCACGAGGTCAAAATAATTTAAAGAAACTTTGAACATACAGAAGTATCTTGCCATTAAATTCAACATTTGATATTCAGTATCATGCAGCTAACCTTTGTGTTTCCCCTTTTTCTCCTTTCTGGTGCTGCCAGTTTGACAGCTTGCAGCTGCTGCCTTGGTTTTTTTAGTCGATTTTGGAGCTTGAGCATCTGCTACCACCTTTACATCTTCCTGCTCGGCCTCCTGAACTGCTTGAGAAAGTCAGGGCACCCCACACCAAAAGGAGAAACAGACCAAAAAATGAGAGGGAGAGAGAGAGAGAGAGAGAGAGAGAGAAATGAGAACTCTATGAAGCCACGTAGGAAAAAGCAGACACAGCAAAGTTTAAGGCTTGGTTGATATCTCAGAGAGTTCACGAAGAAAAGAAATTAAATAAGAGACTGCTCAACTGGAAGATTTGCTAAGGTTAGGAAGTTTTTTAAACTTTGTTTTCATCTTCTCTGTTTTCTTCCACTCCTAAAGTGTTTCAGTTGCTATGCACAAGGCCAAAAATACAACCAAAATACTATTAAGCATCTGTAAGCAGCACATTTCCTTGTAATGAAGCCTGTGTCAGTGCTGATCATAGTTCATGCCACTTGATCTATCTTAACAATGTAAGATAATTTATAACTGTTTCCTTCAAATTTTCTACTGCCCCAGTGTAAAACTAAATGCAGGGCATTGTCTGAAAATCTAACTTTAGAAAACTTTCCTAAACTTACCTATGTAGTGCTATCAAATTTGGCTCCTTGTTTTATGTAGATGTATATATCCAGTTAAGGTAAAAAAAATCCTCTCTTTTTAAAGCCTACATATTAAATCATTCTATAGAAATTCCAGTGCAAGACAGCTGTCATTATGAATGCCAACATAATTCATGCAATTACAGTGCCTTTCCCAGTAAAAATGTTCACCACTTATAATAAACTGTTGCCTGATAGCATTTGAGGACTGTAATCTGTTAAATCTACATATACAACAGTTTATTCTTCTAGCCATAATAAGCTCTTAAGTGAAATATAGAAATTCAGTGACACTTTCCAGGTTTTTAACATATTAAAAGAAATTGATTGTCTTTATGAACTATATTCAAAGAAACAGCCCTCCTCTGAGCGGTACAGCAAGATCTTTAAGGATCAAATCTTCAAATTTTGCAAAATATCATAGCCCCATTTAAGTCATTGAAGCTATGAGATGGTTTACACCAGTTAAAAATATGGTCCTACAACTAAAACAAGCAACTCTGGGCATCAAATTCACAGCTAACACCAAACTAGAAGCAGCACAGCCAGGTTCATGTAGAGCTTCACCTGGGTGAATTAGTTTGGTCTTTTGGCAGATTTCAGGACACAGGAACTGGGGGGGAGGGGGGCAGTTGGGCTCATTTTGGACCAATTTTCCAAGTTTTGGCCAAAAGTCCTTTTTCGGGGATGCTTTTGGGATGCCAGGACATCATCCTGAAATTCAGAATAACTGGCTGCTTTTGCTACAGCTCCCAAGAGACCATCCTGTAGGACATATCTGACTCTATCCAGCTCTTCATCTTTGCTAAATGAGAAACAAAAAGAAGTTTCTCCTTTTGGAAAAGATACACATTGCATGGAGCCTACAAGAAAGAACTGGCTTGTCCATAAGATTGATTTAACGTCCTGGGTGAACTCCCAAAATCCATAAAAGAGATAAAGCCCAATTACACTCCTGACATCCCAGGAACCCCTATCATACAAGATATAAATGCACTCCAAACCCCTAAGCTACAGGGAAAGTTCTTCCCCCCTTATACATGTAGCAGCTCTGTTGACCTCAGTGAGACACTATGACTAAATAAGGCAGGAAGAATTTAGCTCTACTAGCTTAAAATGTAATTTGCAAACCCACATCTCCTCTTCCACAGCATAGGAATCTATAAATAGTGTCAAATTTACAACGCACCAAGTGTCTGAGGAGCTCATTAACTGCTTTCTTTCCTTAACTCTGGAGAGCTCCAGTATTAAAGTTATACAGAAATGTTTTAGAAGTCTGTATGATCAGATGGGACAATAAGACCTATTTTGTTCCAATTCCTGGATCAACTTACAGTCTTTATCAAGTGACTAGTGCTAGTCATACATTCACTGGCAGCAATCCATTTGCCAAGCATTACAGAACATTGTGAGTAAGACATTAGAAATAATGGAGGCAGTGACCACTCATTCCCTGAGGGAGAAGAGCGAGACTCAGGTAAAAGGCAGCACATTAATCCCTGTTTCCACCATCTTTAAGTGTTCTGTGTTTAACCCAGACAGCAGAGTCCCTGCTGGGGGAAAAAAAAAACCTTTAAATAGTTAATTTGCAAGCCCAGCAACTCTGTCCTATATTTGCAGCTGTGTCTTTTTAAAAAAAAATTAGAGGTTTTTTTTATGATGACGATCCAGCTTGTAATTAGAATTCACTGGCTTGCTATCAGCTTATCAAATGACCTACATTCAATGACTAGCCAGTTCTCTAAAGCCATTCTAAACATTTTTAATAATGCTCATGGATGCAGATCAAGCACCATTTACTGAAACTAAAATGTGGATTAATCAGAACAGGATACAACATTGTGGTATTATGAACTGAAAAACTAAGTACTGTATACAAAACTTTTAAAGGACCAACTGCCCACCATCACATCAACTTTCCTTTGATCTAAGGAGTAAGAGCCTGAAGCTACATTGCTATTTCTGAAGCTTGCAGCTGCATGAATTAGATTTGAAAGCCAGTGCATAACTGCCAGCCATAGATGTCTAAATCTTGCGAGAGGTGTGGTTTGAAACATTTCAACACATTATGTTTAGGGCCATTTTGAATACACAACATCAGTACTGAAAATGCCAAATACAGGGCAAGTGGCAGAGGTAGGAAACTAATGTTTAAGATGCATCACTTCCCACTAACTACACTTGGGGAGTGAAGAGGAGTAGGTGGATTTTTTTCTTAGTTGTAAAATTAACTTTTAAGGACAGCTTTTAAAACAAAGTCAAATCTAGCCCAGAATCCACTGGTATTGTTTTCTATATATTTTGTATGAAACCCCCCTCATTAGCGCTTTCCTTACTGAGTGATCACTTTTTATACTATTTGAAAAAATAAAAAGTTTATACAATATACATTTCTAGCTCTAGGACCTCTATTCAGGAAAGCATTAGTTTCAAAGGGCCTTAACATTACAGTCAAAGTTTAGCATGTGTGTATGAGCTTGCCTCAAAAAAAGGATGGACTTAGGACCTGACCCCAGTCCTCAAAGATTATCTTTGCAATGAGAAGCATGGCAACATTTCTCCAGTTTTCTGTCCTTTAAGCTGATAGCGTGAATACCATACTTGCATGGACCATGTGGACCATGGACTGGATAGCAACTTCTACTTTTCTCATAGACTGTGGACCACAGAAGAAATATCATGCCTTCCTGCATTTACTATGGCCACAGAGAGGCACTCATTTCTACCAGTAAGAATGTCTTAATTTTTTACTGGTAGAAAACTAGCCTGGGAGCTGGAGCATACATGTATTCAAATCCTGGGGGTTGGAGAGTTTCACAGGCAAGCTCTCCAGCCAGTGGACACTAGAGGGCTGCTCCCTTAGGGTGTATTTAATTGCCTGGGAAGGGCAAGCTGTCAAGTTGCAGTTGGCAGCTGCTGGAAGGCAGCAGCTGTCACAAAGAGCCCAAGGAGGGTTTCAGCCCCAGGCGAATGCTCCCCCGCCCCACATCCCCAAGCCTCGCTGCCACAGCACATTAGCCTACCTCACCCCACACTGCTCTGGGCTGACCTACCTCTGTCCTGCTACGAGAAACTAAAGGGGAGGAGAAGTCATGTTGGCTTAGCCTCTCTGTTCCTCCAACCTCGCACACAATTTGCCAAGAGTGATGAATGGACAGAGAAAAAGCTGGCAGTGTATGCTTTCCTCCCAAGCAGGATGAGAACCAAGAGGCAAATAATGACCAGTCACAATCTGTTTTTAGGGGCTGTTTTTGAGGCAATGCAACAATAGGTTGCTCCACAAAAGTGGCCCTGAATGAGAGATATATATGTTAAACTGGTCCCCAGCAGGCAATAAACACAACTGTCCATTCAGTGGGATGAAAAATAAAAACAGTTGTGGCAATAGTAACAATAACATAAAAGACATTTGACAGGCAGCTAAGGGGCCATATTTTCAAAAAAACCCAATTGGGCACTGGACATATAGCACATTTACAACAGCATAATCTGCATTTACACAAGTGTAAAATAGGAGCAGACACAAAACATAGTAACTTGCTCTAGCAAACACTATAATTTGATATAGTTACCCTGTGGAAAAACAGTAGGAAAAAATACGCTGATGTTAGTTACACTAATATGCATGTCATGTCCACAGTTGTTTTGGGCTAGCCACATGTTCAATGGAAACAAGCTACTACATGCTCCCCCACCACCTAATGTCAAGGCATGTTGGCCACGTGTAGATGAAATGAGTGCATGACACTTTAAAGTGGGTTAAATGCTTTTGCATCATTTTAATGGTGTTGCCATCTGCACGTGTCAGCAGCATATTGCGCAGTAATTCCAGCCACTGTAGCAAATTTGGTGGCGTAATGCACCTTAAATGACTTGGGGCACAGCAAACTAAAACTCCTCCAAGGAGTTCTAGTTTGCTGCCCTACAGCCGTGGAGCGAAGCACCATGTTCCGTGTAGCTCCACAGCTCTGCAGGAAGCCCATGCAGGCAGCGTGGCAGCAGCCCGGGAAGGCAGGCTCTGCCCAAGAAAAAAAAAGGTGGGTTTTTTTTTTTCTTTCCTGTAGCCTGCCTGAGCTGTGCAGGGGGCCAGTGCTTCCCTCTGCAGCTGCAGTGTTGCCCCCGGGATTGCCCAAGCTGGGTGCCTACAGGCGGGGGCTGCCTGGGGGGGGG
>NW_017729025.1:137385853-137392100 GCF_001723915.1 Gavialis gangeticus
GGCGCAAGGGGGGTTGTGCGGGGGGGGGGGGGGGGGCCGCTGCTGCTGTGGAAGGAAGTACCCCTCCCCGCACCCCCCCAGGACTGCTGTGCCAGCCGGCAGCTTGCCCTCCCCTCCCTGCTGCTGGAGAGACAGGTAAGTGCACAGGTATGTGCACGACACGGGAGTTTACTTGGCCCTAAATTGAAGCAGGATTTTTAAAAACTGCTTCAATTTAGCCCCCCCCCCCCCATTTCATCTACACACACCCTAAGGCTCTTGTTAGACATTATCTTTCCCATGTGTTAAATCCTCTAAAGAAGGGAGTGCCCATGTATTAAAATAAGTGCCCTCTGAACATCTCAAAGCTGGGCAGCCCTGGGTATATGGGGAGCTGCAGCGTGGGTGCGAGGGGTGGCAGGTGACCTGGCAGGAAGCTGCAAGAGTGGGGGCAGATGAGCAGAGCTGCTACAGAGCTCTCAAAATGTGCTCATGCACTTCAAGTAATTCTTTTTGAATTTTTTTCTCCCATAAGAATTAAGGGCTAAGAATAGTAGTTCTGCTTTTAGATAACCCTGAAACGCAAACAAGCTATGTTTGAAGTGGAACAGATGTATGACTCCATACTGTCACATCTATCATGTTATTCTTTCTAGTGTCACAAATGATAACAGAAAGTTTTCCAGTGACGAGCGTACTTTCACATAATAGGATGGCATAAGTTAATCATTCATTTTAAAATTACTTCTCTATGTTCATTAAATGAAACAATAGATTAGCTGTCTACTTTCTATTGATTTCAATATGGAAAAATACCATGTTTTTGGGGAGACACACCAGGAAATAATCTCTCTGTATTAGCTCAGAATTTTGATTTAATGGCAAATAAAAAACTGTAGTACTCTTTTCATGTCACAGGGATCTGAACATCAGACTTGTTATTGTTGTTCAAGAAAGGGGCAATGCCCTAACAGCCTTGTGACACCAATGTTCTTTCACTGTTACAAAGAGAAAAAATTGCTCTCTTGTCATTTTGTGAGGGTACTGAATCACCTTGTGCTGTACCAATAGAATTTGTAAGTCAAGATGCAAAACATCTGGAGGCACTTTGTAATCTAACTAAATAAGCTACAGTGCAAAAATGACAGCAGAATAGGCAAATACTAAAAACTAGGCAAATATTAAAACTAGGCAAATATTTAAAAAAACACTGCCCATAAATATTTACCACTACTTCTGCTCCATATTAGTTCTTAATGATCAGATGCTTATGCTGGAAATAATAACAGCAGAAGTCAGTTTCCTAGCAGCAGGCACTGAATATTTTTCAAAAACAAGTTTTAAATTTGTAAGCGCAATTGTCCTTCCTAGAAGTCATGCAATCATAGAAAATTAGGGTTGGAAGGGAACTCAGAAGAGCAACCCCTGCTCAAAGCAGGACCATCCCCAATTAGATCATCCCAACCAGGGGTCTGTCAAGCTGGGCCTTAAAAACCTCCAAGGATGGAGATTCCACCACCCTCTCTAGGTAACCTGTTCCAGTGCTTCACCACTCTCCTAGTGAGAGAGGTTTTTCCTAATATCCAACTTAAATCTTCCTTGCTGCAACTTGCTGCTCCTTGTTCTGTCATCACTGAGAAAAGTCTAGCTCCATCCTCTTTGGAACCACCCTACAGGTAGTTGAATACTGCTATCAAATCCCCCCTCAGTCTTCTTTTCTGCAGACTAAATAATATGGGTGTGTGAAGCAGCCCCTATTTGATTCGGATTTGGCCCAAATCAGGGACAGTGATTTGATTCGTTGACTCAGATCATTGTCCCCGATTCAATTCGGCCGAATCCGAATCTGAAAATTTGATACTGATTCAGAGAATCAGCGATTCAGACACAGACACAGCTTTAAATGTTTTTTCTACATACCTCAAGGTACCAGGCATGGCTTGTGAACACTGCGATGCTGGGGCAGATGGTGTGTCCCACAGGAGTGTGGGGGGGCTCTCCAGTGTGCTCAACGGTGAACCCAAAAGTATTTCCGGTCCAATTCTGGGTCCACTAGGAAGCGCACAGGGCCCCCCCACCCCACCCCTCTGGCTTGATGATTGGCTGCAGGGAGACCCTGGGTGCTGCCCAGACCCAGGAGGCACCAGTCGCCAAGCCCCTGGCGGTCCCCAGCAGACCCAGAAGTGGACCAGAAGTGTTTCTGATCCACTTCTGGGTCTACTGCCGAGTGCTCTGGGAAGCCCCCCGCACTCCTGTGGGACACTCCATGTGCCCCAGCATCACAGCATTCATGAGCTGCCTGCTACCTAGAGTATGTAGAAAAACTATTTAAAGCTGTGTTAATGTCCAAATCTCCAAATCTCTCCAAATTGATTCAGAGGGTTCCAATTTGATTTGGAGAGATTAAAGAGTCCTCCAATTTGATTTGGATTCAGAGATTTGGCCACCAAATTGGGCCAAATCTACACCAAATCAAATCAGAGACTGAAGCTTCACACAGCCCTCCTAAATAAACCCAGTTCCCTCAGCCTCTCATCATAAGTCATGTACCCCACCTCCCAAACCATATTCGTTGCTCTCTACTATACTCTCTCCAACTTGTCCACATCCTTTCTATAGTGGGGGGCCCAAAACTGGACACAGTACTCCAGATGTGGCTTCACCAGTGCTGAATAGAGAGGAATAATTACTTCTTTCTATCTGCTGACAACATACTAATGCAGCCCAATATGCCATTAGCCTTCCTGGCAGCAAGGGCACACTGCTGACTCAAATCCAGCTTACTGTCCACTGTAACCCCCAGGTCCTTTTCTGCACAGCTGCTGCTTAGCCAATCATTCCCAAGCTTGTAGCAATGCATGAGATTCTTCCATCCTAAGTGTAGGACTTTGCATTTGTCCTGTTGAACCTCAGGAAATTTCTTTTGGCCCAATCCTCCAATTTGTCTACGTCACCCTGAATCCTAGCCCTACCCTCCAGTGTGTCTACTACACCCCACAGCTTGGTGTCACCTGCAAACTTGCTGAGGGTGTACATAATCCCATCTCCCAGATCGTTAATGAAGATATTGAAAAAAACCAGCCCCAGGACCAACCCCTGGGGCACTGTACTTGATACTGGCTGCCAGCTAGACATTGAGCCATTGATTACTATCTGTTAAGCCTGACAATCCAGCCAGCTTTCTATCCACCTTACAGTCCATTCATCCAGCCCATACTTCCACAGCTTGCTTGCAAGAATGCTGTGAGAGATGGTATCAAAAGCCTAGCTTAAGTCAAGGTATATCACACATCCGCTGCTTTCCATGCATCCACTGAGCCAGTTATAGGCAATCAGGTTGGTCAGGCATGACATGCCCTTGGTGAATCCATGCTGACTGTTCCTAATCACCTTCTTCTCCTCCAAGTGCTTAGAGGAGAAGAAGGTGATTAGGACCCGCTCTACGATTTTTCCAGGAACTGAAGCAAGGCTGACTGGTCTGTAATTCCCCAGATCTTCTTCCTTTCCTTTCTTAAAGATGGGCACCGTATTTCCCCTTTTCTAATCATCTGGGGCGTCCCCCAATTGGTACAAGTCTTCACGGATAATGACTAGTGGCACTGCAATCACATCAGCCAACTCCCACAGCACCCTTGGATGCATTTCAGCCAGCCCCAGGGACTTGTACATGTCCAACTTTTCTAAATAGTCCCCAACCTGTTCTTTCACCACTGAAGGCTGCTCACCTTCTCCCCAAACTGTACTGCCACGTGCAGTAGTCTGGAGAGCTGACCTTGCCTGTGAAGACCAAGGTAAAAAAGGCATTGAATACTTTCTGCCTTTTTCTCATCATCTATCGCTAGGTTGCCTCCCCCATTCAGTAAGGCAGGGTTGTCAACTGGGGGTATGTGAACCCCTGGGGGTACTTGAGAAGGCCCTAGGGGTTATGCATGGGCAGGCAGGGATGGAGCGCTGCCACATACCATCCCATGCTGCCACACAGGTGCCACCCACCCAGGGGAAGCTCACACATGGGGGCTGCTGCCGCCACTCTGCGTTCAGGTGTGCATTCCCCTCCATCCCCGTGTCTGGCCGCACACCCTTCTCCCCCTCCCACTCCATGTCTGGCTGCCAGGGGTACACTGATCCAAAAAGGTTGAAAACCCCTGCAGTAAAGGACCCACACTTTTCCTGACCTTCCTCTTGTTGCTAATATACTTATTGAAACCCTTCTTCTTACCCTTCATGTTCCTTGCTAGTTGCAACTCCAGTTGTACTTTGGCCTTCCTAACTTCATCCCTGCATGCCCAAGCAATACTCTTATGCTCCTCCCAAGTTGTTTGTCTGAGCTTGCACTTCTTGTAAGCTTCATTTTTGTGTTTAAGCTCACCAAAGAGTGAAATCAATGATCTCATGGTCACTGCTGCTCAACTTGCCATCTATTTCTACATCCCCCCACCAAATCTTCCATGTTTATGAGCAGTAGGTCAAGAAGAACATGGACCCTAGTTGGCCGCTCCAACACTTACACCAGGAAGTTATCTCCAATGCTCTCCAAAAACTTCCTGGACTGCCTATGCACCACTGTATTGTCCTCCAAGCAGATATCAGGGTGATTGAAGTCCCACATAAGAACCAGGGCCTATGATCTGGAAACTTCCACTAGTTGTCAGAAGAAAGCGTCATCTATCTCATCCTCCTGGTCTGGTGGTCTATAGCAGACACTCAACACATCACCCCTGTTCGTCTCCCTTCTAACCTTAACTCAGAGACAAATGCTTACCCATACATCTGTTCTCAGAGCAGGAAAGAATAATACCACTTATCTTTATGCAATTGGTCACAACTAGTCAGTCCACATAACATAGTGATATTAAATACCCAAAAGAACTGTTATAGGTCAGGGGTGCTCAACCTATGCCCATGGGCCAGATCCAGCCCATGGCTCCATGCCATCCAGCATGGAGCCATCCACAGTGCTCCCCATGGGTTCAGAAATGTGGTGGCAGGAAGCAGTGGCACTGCTCCATTGCTGCCAAATCTCTGGACCCATAGGGATCCTCAGTCTGTAAGTCCTGGATCCAGTGCCTGATCCCAGAGCACAGGGCCAGACAGGGGTGGCACTGGGCCCCAATCCCAGAATGCAGGGGACAGGAGGGGGTGATGCTAGTTCCCTGGGACCCAACTCCAGTGTGTAGAGTGGGAGGGAGCAGTGCCAGCTCTCTGAGACCCAATCCCAATGTTCAGGGGGCAGGAAGGGATGGTGCCAGCTTCCCAGGACCCAATCCTGACATGTGGGTGGTGGGAGGGGATGATGCTGGGCCCCCAGGATCCAATTCCAGCACATGGGGCAAGAAGTGGGTGGTGGCAGGCCAAAGGGCCCAATCTGGCCAGCAAATGGGTCCTGCACCACTCATCTAGCTTGCAGGGCCAAAAGGTTGAGCACCCTTATTCTAGGTAAATACATAGAGCTAAGGATTTTTTAAATGATTTAAATAATTTTAAAATATGTAATCTGTGTGATAATCCACCAAAGAGAAAGAAGCTAAGCCAGTTAGATAAATTATTTATTGCAAATTATTGTATAAATTCTACTAAGCAATAACTCAGGCCATTTGTTACTGTTCTTACATTTTCTATTTCATAATGAGTAAAACCCAGAATGACCACTGAGCAAAGAAAGTTAACCTACAATTTAATAAAATGCTATTTAACACTCAATGCAAATCCATTGGTTTTGCATACCCTTTTCTAATGTGCTGTCACATATCACCATAAAAATGGCTTAGCACCTTCTTTCATAATATCTTGGCATGAAAGAATATTGCTGCTCTTTTGAACAGCCCACCACTATAATTTTATTTGATCTAGTTTTACACTGTCTTTAAACTGTAATTTTTAAAATAGTTTACAAGGCCCAGGATATTCCTAGTTAAAATAATTATTTAGTGAGGCAAAGATGGAGAAAAGGTTATGTTTCATAAAATAACCAGCAATTTGCATCAGTCTTATAGAAATCTTGCAAAAAGGACCTCGTCTTCATCACCACCACCACCACTAAAGCATGTCACTTTGGAAGCCAGTCCATTGCAATGACATCCAAAGGTCTCAGTCACAGCCACAGTCAGGGCTTCCTTATGCTAAGTGCTGTTCTTGCTCGGCCCAAATAAGTTAGCATGCAGAAGTTAGCATGTCAACAGTTAGCATACAGTCAGATTTCAGTACCTGCACAGAACCCTGTTGAATTCACCACTGATCCACACAGAAGAAAAAGAACTAAAACTTAACT
>NW_017729025.1:137397100-137404964 GCF_001723915.1 Gavialis gangeticus
CATCCAAACGTCTCAGTCACAGCCACAGTCAGGGCTTCCTTATGCTAAGTGCTGTTCTTGCTCGGCCCAAATAAGTTAGCATGCAGAAGTTAGCATGTCAACAGTTAGCATACAGTCAGATTTCAGTACCTGCACAGAACCCTGTTGAATTCACCACTGATCCACACAGAAGAAAAAGAACTAAAACTTAACTTGCTGTAGGAGTGACTTCTTAGGATTGAAAATAGCACATTTCCTCATGAACTTAAAATGCTCCAGAATTTCTAGTCCCAGAAACAAAGGTATAAGTAGCAGAAAACACCAACTGTAATTTTAATACATGAGACTGTATTTTTGTACATAAATATTACCTGACCCTCAAAAGTATACACAGTAGTTTTCAGCCAAGTCAAGTCATCAAAGCTACACCGTAAGGGCCAGATGGCATGCTGTGGTCTGTCTGGGGGCTGCTGTTCTGAAACACATTACAATGCAGGAGACTAGGAAGTTACAGTCTCAGGGACAGATCTTAGAGCTTGAAGTCTGAATAGACAATATACCCAAGGAATTCAAATTCCATCCAATTTTTAAGGGATCACGGCAAGCCGTATGTGAACATAAGAGTGAAGAAGGAGGTTGACATTCACAAG
This sequence comes from Gavialis gangeticus, assembly GCF_001723915.1. NCBI lineage: Eukaryota > Metazoa > Chordata > Crocodylia > Gavialidae > Gavialis > Gavialis gangeticus. The sequence goes on from NW_017729025.1 coordinate 137,397,730, forward strand.
GTGTGGCATCTTTCATCATTCTGGTATTTCTTTTTTGAGGGTTTGATTATCACCACCCTTTGTCATGCATACTGCCTTATTGCTCAAGTGGCCACTTTAAAATCTATGGTTCTCATAGGAAAGTCTTTAAATAGTATTTGTGTATGTTTGTCAATATTGATGGATCTATTCATGGTGAAAGGTACTGCCCAGTCCAAGCATGCTCTTAAATTTTTAAGTTTCTAATTCATAGATTTTTAAAGTCAGGAAGTAGGAATATGACAAACTAATATATCTGCTGTATAACACAAGCCACAGAACTCCATTCAATAATTTCTGTATCAATCCCAACTCTGTAATCCATTTAAACGTATCTTTTGGAAAGAAAGCCAATCCTGATGGGAAAACGTTAAATACTGGGGAACCCATCACATCCCTTGTGTATATTAATTACCTTTCACATTAAAGATCTGCGTTTTAATTCTAATCTGATTTAGTCTAGTTTCACTTTCCAACTACTGGATCCATTATAACTATTCTTCGATATTACAAATCTATCTGCTATGAGAAACTTCTTTGCATTGTAAATACTCATATAGTGTGATTAAGGACCCACACTTAAGCCTTCTTTTTGATAAACTGAGCTGCTTAAGTTTCTCACTGTAAGTAATGTCCAGATCACAAATCCTTCCTGTAGCTCTTTTCTAAACACTCTCCCGCTTTTCAATATCTCTTCTGAAGTATGGGCATTTAAACCTTTCTGGCCATAGTTTTGTTTGAACAGGGTGGAATAATATCATACTTAGATGCCTATGGACACGTCTACAGGAAACATTTGCTTAATTAGCTCCACAGTAAATGTCTTAGCATCTTACACATGTAGTGCTGTTAGGCCACATAACTTCACTGTAAATACACGTACTATCCTGAGGCAGAGTTTTTCTCTTTTCAGCAATGCACGTGTAGATGCTGACAGGGCTAGCTGGGGTACAAGGGTACTTCAGTGTGGGGGGCTGCCTGGCCCCTGCCAGCTGGGGCTGTTCTGATCCAGCTCAACGTGCTGCTGTTCCAGATGCACGTGTTAACGTGGTGCCTGGGAGCAATAAACCCCAACGCGATAAATGCCAGAGTTTAGTGCTGCACATTAAGATGCAAATGTAGATGCACCTTATGTCTATTGACATGCCTAATATGTGGAATGAAATCAATGGACCAGATTCTAATCTGGAAATCACAGATAAATCTAAAACATGCTACAGTGAGTGCTCTTTGTGGTTATTGTTGTAGGGTCTTTTAAAAAAAGCAACAAAACAAAAGCACAAATCAGGATTGCCTGTAAATCAAAATGAGTTCTTAAAAGAGGGAATATGAAGAGCCGATGACTCAAATGGAGACACCAGAATATGTGTCTATTGAAAACATACCATTAGCTCTATACCTTATTGTAAGGTCAGGCAACACTCTAACAGCATTTTTACATGTGCTCTGGGGGTGGGGCACTTTAATTAGAGCAACTCCGAGAGCCATTTTAATTAAAGCACCACAGCACCTCATGTATCAGTGTCCCTGCACTTCAAAATGGTGGCAGGAGCTCTTGAACTAAAGCTCATCTAATGAACTTTAGTTCAAGTACCCCACCGTCATTCTGAAGCATAGAGACACTGATGCACAAGATGTGGAGGTTGGCTGGCGTGTGCTAGTTAGCATGCTCCAGCAGAGCAGCCTCCCAGCATGTCTGCAGGCACCCTAAGTGTCTAGAGTATAATTTAATATGAGATACATATTCCTAACCGTCTCCCACAAAAGAACCAACACCTTATCATGCTGAATGGAAAACAGGCATACTTGCCACTAGTTCATAGATTTATAGAAGTTAGGAGCTGGAAGGGACCTCACAAGATCATCAGGTCCAGCCCCCGGGCTCTTACGCAGGAAAGACTGCTGGGGTCAGATGACCCCAGCAAAGTGTGCAACCAGTTGTCTTTTGAAGATCTCCAGGGTAGGTGTTTGTACCACCTCTGGGGGGAGTCTGTGTCAGACTCTGGACAATCAAACCGTAAAGTTTTTTCTTATATACAATCTGAAGTGGTCTTCTACCAGTTTATGTCCATTATTTCTTGTCTTCCCCTGGGGTGCCTTGGTGAACAAATGCTCTCCCAGCCCATGATGTTTGCCCCTTATATACTTATAGACTGCCACCAAGTCCCCACTAAATCTTCTCTTCTTCAGGCTGAACAGTCCCATGTCCTTCAGCCTCTCCTCATATGGCCTGTTCTTCAGACCTCTAATAATTCATCTGGTCCTCCTTTGGACTCTTTCAAGCTTCTCCACATCCTTTTTGAAGTGTAGCACCCACAACTGAATGCAGTACTATAGCTGCGGCCTCACCAATGCTGAGTAGAGCGGGAGGATGACATCCTTAGTCTTGCTTGAGATGCATGCCAGTGTATTGTTTGCTCTGCCGGCTATAGCATCGCACTGGTAGTTCACGTTCATTCTGTGGTTGATCATGACCCCTGGGTCTCTTTCAGTTGTGGTGCTAGCTAATGTAGCACTGCTGAACCTGTATATATATTGCAGATTATTTCTCCTCAGATGGAGCATGTTACATTTTTCAGTGTTAAACATCATTAGGTTTTGATCCTCCCACCTTACAAACCTGTCCAAGTCAGCCTGTATCCTCAGCCTGTCCTCCAGTGTGAGCACACTCCCCCATAACTTGGTGTTGTCCGCGAACTTTGCCAGTATGCTTTTCACACCCATATCCAAATCACTGACGAATATGTTGAAAAGCACTGGTCCGAGGACTGAACCCTGGGGGGACACCACTGGTCACCTTTCACCATGTTGACTCAGTTTCATCTATTAACACTCTCTGGGTCTGACCTTGGAGCCAGTTTCCTAGCCACTGGACTGTTAAGTTGTTGAGGCCACAATTTCCCAATTTTACCATGAGGACATCGTGCGAGGCCAAGTCAAAGGCCTTTTTAAAATCCAAGTATATGAAGAATATACACAAACATTTTTTTTAAATGAATGATTATCTGTCACCTTATAATTTGACAGTTTGCTACTCATTTTCTCTTTCCCCATTTACAGTGCCAGAATAGAACGGCATGTCATATTTAACAATTCAGAGCTATGACTTGTCATTGGAAATCTTGGCACAAAATACAGACATCTCATTTAGCCATGCTGCCAAATGTCAAAAAGAAAGCAGGAAAGTAATTTTGCTACTTTACACATGGTTAATCTAAATTGCTAATTTAGAATTTGTTGTGAGCATTACTTTGAGAGGTTTAATCTGTTCTTAATTGAAGATGGTGCTTATTCCAAACATGAAAAAAAGCCATCTCTGCAACAAAATAGGATGGATAAAAGCTGACCTGGCTCTTGTTCAGATTCACTTAACATTGTTAAAAAATAATTTGTTCCCAATGGAAACTCACTGTTTTCACAGGGGAAAAAATTGCAGCTTCTTGGTCAAAAAGCCTGGCTTTTGTATCACTTTATATAAATTTCTGCAAAAAACATTTTTACATTAGCATAGATCTAGCTGGTAACATAAAGATGTTAAAAAATGTCTATTGCTATACTTTAGCATAGGTAACAGTACCCAATTCTGTACCAGTGGCAAGCTCATATGGACTTTGGTAGAAGCAAGACTGGGCTCTTAATGAGAATATAAAAAAAAATCCCTCACACATCTAACATGTTGTAGTGTCATATATTAAAATCAAATATTGCAATAGAGATAAAATCTTTAAGGAAGTATATGCTAAGAGTGCCATTAAAGTAGTTATTGCTTACATCAGTGGCAATATCCCAGGAATTCATTATCCCTTTGCAAGACATTAGCAGGATGAAAAGAACAAGCATACTGAGAAATTCTGCTATCTCACATATGTAAGAGATGAAACTTTTCTCCAGATCTTCAGCAAATCTGAAGAAATAAGGACTAAGAGAGGCATGAAAATAAATCAGCAGATGTGACCCAGACATTATAGAGTATGATTTAGTAAACATTTTAAATAAACTACTAATAGTATGTTTTACAAGTGGAAAGGAACACAGAGAAAAAAATAGTAGTTTATAAATTCCCTTTTCTGGGCAGACAAATTAATCATTTGTTTTTATGAATAAATGGTTTCAATATTCTCCTATTAATATTATAAACTTGATGAAAATACTCATATTGCTGTATACTGCTAATAAGCTGGTTAGGATGACAGACTATGACATTTTGTCTGATGTTATGGAAAACAGCGGCATTATTCATAAGACTAAGGGCTGGAACTGAAGCTCATTGAAGTCAATAGAAAGATTCCCATTGACATATATGATATAAAGATCAGGCCCTAAATGTTTTGTTCATCTGCTGAGAAAAGACTATTCATAAACTACTATTAAAACTTAAGATTTTGGTGCCAAAAAGGCATCACCTTGACACTTCATTCATCTTTTGGATGAAAATTTTCTCTATTTACCTACTCATTTTCCCCCATACTCATCGTCTTACCAAGAATCTCTGTTTATTTCTTCTCTTTCTGCACTTATTCCATATGCATTCAGAAGAGAAGACAAAAGAACAGGTTATATAATACCAAATGCCTGTGCAACATTTCTTGGAGAAAAAGTAGTATTACAATTTCTTCCAAATAAGGCAAAAAACCTTTCACACAAAGGCCCTACTCGATAAAAGATCATGAGTCTAATCACCATTAAATGTAAATTTTATATTTCAAACATTTATAAGATATGAACAATGGCCAGTTACCCGTGAGAATAACCATTACCTATTGTGGGAAACAACAGTTTCTTAACAAAGAAAAACTACATCTTAAGTCAATTCTTAAGGAAAAAATGGGCTGTGAGACATTGTCACTGGATTCCTACACATGTACAGGGAGGCTGCTCCAATGCACTTTAATTACAGCGCATTGGAGTAGATTCAATTAATTGAGTCTGCTGGAGCATGGTAAAACTGTGCTCCAGCAGACTCCAGCGTCACATGTATCAGCATCTGGAGATCAACTGCTGAGCTGAGGCATCACATGCATTTGTATTAATGGCGAAATGCACATCAAGGCTGTGAAAAATGGCAGTGGTGCACTTTTCAACTAAAACTCCTTCGATGCGTTTTAGTTCAAAAGCTCACCGCTGCCATTTTCTCAGCACTGATGCGCATTTTGGTATTTATACAAATGCATGTGCCACAGCATTTGCAGTTCATGCACATGTACAAATGCCCACTGATACTAGAAGACCACAATTTAAACTTTTCTTCCTAACCGATGTCATTTTCTGTAGTTAACTCATAGAATCCTCAGCCTTAATATGTAATTACTGGTTAATTAACTTCCACACTAATTTATCAATAGATACAAAAGTTCACATTTTTATACAGCCTCTATATTGATAATGGCATGCGAATCCTGCCACTGTCAAGTTATTAGGGACTGAAAAGTGATGCCCATGTAGTGGCTGTTTGGTGGCATACATGAGACAAGTTTTTTGGTCTCAATCCCATTTCCTTAGTGGACAGGTGTCTATCTCATCACAATCACTGAGAATGCTACTGGGGACTTTCACTGGCAACATTAGCACCCAACCAAGAAAGAATGGGCATAACAAACAATCTGACTTTCCACGTGGAACAGAGGTCAGAAGACTCAGTTACTATAACAGGGAAGTGCAGCAGGGCATAACCTAAAATCAGATGCAAGCAGTGGAGCAAGGGCTAGCTACAGGGGAATAAGCATCCAGGAGAAGCTGGGTAGGGGGACCACAGCACTGCAGCTAACTACTTACAAGCTGCCTGCATGGTAATCGGCCAATAGGGCAGAGTCCAGGGCAGCTCAGCAGGAAGCAAATAAAGCCTAGCTAGGCTAACAGCAGGTCATGAGAGCAGACTGATCAGTAAGCTTGGGGAGACACACTCCTAGCTGGTCAGGGATGCACCTAACCAGAAAGACCAGTGTTCAGGGGTTTTGACCCTGGTTCCTGAGCCAGAGAAGGCAGAGGGACCCAGACCTCTGGAATGAGAAGACCTCCTGCCAGCCCAGGCTGCTAGGAAGAAGCTGAAGGCTAGAAAAGGTACCCTAAATACTGGGAGGAGGCCAACAGACTGTGACAAGGCTTTTGCAGCAATGCAGTGACTAAGGCGGCCACCATAGAGGACAGTCCTGTTGTCCTCTGTCCTCCATTGATACGAAACCCGATGCCTTTACATGCTTTATTTTTCTCATGAAGAGAAAAATAGAAGACATAAAGGTGTTGGGTTTTGTATCAATAGAGGACAGAGTAGTAGAAAACTGGAATGTCCTCTATGATGGCCACCCTAGCAGTGACCCAGAGTGGGGTTCAAATATTTCAGGTGGTTTGCTGGTGTTTCTGTTTCTTATCAGCAGTCTGGGAGTGGCTGTAAAGGGGCAGTTTGGAGGCCACGGGAGGGCCACAATCACTCTCTGTGGCCTGAGCCCCTGCACAGGGCAAAGGCACAAGCTGAGCTGAGGCCCAAAACAGTGGGCCATGGCTGAAAGCTTTGATTAGAAGAAAAAGGGCCAAGGCCAGCACTGAAACCCAGACAAAAGGGTTAGCAACTGAGAGGTAGAACTTACTGATCAGGCCAGGAAGCCGCATAAAACAGAGTGAATGACACCCTTGAGGCAAAGATAATTGACAAAACAACCTAACCCCAGAACCAGGTTAGAGTCTACTGCAGGGACAGGCAAAATATGGCCTGCGGGCCGAATCTGGTCTGCCAAGCAATTCCATCCAACCCATGGGGCCCCTCCATGAGCCCTCTGGAAGCCCTGGCCCTCACTGCCCCTCTGTAAGTCGGTGCCTCCATGCAGGAGGTGCGGCTCTGGGTGCTAATTTCCCACCCCAGCTCCGAACCAGGGGCACTGGAGACAAGCTTCTGACTGGCAAAGCTTGTCCCAGGCTGCCCCGTGGCTGTTCCCAGCTTCCCTGCCTGACAGCCTGGAAATGCAGGTAAGACCCACACCAGGCCGGGGCCAGGGACTCCCGCTGCAGGAAAGGACCAGGAGTGCAGGAAGCCATGTGCTATGGGGCCTGGCTGGGCTGGTCCTGCACACTGCAGTAGCTGTGCGCTATCGGGCTGGGTCAGGCTGGCTCCGCACACTGCAACGACATACAGTCAGGGACTCAGGTGGGAGCTGCACACTGTGGGGCTGGATGGGGCTGACCCTGCCCACTGCCATCATGTGCAGCTGGGGACTGGGGGTGCTCGA
>NW_017729025.1:137409964-137435113 GCF_001723915.1 Gavialis gangeticus
CTGCAGTAGCTGTGCGCTATCGGGCTGGGTCAGGCTGGCTCCGCACACTGCAACGACATACAGTCAGGGACTCAGGTGGGAGCTGCACACTGTGGGGCTGGATGGGGCTGACCCTGCCCACTGCCATCATGTGCAGCTGGGGACTGGGGTAGGAGCACAGGAGCTGCAGCTATGGGGCTGGGTGAGGCTGACCTCACACAGTGCCACCATGTACAGCTAGGGACTTGGGCAGGAGTGTCATTGGGCCAGGTGGGGCTGGCCCTGTGTGCTACTGCCATGTGCAGCCAGGGACTTGGGCGGGAGCTGTGTGCTACAGGACCAGGTAGGGCTGGCCCCACCCACTGCCACCACCTGTGGGTAGGGGCTGCGGTAGGAATGCAGGGAGCTGCGCGCTATGGGGCTGGGCAGGGCTGGCCCCACTTGCTACCACCACATGCAGTTCCAGGGACTCATACAATCCAGGGACTCTGTGATGCCCCCATACACACCCACCCACATACACTCCCACCCCTCCACCATACCCACACTCTCCCACACCCCAACCACATACCCCACACCCACCCTCCTCCCATCATACCCACTTTCCAACCCCCAACCACATAAAACCTCTTACCCCCCACACACACACTATACAAAAGTAAGATTGCATTTTGAGCTATCAGCAATCACCTCTAGATACACTACACAAATGCACATAAATCAGGACAATTTTTTAAAAATAAAATTAAAGTAAGTCATAGTAGATGTTTGATTTTTTTAGTATATGATTTGTTTTTTTTCTGGGTTCAAGATAGCGGCCTCCCCCCCCTCCAAAAGGAGTACTTTTGGGGCAAGGCGAGGGACTTCCAGTGGCAAAGGTTAGGGATGAGACTTCCGGTCCCAAGATGGCAACCAGGGGGTGGGACACTTGTCAAGGGGCGGGGCTACTTTTGCAGCCCTCAACAGCTCAACAAAACTCGTTAAGCTCTCCAACCAAAATAATTGCCTACCCCTGGTCTACTGGCACCAGATTCACTTCCCGCCAGGTACCTCCAAACTACCTCCCAAGAGATCCAGATTGCATCAAGACGTGACAGGTAAGTGACAGAAAGAAAACCCTAGGGCAGGGAGGGTGCAACATAAGATCCATGGGCCAGATTTGGAGCCATATGATCCAGGCAGTGGATCCTGACTAACCTCTCACACCAGATGTGATGTAAGGAGCCAATCTGGTGCGTCGGCTGGACCCAGTGCCACAGGCACTGCTCACAGCACAGGGACTTACTCCAAGGCGCACACTTCCTGTGCCAGAGCCATTGGACTGACCCTACGCACTAGTTCCAGAGCTGGCCTAGTGGGACACCACATGTAGTGTTGGCCCTGTGGCCATGCAGTGCCACAGTGCTGGATCAAAGCTATGTCATGTAGAGTGGCCAGTGACACATCCCCAGAATACAGGACATCTCCGGGGAGAGAACCACTAGCCCCCTCAGCCAATCACCAGTGAGGGATGGGGTCACTGCCTTCTTGGCCAGTCAGCAGCAAGAGGTGAGGCCACCACAAAGAGACTACCTTCCTCCCTCCCTACCTGGCTTAAAACCCTGCTCCTCCTGGCTATGCACCGCCCTGCCTCTAGATGCAGCCAATAGAATCCTGAGGACAAATGACTGACATATATTTCTATCAACAAACTGAAAAACAGGACTTTTTGCAGTCACTTCCTCATTTAGAAGTGGACAGGGGATAGAGGGTTTTAAAAACAGGACAGTCCAGGATACAACAGGACCAATGGGCACCCTCATGTCATGTGCAGCACGCACCAGTCCAACTCCAGGGCTTGCAGTGCTGTGGTTGGTGCTTATAACCAGCATAGGGTGCGCACTGCAGGCAGCACCCTACTAGACTGGCTTGCACACTGGCTCCAGCACACACAAATGGCCTCGGAGAGGTCTGATACAGACCAGCACCAAAATGCAGTAAAGCTTCTTTTGCTTATCTCTGCTTTTCAAGAGGCACCAAGCTTAATTCAGCCTCAGTCTTTAATTGGCTCCCTTCTAGTCTCTGACCTACTCTCACCTCCCATAGACTCAATCCTGAATGCAGGACCTGCAATCAACAGATTAGCAGCAATCAGCCTGAAATGCACTGCAGGTTTCTAACAGCAACCAAGGCCCTCTGTACATGGGGAAACTGCACACCAGCATAACCAGAGCAGAAAGTTATTCTCCTATAACTATTTTGGAATAGCTTCCTGCATGGACACTCTGTTCCAGCACAAAATTGGCTTTATTCCAGCATAATTGCTGACAAAGTGACTTCTATTCTGGAATAATGTTCATTTATTTCACTGTAGCATTCAACTTCCCTGTGTAGACAAGCTCTAACATGGTGGAAGTAAGAGAAATCCTGCTGGCCTGTCCCTGACCCCTTTTGCTCAAAGTATTACGTAAAGGTCCCATAATTTATTCATGCACACTCCCATGAGAAACAAGCTTCATTTTACTCATCAAATTCAACAAGCATTCATGGGTCATACCTTCCTGCCAAAGCTAATGGACAGAAATTACACAGGAAAATATTAGGGGGTGGTAGATATGGGAAAAAAGTTGTTTGCAGTGCTTCCTGTACAGGAACAGATCTTGCCTGCGTGCTCACACAGTCAATACAGTTTATTCACTAGACTGCCAATTCCCATCAAAAGAGTCATTTTTATGCTTGCCCATTAAAAAACCAAATGAATGGAAAAGAGCAGACCTCTTCTTTATATACAACCCAGCTGTCTCATACAGCTAATACTCCCACATATAAATGTTTTCATTAAAGAAGGGAAAAAAAGGCAAAAACTGGAACTGAATCCAGTAATTTAAAATGGCCAGCAAGACCTAAACCCACACCATGTAATTAGTGTCCCCTCAAGTACCACGCACAGTATGAAATATAGCCACCCCAAAAAAGGAGAGTTTGGAGTTCTTTCAAAGTTTTCAAAAATAATGCTCCTGACAGAAGATTTTATAAGGAAATAAAATACTTTATTGGGTAATTAAATACGGCTTAGTTGAAGCTTTTGATAACTGAACAAGCAGTTTATTACAAGGGCAGCTGTCCTCCAAAGCTTAACAAACCGTGGACCAAATATGAGAAACAAACATATCTCTTTTCAGTTCTATGACATTTCATCTACCTTACTTACTTATCCTGTGCATGTCAGATGTAGGAAGAACCATATCCCATTTAATGGCTTAAAGAAACTTGTAAAAAAATAAAGAATTAAAAAGGAAGTCATCTCAAAGTTTGTGTTACCCACCAACACTCTTTGGTGGCTGAGTTTGTAAGAGAATTTATAATGAAGTGCTCTGAGGATAAGAAGTGAATAATCATTGCAAAGAAGCACCTGGAAGAAGTGAAATGATGTGATGTGATGTGATATGAAGCGCCAAATTCTGACACCTTGGGAAGCTTTGCTGACATCAGAGGACTGCCCAGGGTACAAGCTGTTACAGAACTCAGTCCAGATTTTGTAAATAAGGATTTCACTTTTGATGGTGAGAGGATAATGTCTGGTTTCTCTGGCCTGTAGCTGAGTTAAAACCTTGTTTTCCCACTTTATATAAAGAAGGCTCTGAATACAATTGTTCCTGGGTATCATAAAACAGCTTTTCTCAGTCTAAGGCTTTGCACTTCTGATAACCTGTGATGGTGGGAAGAGGATGAAAAGAAACTTTCTATTTTCTGCAGCTAAAGAAATGCTAAGGAAAATATTTCCATAAAATTCTGTGCAAAATCTGCTTCTTAGACAGCTGGGATAAAAAAAAAATTAGGTTCAATTTTGACACGCTCTTCTCTCCAACTGTGTGAGAAAATAATGTGTTCTAGTCCAGAGATAATTTGCTGTGGCTTATGTAGTTTTTAGAAACATGTTAAAAAGAGGTTCACAATTCAAACCCCTTTTGTTCATAGCCTGTGTATTCTGAATCTTCAATGAATCAATTCCACAGAAGGGAAAAATATTCCCATTCAACTATACATTTCTCACAGTCCCTCAGATGCTTTTAGTAAGCATATTTTCTTACTGCACACAAAAAAACAATCTTTTATGAAATACTGAAATCAGATGACAAAGGTGAATATAATGTATGGTAAATGAAGTTTATTAAAAGGAGAGCTGGAATCCAAGCAACTGTAAAACAACAATGAAAGTGTTCAGTCAAAAAAATATTAAAGCTAGGATAATGAGTATTTGGGAGCGAGATTTGTGGGTGCCTTCTTTCCCACTTGAATTCACAACTCCAAATTAGGTGGCTATCCTTCCTTTCAGAGGTGTATCAACCTGGGCAGCAGTGGTAGCATGGGTGGCAGCACAGGTGACAGCAGAAATCAGGTCAGCTGCAGCAGCAGCTGCCATTTCTGCACCTCCTCTAAATGGGTGCTTGAGAAGGTGCCTGGGTCCCTGTCCCCCATTACATTACTTCTCCCTGTACCACGTATGTAGTTAGGTAACTATAAACAGGATTTACAGAAGCCACACTGAAGAATAAGTAGCTGCTACTCAGAAATGTGGATGAAGGGTGCGACTAGCTGGGATTCACAGTCATAAACCCTGGAATTAGCTGCCCAAGTCAACCCCCTTTTTTGCAGACAACAGAGAAGGAAGCCCTGCACCCTTGTTTTCCTAAATTACTAATAGAGATACTGCCTCTTAGGAATGGAACCCCTGTCTTGGGAAAGTATCCCACCTGCAAGGGTCTAAGGATGTCCTGGAGTGGATCTCTCTCAATTACACCTTTTGGGGGTGTTCTGTTTCATATAAAAATATGTAAACAGCCATTGGAGCAAGGGTAGAAGCACTAAACACTGGACCATACAGTCCTTAAGATACTGAAGGAACCCAAGCTCAGAATATTGTATGGTCTGCTGGTTAGACTTTTCTGGTAGGAGGTGGAAGACATGGGTTCAGATCCCTGAAGGCAAATGAGTGGAGATCTCCTCTGTCTTGGTTACTGGACAAAAGAGCACCACCCACCACCACCCCCTTGTCCTGTCTCCTAACATTGCCATGGAGTCAGATGTGCTTTGAGAATGTCTATCAGTTTGCACTCCACGGATAAGGACCATGAGGGGGGACCAGCTAGTTTGTTAGCCCTGCTAGGGCCCAGACAAACAGATGCCAAGCTGTATAGGTCTCTCAAGACCTAAGCTGTTTGGCATTTATTTTATACATCCTATGTGACTTTACCAGCAAAAACTTACACACCTCTATGGTAGGGGGCAGCTGAGCATAGGTTTTAGGAATTCCAGTGGCACCTAACTATTGAACTTGACACCTAAAAAGCCGTTGGGATTGTGAATCTATCCCTCGAAGTTCTACGTTTTTATTGTTATTTTCATTCCCATAGCCAAATAAAAGCTTTCATTAAAAAATTACATTCTTGTTCCCACAAGTTTACTTCAATTTTTTGACAATATTGTACTACGTCTAGTAAACATGCATGCAATAGGTTATGTTAATATACCATGGTAAATGGTGCTGCTGTTGCTGTTAAGATAGGATTCAACCAACGGCGCTTGTTCCTCTGAATGTTTCGTTCTGCGTGTTCTAGTACGGCTGTCCACATTGGACTGAACCATTAGTGGCTCCTGGCGCTTTTTTTTCTGCTTCTGTTCTAACAATGCTCGCTGGGGAAAATACAAAGAAAAGTACTTTACTATTAGAGTAAATGCTAGTCATATACAGGAATCTGAAGCTCTGCAAGCTGTAGTTAAATGCATGTTATTTGACTTTGGACAGTAACACTTCCTTAAGAATCACAACACCTTTACAGCTACTTCCCTGGAAGTGTACTATTTTTCAAGTGGCAGGACCACAATCTATTGGGATTCTGTTTGTGATACTACACTATAGAAAGCTTTTCTAAAACACTCGGTTGAAAGCGTCAGATAGTTAAAATAGATGTTTCTAAGCAGTCTAGCAACTGTCAGAGCCTGCTTAGAAACAACATCCTTTGGGAGGCCAGCAGGGAAAGCACAAGCTGTGAACCAATAACATGAGGACCACAAGCACAAGGCATGAAAAGGGTGATTTAAGTTTTTTGAAAAATCAAGAACCAATAATCTGTAAATCAAGCAGTAAAACCAAACATAAGTTCAGCATTATATTCTATGCTCTGAATACTAATTAAACACATTCTCCTCCATCTGCAGCCCCTCCACCCCAGTTGAAACATTAGGTATTAACACTAAGAGGCTGGGGATTGATTTAAAAACCATCCAATCCCTTCCTCCAGGCACTTCTAGATTAAGAACATGATGGCAGGCAACATATCATGAAGCACCACTCTGCTGAATTCTATTTGCATGTCCATGTGGAACTGCAGGTTTAACAAGAGCTAATGTTAGCACTCCATCGTCTCTCTTGTTCCCTGCGTGGTTTGCGTGTACAGGGGGTGTTTTCTTGACTTCACTCACATAAAGATAAAAAGGGCATTCAATGCTATTATAAATAGCAAAAGTGGTGTGTTTACTTAGTGGAAAGTACATGGAAGGTATACTTTGCTGTGCTGAGTAATACTTCAGTCCACAGGTAGTTTGCTGCCACTCAACATGGTGGAGGGCTCAGAATCTGGGTCCTACTCAATTTGGACTGAGCCTGAATCAGGGACAGGGATTCAATTTGTTGATTCGGATCACTGTCCCCAACTTGATTCAGCTGAATCCAGATCTGAAGGTTCAATGCTGATTTGGAGAATCAGCAATTTGTACATAGACACAGCTTTAAATGTTTTTTCTACATACCTTGAGGTACCAGCGCAGCTCATGAACACTGCGTTGCTTGGGGAGGATGGAGAGTCCCACAGGAGTGCAGAGGGGCTCTCCATGTGCTTGGTGGAAAACACAGGGAGCGCACAGGGGGCCCTCCTGTGCACTCCTTGGTTGGCGATCAGCCACGGGGGGGACCCCAGGTGTCCCCCCCCAAACCCAGGAGTCACCAATCGCTGAGTGCTCCCCAGTGGACCAGAAGTACTGCTGGTTCACTTCTGGGTCTGCTGCCAAGCGCACTGGGGAGTCCCCGCACTGGGACACTCTATGCACCCCAGCATCACAGCACTCATGAGCCATCTGGTACCTAGAGGTATGTAGAAAAAAAGCATTTAAAGCTGTGTCTATGTCAAAATAGCCGAATATTTTTGAATCTCTTCGAATCGATCCAGAAGGCGCTGATATGATTCAGAGAGACTAAAGGGTCTCCTGATTCTATTCGGATTCGGAGATTCAGGCACCAAATCGGGCCAAATCTCCTCTGAATTCAATCAGGGACCAAAGCTTCACACAGCCCTACTAACGATGTCAAAGCCAACGGAAGTTTCTTATTGATTTCAGCAGGCACAGGATCTCACCAAAGATCTTCAGAATGAGTGTTTTATGTTAGCCATTTAGGAATGCAATAGAAATACAGAAGCATACTGGTTACTCAGCAGTCATTACAGATTATCAAACAACCTTAAGCCTATGTTTCTGAAAATGAGATGAAGATGAAAATTACTGCAAATTTCTGAAAATTTTGCAACTGGCTGCCACCCCCCTACTTGTATTTTGTGCTTTGCTCCAATTCTTTCATGGTCCACCAAAAGGAATAACGTATTCTTAGCCGCACAATACAATGCTAATTTAGAAAAAAGCAAGAATCACTCGAATGACAGTACTAAGAAGTAAAATCTCAACACAAATCTTTCCCTTCCCATCACATAAGCATAAGTAGCACAGTCTGGAAGGCCAGGAACCTAAAATTCCAAAACATAATTTTCTGGCACAATAATTCTATCAGTTATCAGCTGTGTGTGTGTCAATAAGTAAAGGTTTCCATAGCAATCCAATTGAGAATACTCTACTTATTAAAAAAGGAAATGGGTCCAGAGCAGGCTTCAAAATCTTACCTGTCTATCAAGCTTTTGTTGACGCAGACTGCTGCCCTCATCATCTAAAACACTGCAAAGGCAAAGAGAATTCATTAGAAAGTATATGCAGTCAATACGGTGCCAAGTTACAATTACAATCTGGCAGGACTTACTCAAGACAGAACTTCTACTGAAATCCAAGGAAATGTTGCCTGACTAAAGCTGCAAAATTTGGCTTAAAAGAGTGAAGTGTGACCTATGAAATATAAATAAATTCCTCTGTGTCAAGTTTGTACAATTCAAAATGTAGATTTTGCCAGAACAGAAAAGAAAATGCACAGTACCTTGCAAGGCTCCTATGATTATGCTTTGTTCTCTACCACCTTTTAATGGAGATGCTGACATGTACAGAAGGGAATTGACTGTAAATTTGTATATAAAGCACATAAAAGGGTAAAGCATTTAGGCAGCTATTTAGCAAATCAGTGGTACTCAAAATTAGCTTTGGAAAATTAATAGTATAAACTTCACATGAAGAACCAGAAATGGTTTCTTTCTACAAATATGAAGAATTACTCTTACTAGGAATCCTAATTTACTTTTGTGAGCTCTAGTGGCCAGAGATTTGCAAAGCACACCCAAGTATTTTGGGCTACCCTGCCATCATTTCTCCTACTTTTAGGAGACTGCTCATTGCTGTTGACAGTGGATAAGCTCATGCCACATACTCTCATTAATTACGTGTTGAGAACCAATGGAAATAAAACAAGAAAAAATTGTGTTTGCATAAAACTGTTAACTCTGCTTTGTTTTCCAGAGAAAATAAACATCGAACACCCACAAAAAGATTAGCTACTGAGATGCATGCACTAATTTCTTATTCATTTGTGAAATGCCCACACAACGTGGCCACAACGGGACAAGATATAGAAGAACTTTAGGAGAGGTTCTCTGGTAGGCCACTTAAGTTTCAGTATAAACCCTGCAGCCCTGGAAAAGGAAAGACACTGATGGTTTTGAACCACACACACCCTCCCACTTCATGACATCACCAGGAATTTCTATAGCGTGGTGGCACAGCAGACAGCACCCTCCTACTTCTGACATGTTCCTAATAATTCCCCTTGTACCAGGACATGGACTTGATAACCTATGATAACATGTACTTGATAACCTTGCTAACCTCCCATACAGTGCATATGCTAGCTGGGGACTTATTTTCTGGTTGGCCACAGGACATTTACAGCCCAAGTGCAGAGCATTCACACTGTGCAGACACATACAGTCATCGCTGCAGAGTTGAAGCAATACAGTCGTTGTCCTCAGGAGGCCTATGATCCAATGCTGTTTGTGGAGGAGCTAAGCAATACAAGTTTCCCTGGAGGTATACTGCACCACCATGTAGGTGGTTTTAAATAAAGTATCCAAAGTGGATATTAGTTTATCCTTAGCATCATCCACTTTAAACTCAAACATATTGTGAAAGGTTGGGAAACGCTATCCTCACATTATGGACTGTCTGCCTTTTACAGCAAGAATGTGATACTTGGGATTATACGTTATGTGCACCGACTACTCAGGAAGCTCCACTCCCAAAATCTATTTTTGGGCAAATGACTATAGCAAAATGTGTCTAAGTACCAATCATTGTGTATAGAACTAAAATAGCCCACAAACCTCTTAAAATGACACAGCTCTGAAAGTGAGGTAGCAGAGGAGAGTTTTAGAGCTGCACAGGCAACCTGCCACAGAATCCCAGAATGGCAGAGTGCTTGCAATATGTTATGTCTCCAGGCAGGGCTGGATAAGAACCCTGATCTCCTGCTTCATTTTACACAGCAGACTATGTTTAATGTCTGCTGTGTAACTGCCTCTAAGGTGATATAGTAAGTGAATTATAAACTTAACAGACCTCATGAAAACCACCAACTCCACACCAGAAAAATTATTGTTGCTGTAAATCACTATATTCCAGGTATATGCTGAATTATCTGTACTCTAGATATGATAACTTAGTGCTCAGGATCTATCTTTAGATTTTCTATAGGACCACAAGGGGACCCAAAGTAATGACTCTCCATCCACATGCTGTAATGCCATGCTTTTAAGACATGTCTCTACATTTTCTTCCCATGGAAGGTGATTATTTTTAGACTTTGTAAGTACATGCAGCCATAGATAGGGCTGACAGTGGATTGCCGACACACTTACAAACCTCTTCTGCTTCTTGCCAACCTCTTAATGTGGCCTGATAGCTACTTTATAAACCTTTGGGTTGTTTTCCTTACATAAACCCTAAGCCTTGTCTCTTGGATTATGCAGACTGTAAATTGTGACAAAATGAACACCAGACTAGTTCACTGAAGCTGAGTTTCAGCAGAATGTGAATATCCCAGCCTCATCCTGAGCCCCCCTGTTCATTGGGATGAGATTAGAATACCTCCTGCTTCACAGAGATCATAACTTTTACAGGGTTTTGTTTCTTCCTAATTGCAGAATAGCAACATCAGTGTGTAAGCATAAAGGTCTACCTTCACTTAATGCCTGTCTAATCCCATTTAAGTCAATAATGAAGGTAGAATTTAGCATGATATGTTTTTCTATTATTTTAGTAGGTCACCATCAGCTTTGAACCTAATGTTATAATATTATTTTCTGTGGGACAACAGCTACCTCTGGAGCTAATGGGTACTGACTGCTATTTTATATTTCCAAACTTCCCCAAGGCTGTGCAGGGCTGGGAGCAGACTGCTGCCAGGAACAGCAAATCTGCTCCCAAATGAGCACACGTTCAGATGCCTATCTAGTGTGGGTTTACTCCAGAGTAAATTACACTGGAGTAAACCCATCAATCAGCATTTGCACATATAGATGCACCCAGTGGGTGTGTGTACACGAGATGCTACATCACCAAAGTGACAAGCTACGGAGACACTGCTTGTTGCTATGGCGACATAGCACTGGCAGGCATGAACCATGACACCGCCACTACTGCACAGTAGCAACAAGCTGTTGCGCAGTAGTTCATTGTTACTGTGCAGTAGGGTCAGAAACAACCCATGCGATGCTAGGACTGCGCAGTACGGGTGGTTACTATGCAGTCATTTTGTACTTGCTAAAGCACAGTACTAAGTGACTGCACAGTAACAACTTCGCAGTCAGGCACGCATGTAGACGTGCCCGCTGAGAAGCAGACCATGAGGCACTTGGAATAAGTCTGTTAGGTGCAATTGTGAGGGCCCTGACCAATGTTCAAATTAAAGCTGGATTGAAACCAGAGATAGAGTTGTTACACATTTTCAAGCACTAATTGTAGCTATTTTGTTCTTTTATAGCTGGATAATGAGTTTGAGAGAGAGAGAGAGAGAGAGAGAGAGAGTGAGTGAGTGAGTGAGTGTGTGTGTGTGTGTGTGGCAGGAGCCTGACTGAATCCTTGATGTGCAAGTCAGAAAATCCCCGTCAGTGTGCTTGCTCCAAAAGTCATCCATTTAACGGGTCTTCCTATATAATGTGTAACTAATTAAATTAAGCATGTTAACTAACTATGGTGAATTTTAAGGCAAAATAGAAGTGAGAATACAACCTACTTTCCTAGTGTTTGAACAAATACCATACAATAATAAAATCCTAATGCAATTCAAAAAGGAAAGATAATTATGTATTGTATAAAATATTGGAAGATGTGGTTCAGTTTTGCTACACTTCTAGTTCAAATTAGATTTAAAGATTCAGAGCTTGTGCACATCAACAACTCATTATCTGTACAGTACCGGTCCATGCACCTAGCTCAGGAAAAGCTCCTGAACTCAGGTTGACTGGCTTGAATAGGAGTCATTTCCATAACTACATATTCTAAGAGATGCACAGTAAGAGCCTATTCAAAGCCCACTTGGAATCAGAAAGTTTTAAAATATGGATTATTTCCTTTTTTTAAATGTGCATTTTCATTCATGTATTTTCCTCTCTCATTCACCATGCTTGATTTAATACATTTTTCACTACAATTTTTTTATCAGAATATTGTGGCTAGTACTACTTTTTAAACAATGCATGAAACATATTATGTAGATGCTTCAATATTCAGTGAAAACTAGATTAGATTCACCGTGACCTTTGAAAAATTCTCTATCATAATAAAAGTTAAAACAATAATTATCTTAATAGTCTAGAGTCTTGTTCATAAACTATATTTTAACTTTTGGAAAATGCTACAAAAAGATGCACAAAGCCATGTACTTTTTAAGCTGACACTTGATGGAAGCTAGAACATAAATTACACAGAGCCCCTTAAATTCCCTTTCAGGGTCCAAAAGGCAGGAATTTCAGTAAACCATCCTCTCGTACAACACTTATTTTCATTTCACACAGGTGGATTTCAATATAGTGTAAAATTGGAAGCTCCTGATGCAAACAATGCATTTCTCAGCAGTTAACACAAGCGGTCTCTCAAATGCCTCTTTAAATGTGCAAAATGTTCACATTTCAACAAACCTTTCAGAAAAAACACAAATAAGAGACATTTTCGTAAGAGAAAATGCACATATTCACTATTTTTGTAATGAAAAGGGCCCTTCAAAAAACACACAACTGTTATGCCTACCTGGGAAATATGCTTGTGCTCATGGCTCCTGCAGGCTTTGCTTCTAAAAAGGAATATTACCTGTGACAACTAGTTCAGAAGGACCAAGGTGCAAAATTGTTATCTAGCTTCTCTATACTGTCTAGATGACAATCATGACACTAATTATAATGAGAAATGCTCCAGTTAGACAACCAAATGCACATTCTATTACTTCTTTACATCTTATTTCAAAGAATCACCCTTGCAATTGTCCCTTATCTGTCATTTTATGATTTCACTTACACCAGAGTAGCACCCACAGCAACCAGGATGAAATCAGGGCTCTGCTGTCTAGGCACAAGGCAGAAATGACAATCCCTGAACCAAACAATTTATGACCGAAACAGACCAGCATTTGGAACAGGCAATATTACCCCCATTTTCCAGAAGGGGACTGAAGTAGTGAGAAACCAAAGGACACATTTTGCTGTTTAAAAGAATTTACAATTAGCATTTTGAACAAATGAAGAATCACATTAGAGTGGAAATAAAAAAGTTAAGCATTAAAAACTCTATTTTTTGAAAATGTTATTTTTTCTTTGGAAAAAACTACATGCCTACACCTGGAAGAAGCAGATCATGTTTAGATCATCTTAGATCAAGGCTGACTTTAAGGATGGAGTGAATGGGAATGTAAACCTCTGCTTCAAATGTTCAAAGGCTTATCTGACACATCAATAGTTCAGACTTCTTTCTCTATCAAAATTAACAAAATAAACAAACAAAACATACTATCAAATGATACTGAGTACTTTTCCCAAGATATCCACCCAACTGCACTGGGACAGAAAGGATTGTAAAGTGCTAGCCTGGAACCTGGGGAGCAGGTTCAATTCTCTGTGTTGCCACGAACAGCCTGTATGACTGTGGACAAGTCACTTAGTCTCCCTCTGTGGGACCCATGAAGGCTGCATATTTACTGCAGGTTCTACATCATCCTACTTGTAATCTGCAGTTCCTATACCACCATTGCAACCAACATGACTTTGGAATGATGGACATGAAATGAATGACCCAACTGCATTTTCATATTCGGCTGACAATCTCTTTACTTCACTACAACCAAACACTTCTACATACCTTCCTTAGAAAATGCTTTGCAGAAAGTTTTCCAATAGTAGACCTGAAATGCTATTCGTTCCCTTACAAAAGTCCACTGACAGGCTCAAGGAAGTCCCAGATGGAAGTTATGCCCCATAGGGAATGGCACATAATTAGCTCCTTGAAACAACTTTAATTAAATGTGTTCCCAAACCAGTCATGCTAATAATCTGTGAGAAGTTGACATATTGGAAATTCCCCAGAAAATATACCTACCGCGCTCCCATAAAAGCCTTATATTGTAGTCCACTAGAAGTCACTTGGTAGAACATTCGCGCTTTTAGTTACTAAATTAAATAACTTCCCTGATTAGAAGTCTCTTTAATTACCTTTAAAGTCTGAGAGGGCCCTTCCACCCATTCAAATTAAAGCTGGATAAAAACCAGCTACAAAGTTGTTACCCATTTTCAAGCCCTAACTTTGTAGCTGGTTGGCTTTTCTATAGCTGGATGGACATTTTTATGATATAATATTTACTTTGCACATGTGGCTGGTCTGAATTTACTGTCTGATTACACTTTAAATATATTATGCAATTAACTGGTTAAAGTATGGCAGGAACTAGAGTGTTCTACACAAGCTGGAATATTTCCCAGGATACCCTGACCCAAAATGAACTGCTCAACCCTTTGATTTAAAGGAGATTTAATAACTATCCTTTGCAATCAACAGACAGCGTCTCTCCTTAAGCCTCCAAGAAGAGAAGTCTAGTCATCCTTCTCACCCCACTCTATGCAGCAAACTCCTGCTGCCAGAAACTGCTGCTGAAATGAAGGATTGCATTCCTTCCTGTGATTTTTTTTTTTTTTACTCATAGCACCTCCTGTACAGTCAAAGTGATTAGGATTGCAGTTGCTCTGCAGCTAGTGAGTTCACCGTGTAATTCATATAGCAAATAAGAGTGCTTCTGTATAGAGGCACAGCATTATTCCACTTCTGGTGCAGCTGCTCGATAGACCCCTAAAGAGACTCAACAGTAATGAAGCGGAAAGGGAATAAAAAGAGAAAGGCAGAAATATACACACAGCCATTCTGTGTATATAATATTTGTGTCAGAATTATCAGCAGAGATTCAGCTGGTAAATACAAGAAAATGTATAAAAGTCCAAAACACAGTATAGTAGTGGTCAAAATAACAGCAAAAGTAATTCCTGCAGAGCAGAAAGGCTGACAGCGGACTAGATTTGCAGTGATATCAATAATTAAAACAAAGTACTCTCTTTTTTTCTTGAAAAACTGTTAAATGCAATAATTTAAAACTCAATGATATGAATGGCCAATCCAGGAAAGTTTAATTAATTTACTATTTGAAGAGCTAGTCTCAGAGTGTTTATTCTGAACAGTCACTGCAGTCAGCTAATACCCAAGTCACAAATTGAATGACTCCAACATTTCAGTTTTTGTGGATCAGGAAAACTTCTGGTGTCTTGCATTTTAAGTTCAGGAACACTGGGCACATCTACACATGGTGCTACATCGCCATAGCCATGTGTGACAGCGGCGTAGCATCCACGGACAAAACCTGTGATGTCACAGCTACGACGCCATAGTGACACATACCCTGGTTATAGCGTGTCGCTACAGCAATGTAGTGCCTAAAAATAACAGTGCACAGCGTGCATGGCACAGTACTGGCTGTTATTGTGCCATCTTTTGGTACTTCCATGAGGAAGTACTAAACGACAGTTCAGTAACAACGGCACCATAGTGGTACGTGTAGACACTGGGTACTTACTGTTGAGCCTCCTCCCGCCGCACCACTGCTCTTGGTATTTACAACTGAACAAGCAATAATATTAGCCTGAAGCAACATTTCCTTCTGGAAGTCGCACAGAAAACGGGTAACAGAAACGTCAACATCTCAGCTCAGCTATACTGCAGATTACATAGCCAATGGAATTAACTAAAGAAAATGTAATTCTATCACAACAAGAATATATGTACACAATTATTTTCTCAATTTCAAGTAGATAATTATTAAACTAAACCTCAACTGAATCCCCAAGGATGACAACCGTAGTTACTCTATGCAACTCATAGTTGTGTTTAATTTTAATTAGCATTATTCATCAAAATACATCTCCAGCAGTATGACTTTAGGGGCAGATGAAACTGGCAGGAATTTTAGAAATGCATTTTTTTTTAATTACACTCAGTGCAAATTTAAGAACTAGAAAGACTGAAGCTCAATTAAGACTAAGCTCCAAGAGTAGAGTATTATGGGATGTATAGCCATGTAGCATTAGCATTTTATTAGGATAGCAATCTTCGCATTAACATGTAAAGCAAGAACTGCAGACACAGAACTTATATGCTTGCAGGGACACCAGCTTTAACAGCCCAACCTGACATTAATAGCCCTATCTTGTAAAGTGCTGCGTGTCCTCAAACAATAAAAATGAGGTCAATGGTAAAGGAGAAGGGATGAGCGCCTCAGTAGGAATGAGCCCCAAGAAAGTCATCTCAAAGTAGACCTGATTTTCCAGCCTTCACACAACATTTGGATTGGTGACTTTCAATTAAGATTGCAAGAAACAAGCTAATGGTCTAGTGGATGAAGTGGGATTGTTTCCCATAACACATTTAGTGTTTTAAATAACCAAACAATGAGGCTGCCACTACCTCCCTAGACAGATTGACTGATCTAATATTTATACAGATTCACTCTGTACAGTTACAGAGGTGAATGAGATAGTACACAGCAGTCAGAGGAAAGTAGGTGCTTGGGCTATTTTTAACCCTACTTGGAATGAAAGAGTGGAAAGGTGAAAAATATGTTCCAAAAAAGGAAGGTAAATCCATTAAATGTGTAGTAACTAAGGCCAAGTACAGAACAGATTTTCTGTAACATTAAATGTGGACATGTGCAAAAGAAAGGTTAAATAGTCAATGAAGAGGTATATAAATAAAACTTGGAACAAGTAAAATCTGAACTGGAGGTCCTGTACCTTCAAAAAAAAAGCTGAGTATTTTATGTATGTAGCCATGATGATTGGCATGAGTCCCAGGAACATAACATCACAACATCAGCAATACTAATCAGCCTTCCCCTGGAAGAGGTCCTATTGTTCAGTTCCTCAGCCGGATGGGTGAAATAGTTCAGCTCCCTAATCAACCACTGGCCCCATGAAATGCGTTTAAAAAAGAACCTCCTGGATATTATTTCTACACAGCTATATAAAAAGTCCAGCATGGAACTAGTACATTTTAGTGATCCAGGTGGGAGTGAAAATAAAGAAAAATGTAAAACACAATTGACTGGGTATGATGAATACAGGGGGTCACAGCCTGGGAGTCAGGGAGTCACAACAACTCCAGCATCCCAAAACTGTTAAAGGGGAGAGACTTCCTAGGGATAATGAAGCCTTGGATGATCTGGATATAGAAAAGTTTGCTTGA
The DNA here is from genome assembly GCF_001723915.1 of Gavialis gangeticus. Taxonomy (NCBI): domain Eukaryota; kingdom Metazoa; phylum Chordata; order Crocodylia; family Gavialidae; genus Gavialis; species Gavialis gangeticus. The sequence goes on from NW_017729025.1 coordinate 137,426,954, forward strand.
CAGAGCTGCTGCTGTCCCTTCTCCTGTGCAGCCTTTCACATTCTTACCTGTAAGCAGAAGGCAGAGCAGGGAAGCACCTTATAGGCTAACTCATTCAGAGAGGCCTGAGCTTTCATGGGGTAGAGCCTACTTCATCAGATGCTATGCCATTTGCTCTTTGAACAAATTAATCTATAAAGGAGCTAACCTTCCCTGCCGTTTGCCTAACTTCAGACTAACACAGCTAACTACCTCTCTCTGCTCTTAACTGTATTAGGGAATGTGGCAGGGTCCGATGGAAAGCTCACTGGACGCATTCTATGTCCTATACTGTTGAGTGTCAATTTATCTTCTCAGTGGGCGCATCTAACATGTACCTTAATCTGCAGTGGTTACTGCACATTTATTTAGTACTTGTATAACCAACTACTAAATAAATGTGCAGTAACCAGAGTTACTGCACAGTAGTGCTAGCAAATGTCTTTTTAGTGATGCTACTACGCAGTAGCCTAATAATATTGCGCAATAGCGTATTAGCACTGTCCATGCTGTGGCGCACTACTGCACAGTGTTATTAGGCTACTGCACAATTAGAGTCTCATGTAGATGTGCCCAGTGTGTCTATGAAATGGAGTTAATAACGCATAACTTCCTTTTTAATGGGCTTTCATATATACGAATGCAATGTTCCAAGTATTATTATTTGAAAGGAAAATCTATGGTACAGTTACTACAGATGCAAATGGTAGCTGTAGGAAGTTGTGAATGCTGCCCTTTAAAATAATAGTTTGATTTTATACACCTTTTTCATCCCAGAAGTCCCAGAGTGCTTCCCAAATCAAATACCCATACAAACTATGATGCTGATCTTTTAAGTGCTGAACTCTCACAGCCCAGCCAATTTCAGTGACAGTTTTGCACGCAGAGGGTTTGATCCAAATATCCAGATGACATCATCTGCTGGTAAAAAGCAACGGTGTCCAAGGAGGAGCATGGCCACTGGTTAACAGAAAAAACAGTGTTCCTTTCTAATTTAGAACCGGTTCTGAATTGTTTTGTCTAAATTATTTGAATTATGTGAAAACAGACTTGTTCACTGAAAATGAGGAAAAGGAAATGCTAGCTAGAACCTCTGAGCTGCTTTCATTAGCAAAGCTAAACAGAAATGTAGTAAGAATTCCTGCTCTACCATGTGGCATTAGTAAAGTGATACAGCCTAGCACCTATTTAATTTTTTAAAAGTAGGTTTACAGTCTCATTTTAGAATACAGTCTCCAAGGGAATATTTGTTGTTTCTGGTTAGTATTAGAGCATGAAAATGACATATTCTGTCACTTGTTCCACGTAAATGGCGCCTATAATAAAAAATTTTGTGTGGCTGGGACTGAAGAAAGCAATATTTTTCATGTTTATCTTCCACAGAAATAGAAATGTTGAGAGCACTTTTAGTAGACAAACCTCTAGATTACCTACTCCTTCTGCTGGAGAACAAAATACTTATTTCAAATAGAATTTTCTTTTTTTGCAAGCTTCAAGGACTCACTGTAACAAATTTTGTTTATATTATTAAAAGCTAGTTATTATTTCATTCAGCAAACTGCAAGTACAAAACGTGTAATATCATCTATAGAAAATGTATAAATATTGCATACCGTTTTGCCCACTGGGCCACAATCTTGCAAATTTTTTACACACACACTTAATTTTCTTGCCTGGGAGTACTCCTATTAACTTCAATAGGACTGATCATATGAGAAAACTCTGTACATTCACAAGTCCTTTGCAGTACTGTCACACTTGACTGTGAAGCCCACACTCTTTTCATTATGTGTGCATGAGTTGTGACAAACTTGGGTCTGGTCTTGGGGTGATCCTGGGGCTCCAGGTCCTTCTCCTATTTCCCTGCTATGTATCCTCAGTGTTCTCACTGGATCTTGCTCCTGGGAGTCTCCTCCCCTAGCAGTCTCAGTGTATGGACAGATGTTATGCTTGTCACACAACAGATGCCCTTGCAGTGCTACACGGTGTAACCACACAGACATGCAAGCGTTGGAAGTGCCACAAAAGTGGCTCAACCACTACAAAAAAGCATTTGCTTGAAACAGGAACTTCCAAATGGTGCTACAAAGCATAGCGCCACAAGAACATCTGTTAATTGCATATAGTGCTAAAAGGGTCTCCCAGCATCCTACAGAGCTCTGCTCCCCCTGCAGAGGAGAACAGAGGGAAGGACAGCAGCTGGTGACATAGTAACCTCCCCTTTCCACTGTTGTAAGCATGAGCCATTACAATCTCATAAATACTGTAATCTGTAACAGTACGTAGTGACATTTCAAGTAAGTATTTGGGGCTTTTCTCCAGCTTTCATGTCAAGATCCTTAAGGAAGGGTGCTTTTGTGATTTTAAAATGTTTCACAGAGCAATTTTTAGATATTGGACATCTCTCCTTCCTGTGCTTTTATCTGATGTACTAAAAAAAGAGCAACCACACATGAGTGGGACCAAGCAAGTTCTCAAAACCTAAGAAAAGGACACGTGGCTACAGAATGTCACAGTGGGGACAGAGATTTTTCACTCTTGCAAGCTGAACACAGGAGAGCTCTGCTCACCCATTAAAATATAGCTATTGTTTTCTGCAAGTGGGCTTCCTTACTAATTTCCTGGCAGTCAGTCACCATTTGGGAGCCTTAGTCAGTGCAGCCATGGAGGTGATTGCAAAGCACTGTATGCCATAGGAGGGAGCATGTTATCAAAAGCAACTTGTCAGACATCAATCACTGAATGATTTAAACAATAACATTACATTTCAGGAGAGCACTGGAATGCTGTGGCAGGGTCCTGAGCCATGTACACAAGAAAGGGTACTGCATGAATATGCAGAGAATCTTAATATTCCTATTTTTTATTTTATTCTGTTTTACAATGAAAACTTCACAACCACAACTCTTTGAGAATGGGAATGGAGGCACCACAACCAGGGACCCCAAGGCCAAGGCAGTCTACCTGGCAAGCTGCTATAGAACCAACAACCTTAGAAGCCCAAGGCTCCTGAAGCATTGTGAAAGCAGGAGTTTTACAGGGCTCCAGGCTCCCAACTCCATATCAGTTCATTAGGCAGGCTGCTCAGCCAAGTGGGCAAACCCTGCAGACCAGAACAGTTTCTGCTGGAAAAGCATCCAAGAGGAAGAGCTCTGTCAGAATGTCACCAAAAATGAATTGTCTCTGTAAAACATTTAACTGTCAATCAATCAGAAAATCATGATGAAAAAGTGTTGTTAAAACAAGTACATAGGAAATCCAGACAATGTACAAGATGCCAATTAAAAACAAAAACAAAAAAAAAAAAACACACCCCCAGAAAACTGCTACTGCACACTAATGAAATCTCCATACCTGCTAAGCAGCTGTCCAATCTGGCCTATTCATTTTTTGCCCATTTCAGCAACTATTCCTTGCTTACCCAAATCTAGAGAGATGTCAGTGTACTTAAATAGTGCCATATATTTGTGCTACATGCTTTTGAAAAGGAGGCAGAAACTATGAGTGACCTGCAATGACAGTGGTGAATAACATAGAGAATATATGTGACAACATAAGCAAAGACTATATTATGATGCATATTCAAAAGAAGACTGAATTAAAAATTGCCTAGACTAATTCTAGCATTTCCAAGTAATGCACGTTTTCCTTAATCGTACTCTGAGGAATGAATAATACAATACACTTTGGTTAAAATAGGCCAAAAAAATCAGCCCAAGACAGACTTGTAAAAATGTCACCCTGAACAGGTTAAATGTGCCTAAGTTATAAGCAACTGGAGACAGGCTCTTTAAATGGAAGATGTCAGGCAGCTTTAATTATGACATCACTATCTGTGGTGCCTATAAAACAAAATACAACCAAACCTTAACATGCAAAGTAATTAGGATTACTGTTAGAGATGGTTAGAACATTTGCCAAAATGCATAGCATAGATCCATCCACAAAGCTTTTCGTCAGGATTTTTTTTTTAAATGTGAAGTGGTGGTATAGGAAAGAGAGAGGCACTATATACTACTTTAGGCATTCAGGGGTATCTCATATTAAGGCATCTATATCCATGCAGCATACGATGCACATCTAGAAGGCATGCAAGATGGAGGAATGAGAAACAAAGGAAGGCCAAAGGGAAATATAAAAGGGAAGAATGGAAGGAAAAGAGAGAAAAAAAAAAAAAAAAAACTAACAAAGAACAACTCTACCAGAGGCATAACTAACAAAGTCTGCATATTGGGCAAAGCCCTGCTGGGGACTGAGATGGGAGGCGATTGTGGGGTGGAGGGAACAGTATGCCAAGCACTGGAAACTTGGGGGTGGGGACAGTCTTACCCGCCCCAAGGACTCAAAGACCTCAGATGCTACAGCAGCATGGTGTCTCAGCACCTGGTTGTTACTGCCACGGCTTGGGATACAGCAAAGACTATATCCAGAGGCCTGTAATTTGGGTGCCCCTTTTAAAACAGTGCCTGGGTATGGCACTAGCCTACCCTTACTTATATTACTGAACTCTGCAATCTCTCTTGCGTTGCTGAAGTCACTGGGTGGTTGTAGTGACTAACTGTTATAGATAACATGGAGACATAGAGCCCACCAGAATGTAACAAATTTAATAAGGGGTACACAACCCCCAACATTTGGAGACCACTTGTCTCGATACTGGCCTTGGTTGGGGGATGCCAGAGTTCAAGTCCCTACTCTGCCTGATTTGAAGTGGTCTATGTGAAAAGCTCTACTCCAGATCCTGCATGACAGGAGCCTGATCTAGTCTCCACGGTCCAAGCCAGCACTCAGCTATACTAACATGCATCTGGAATGGTCAGTGTTGAGTCAAATCCCGTTGCTTACACACACAACATATTTGACAAAAATCCACAAAAACAAGGAAGCAAAAATGCCCTTGTTGGTATAAGACACCTTTTCCTATACATTATCAGAGACCAAACACCACAACCGTAACTCTGGCCTCCTCAATGTTTCTTTCCCTTCATAACCCTACGCTAAACTGCCCCACTTCCAACAATATTTCTTGTGGATGCTTGGTGCTGTGTTGGAAGGAAGGAGAAAAGAGAGACAAAAACCTAGCATCTCTAGAAGAGATTTTAAATTGTGGGCATAGTCTGTACTTTTAGGGTAATGTTAAATTCTGCACCTATAGGAGAAGGGAGTGAGCTTATGCCCTGTTAAGTGGCTTAACTTTTCATTTTCTTCCTTTTGGAGGTTTATGTCACCAACTTTTCATTTTCTTCCTTTTGGAGGTTTATGTACATATAGACAGTGTTATTTAAAAGATTTAAAAGACGGCCCAAGACAAATTTCAGCCACAATCCAGTTTCAAAACCAATTAACTACATATAAAGAAAAAGAAAAAAAAAAAAATCAGAGAATATTGAAAGGGCATAAAAACTAATACCAAGTAGAATTTCACTCCTATTTTACAAAACGACCCCCCATGAAATTACAATTGCATTTGAAACCCACTTTAGAATGTAACCGTATAGCATCAGGACCATATGTTATCAGAGCCCGACATAATTAAGTTTAATCTCTAGTACCTAAAATACACTGTCATATATTTTTGTATTTCAATTTGGCAAAAAATAGCCTCATTCAAAATAATGCTTCAATTTCGTTCCATAATTACTTGAAAGTGGCACATACAACTAAGTCTAAGCATTGCTATGCAACATACCATTTTTCCTTGCTTGCTAAAATATGTATGTTGTGTAAGTTTTAATTACACCCTGCAATTTTTATAATTTTTAATTTAACTTCCATAATTTGAATATCGTATTTAATCCTAATGAGTGTGAGCTTTTTAATATCCAGTTTAACCTCTGTTTCAATGCTTTGAAATTTGGTGTTTGTATCATTTACATTTTATTTCCTTCATTATGAATAGGGACAGTCCTGTAATTAACTTCCATGTGACCATTTTGATTGTGTTTTTACTGAAAGCCATGTGCACTCCAAATTCTTCAAAGCAATGTACCAATTAAAAGCCAAGACATAAGAAATAAATGCATCTCACACTGCATCACAAAGAGCCCCCACAAACAAGCATATACAAGATCACAATGGAAGTGATTTCTGCTCTTCTGCTGATTATCTAAAATTCAAACCTGAGAAAGGTCATCTAACCCATGCTCTACTGCAAAAAAAAAAAAAAAAAGGTTTAAAAAAATGCCACCTGATAACACTGCCTAATACTAGCTGAAGCCATGCTTTAGCCAAGCAGGAAAACACAGAGAGATACAAATATCCCAGGCTAATCACTTAGATTGCTTCTAACAGAAATCAACTACGATACCTGCCTCACAAAGCCGGTTGTCTTTCAAGGCTAACAAAGATCTTTCTTTATGTAAGAAGAGCCTTAGACCATACTTAAGATATACACAAGGTAGAATGTGAGGTAACCTCTCCATTTCAAGGCTGACTTGCAATTATGCTAAACCATGAACTCTTCCAATCACTTCCAAGTCTCAGTTCTCTTGCATCTGCTATGAAACATGCTGGGTTCTCAAGAACAGTTTTTGAGAGCATGTGCATCTCAAATTGAAAATTAGGGGAAATGACAGCATGCAATCCTTGTAAACATGCTTCATTTAATAAAAACGGTTTTCCCCGGTGATTTTTTTTCCCTGCGCTTTACAAGCTATTGAATATGGATTGCTGTCATTCTAAAAAAGTCTCCTCTTAATTCTTTGCCAAGCAAGAAGACAAGAACAAACACAGAAATGGAATATGTTATCTACCTTATTACTAAATTGTCTCTGGTTCTCTCAAAATGCCTCCAATGAATCAAGTGAGAAATAATACTTTGTTCTAATAATTATTCATTCTTCCACTGCTTTCTCATATTCTGTCTGGAGAAAACAGAGCCATATGTAACCATGCAGAGGCAGGAATACCTTCCAGTCACCACCTAGCTGAAGCAAAATACAAATGAAAGCATAATGGCCAGATCCAGGGTTATGATGAGAGGGGTGAGGCCACAGCCCCTTTGGCAGTGCCGCGCACATGCAGGTGAGGACAGCACACTGCGAATGCACCACAGCCAAAGGCAATGTGGCCGCAACCCCCTTGCTGCAAACCTGGATGTTAGTGAGCTCAGAGAGCTCCCAGCTGAATTTAGCAACAGGGGAAAGGAGGGGATGAACGGTAGCAGTACTTAGCTCCTGTTTTCATGCAGCTCCAGAGCCCAGGGGCTGAGTACCACCACTCCTCTGACTCACGCTCTCTTCTTCCCTGCCACTGAATTCAGCAGGGGGGGCTGAGGGAAGGCAAAGAGCAGCAGTGCTCACCCCCTGCTCTCCAGAGCCATACAAAAGCAAGGGCTCCAGTCAGACCCTACCCCAATCAGCTGGTGAGCTTAGGATTCAGGGTACACATGGAGCTCTGGCTAGAGCAGCGCTGACATGCTGGTGAGATGAGAAAGCTCACTCTGCACACACCGCACAGCCAAACGGCGTACGACTGTGCCACTTCCCCTGCCCCCCAGATCTGCCCCTGAAAGCAGACACAGACTTTAATGGCTAAGGATATTTATAGACTTGAGGTAAGCAATACACATCATTCTGCCTGGCCTGGGGACAGTTTCCGAAGACAACTGGGCAAGGCACCCCCTAAAACAGGGGCAGGCAAAATACGGCCGGCAAGCTGCATGCAGCCCACCAGGCAATTCCATCTGGCCTGTGGGGCCCCTCCGTGAGCCCTCTGGAAGCCCTGGCCCTCGCTGCTCCTCCATGCAGGAAGTGCAGCTCTGGTTGTAAGCAATCACCCCCCATGCCAGCCTGGCCTGACCCACCCCAGCCCTGAGCCAGGAGGTGCTGGGGACAAGCCTCTGCCTGGCAAAGCCTGAGCCTGGCCATCCCATGGCTGTTTCCAGCTTCCTTGCCTGCGAGCCTGGAAATGCAGGTAAGAGTCCCACTGGGCTGGGGCCAGGGACTTCCGCTGCAGGGAAGGACTGGGAGTGCAGGGAGCCATGCGCTATGGGGGCAGGTGGGGCTGGCCCTGCATGCTGCCACCATGTACAGCCACAGACTTGTGTAGAAGCTGTGTGTTACAGGGCCAGGTGGGGCTTGCCACCATGTGCAGTCAGAGGCTGGCACACTCCAGGGACTCTGAAGATCCCCCCCCCCCACC
>NW_017729025.1:137435265-137435508 GCF_001723915.1 Gavialis gangeticus
AGCCTGGAAATGCAGGTAAGAGTCCCACTGGGCTGGGGCCAGGGACTTCCGCTGCAGGGAAGGACTGGGAGTGCAGGGAGCCATGCGCTATGGGGGCAGGTGGGGCTGGCCCTGCATGCTGCCACCATGTACAGCCACAGACTTGTGTAGAAGCTGTGTGTTACAGGGCCAGGTGGGGCTTGCCACCATGTGCAGTCAGAGGCTGGCACACTCCAGGGACTCTGAAGATCCCCCCCCCCCACC
>NW_017729025.1:137435610-137438401 GCF_001723915.1 Gavialis gangeticus
CCCCCCCCCCACCACCATACCACCAAACACACCCACACCCTCCCATACCCCACACCACCACATACCCCACACCCACCCACATACACCCCCTTAACCCTCACATACAACATACAAGAGTTAGACTTTATTTTGAGCTATTATGCAATTGCTTCTAGATATACTACGTAAACACACAAATTACGACAAAAATATTTTTCAAATAAAATAAAAATCTGTTATAGTAGATGTTTGATTGTTTTAGTATATAATTTTTTTTCTTCTAGTTTCAAGATGGCAGTACCCTCCCTCCCAAAAGGAGTATTTCTGGGGGGCAAGGGAGAGGGACTTCAAGTCCCAAGATAGTGACCAGGGGGCAGGACACCCATCAAAGGATGGTACTACTCTCGCAGCCCTCCACAGCTCACCAAAACTCATTAAGCAGCCCTCCAACCAAAATAATTGCCTGCCCCTGCCCTAAAAGGTTATGGCATGAAGTTTCAATTATTCTATCATCCCTTTAAATAAATATAAAAAGAAACCTGGCAGACTGGAAAGGAAAATCTGGAAATCTACCCTTTTATTTAAGTGAAATTTGGACCTCTATCACTACCTACTTGCATGACTCAACTAACTGTTTGAGTGTTTTTCAGGGTCTTTGGCAGTAAATTACACCAAGCTTTCATTTGAAGATGCAAAGCCACTCCAAACACATATACATACACACACGTGTGCAGCCCATGCAAGATGTGCTGTCTATTGGGACGGAGATGTGTGAGAGAAGTATGTAGAAGAGAAGGCAAAACAGTGAATAGGTTTTTAATTCCAGGACACTAGAAAATGCTTACTTCTAATCAATGCCCCCCTATGCCAAAGCAAATTCTTCTCTACTGTAAGGAGCACTTGACAGGACTCCACAAACAGGATCTTTAACTATTTTCCTCCATTTTGAAGTTACTACTTTTAATATGTGCAATATCCTGAGAGGGTATGGCTGTTACAAATAATTATTAGTTAACTTACAGTCAATAGCATGATTGTAAATAGATGAGATAACCCAATTCCTTTCCTATCTCTAATTACAATACTCCTCTCAAAATCAGTACCGTATTTCAGTCCTCAAAAATACTTTCCACACAAAGCCCTATGGGAATTGCATCAAGCCTTCTCTAAACTGCCCTTCAGTTTAGAACAAACAGGACACTGGACATTTCTTTTTTTCAAAGATGATAGAGTTGATGGATAAAGGGGTGTAACAGACCATCGCTACATTAAAATCATGGACTTGATCCTGCAAAGATTTATGAGTGTGATTGTACTTACAAGAATAGTCCCATTAGCCTCAATGGGAATATTCAAGTGAGAAATTGCTTGCAAGTTAGCGGTCTAGCATGCTGCATTACCATTCCACATATGAAATTGGTGCTATCAAGGGAAAAGGCTAATATATGTCATTGCTACTGTCACCTGTACAACTTAAAAATTCAGTAGCTTAACATACAGAGGGAAGGACAACAACAAAATGACTATTCTGAGAGAGCCACAAAATGCTATAAAATAACCCAAATATTTTTCAACAGAAAAATGTTAAGCTTTTCTTAAAGATAAATGAGTCAGAAAATAGATTTTAAAAATCCCTACTTTATATATGGACATTATTTCAATATCAATATAATCATCAACCCTCAAACAGTAATATAAATACCAAGTGTTTTAGAATAATGAAAGGTTTACTCAATTAACATTTGACATGTCTGATGTCTTTAAAGCTATTTGTAAATGACTTAGCCATTATTCTTCTATTTTTTCATCATTTGGAAACAGCTAGTCAAATAGGGTGTCATGTGTTATACATTAAATTATAGCTATCTTAAAAATTGCTCAAGTAGTCTGCTAGCCATAAAATACTGTTTACTTCCAGCATAATTTGGATGCTCATAATCAATAACAGACAATATAATAGCAGGGCGCTGAAAAAAAATGGCAGCATGGTTTTCATTAAAATTATGTTGCAAATTCCCTCTATACTGGGCAATGAAAATTTATCTCAAATTCTGGATATGGAAATATATATATTTTTAGAATAATGTTTTAATTATACAGGCTTGCAAATTCTACATTTCTCATGCTTTTAAAGATACTTAATCAAAGTTTTTCCTCTTTTTTTTTCATTTGTGTTAAGTGTATAACATATAACATAACACTAATGAGTTAAACCACAAGTACTAGGGAAAAATCTACCTTTTCTCCAGAAGCATCAGGGGAATGTCACTCACCACACAGGCTAAGCAAGACTTCCATTTTTAAGGTCCCCTCCAAAAGAATGCTTCAAAGAAGCTGTATAAAACTGAAGATGAAGGTGCAAGAGCTTCCTTGTTTGAACTTGAGCCTGTGATAGTACGGGGTAGGAATGCAATCTATCTTAAATTTAGATTCAATTTCCACATACAAAGTGACATTTCCCAAGTGTTTCCTTCCCCTTAACCAGTAAGATAGTCAAGACAGTAAGAGTATAGAGAGCACGTTCTGAGAGAGAAAAATTATGTCATCACCCTTGGTATAGTCACAAAAAACAGAAACTACCATATTTACCCAAATCTAAGATGACTTTGAATTTAATACAACCCCTCAAGAAATAGATTTTAGATATGTAAAAGTATATATTTATTATAATTTTCCATGTACAAAACCTAATTTTTGGAGGATTGTCTTAAATTTGTCCCATACACAGTGGGGAAAACAGCAGTGGGGAGGCAGGAGGTCTGACCCCTGTCCCTTGCTCCCACTGCAAGCGCACCCCCCCCCCCCCACCCGC
>NW_017729025.1:137438467-137438934 GCF_001723915.1 Gavialis gangeticus
GCTGACATTTACTGTATGTAGCAGTGGTGGTGGTAGTAGCAGTAGTGGCAGCTCTGGCCCCTTGTTAAGCCAGAGCCACTGCCCTGCCACTGTGCAGTGTCCCTTATGTTTCCCCCTCTCCCCGCACCATGCTGTCTCTCCTACATCCCCCCCCCACCTACACCATGCAGTACCCCCCAACCTACACTGCACTTTCCTCTGCATTCCTCAACCCCACTACACTGCACAGTTTCCCCTGCATTTCCCCCCCATCCCTTGCACTGCACAGTCTTCCTGGGGCTCTCCCCTACACCACATGGTCCCCCCATGCTTCCCCACCATATGCCTGCTCCCCCGCTGCACGAGTTACCTCAAGTTACCCTAGCCCAGCCAGGCAGCAGTAACAGTAACAGCAGCTCCTGCCCTAGCCCAGGTACTCAAATCCAGGATGAGCCCCTCCCCAACATGTTGAATGGGGGGGGGGGGGG
>NW_017729025.1:137439003-137449920 GCF_001723915.1 Gavialis gangeticus
GGGGGGGGGGGGGAAGCCCCATTTTGTATTTGAGTAAATACAATATATAAAAATATGCACGTTTCCCCACAACAAATATGGATATATATTTTTAAAACCCATACAAAGCTAACTGAAAAGTCATGCATGTCTGTCTAATTCTATAATCTTAAGAGTCTCCCAAAAGCAACATAGCCTGATAGGGATGTCATTACAACCATGTAAGCAGATCCGGGCTGAGCAGTGCACAGAAACAGACCCTGAGATCACACAAGACATTCCAGGGATTTTTGTTTCCTCTTACCTAAAGAACAAGAAGCACTTCAAGTGTCTTAATTTGCTACACTTTACATCGAGGAAGTAGTCTGGGCTCACTTAATGTAAGGTCACAACTGAAATAAATTAGTTTAATCTGAACCTCGTTACTCATGGACAAGGGAAGACTGGTATTCATAAACAGTTTACAAAAAGTTTAACACATTTCCATTTGCCAAAAGGCAAATGTGGTGCTATGTCCTGGTGGATTTACATTTACACTGCTGTTAACAGTGTGTAGAAGAGTGAGATCTGTAGAGTAACTTCCTTAAAGAGCCAAATAAAAAAAACTAAATAGATGCTAGGCCAATAGCAGCATGCCACTACAAAAAGAGCTTCTGAACAATCACTTTCATATTTTATTAATATAGGACTACAGTTGCCATTTTAATCATTCCACTCAGTCTGCCATAATGCCTGTCAGCAACAATTACAGTAAAAGCACTTCTTTCTTCAATGGGGATGAAATCTCTACATACATTTCCATCAGAAAACTCACATTTAAGCCTGTTAACTCCCTCCTATGGAACACTTTCAATTAAAATATGGGGGGGGGAAATCATACAAAGGTAGGATGTTAGGCTATGACTGACAATTTTATGACAGAAAATATATCCCCACTATACAAAAACAGAGAAAAAAGCATATATGGTTTGCTTTCTAGAAAGAAAGAATCAGTCAAGTAGAAATACCTTTTTATTCTTCCTTTGTCATGTGGTATATTTGAGAACTATTCTGCATTTCAATACACAACAGGAAGTCATGGTGAAATATGTTTCCAAGATTATGTTTAGACTTTGCACAGCTAAAAAGAGCTTCCCTTGTTTATGTGAATATTTACCAGTGGTTCTAGAAAGAACTTGGTTGGGGCACTTGCACTTCAGATTTCTGCACTGGCTTAAGTTAGAGGTCTTTTTCTTTGAACATACATGCTTGGAGCTTTATCCAAGTATACAAAAACTCAAAAGGACATCACAATTTAGTGGTTGGAAAAGTATAAATGTAGTATTGAGAGAATAGGAACCAAGACATTTAAGGTCTGCCATACAAGTCACACTTCCTTTGTGTCTCTAATGCCCTGCTCAGGAATATTAATGTATTTCCCCTCCTCTGTAACATACCCTAATATCCTCAAATGAAAAGTATCATATCAAGGCAAGCTATTACAGCGTTTAGTGACCTAGTAAGGGAGTGCATCAAACAAACTGATCTCAAGTTAGATGTTTCCTCTAAACTACTGAAGCAGTTTTCATATGGATCTCTCATACTATGGTGATGGCATAAATCACTATGGATGTTCTAGAAGTTGAACACAGGTACTGAAGTCATAGCGTTGCTCTTAGATGGAAGACTCTGACTTAGACAAATCTGGAGATCCCTTAGGCCCCCTCTACACATTACACTTAAGGCATGATTAACTAGTTAATCATGCATTAAGTTGTGACCCAGCTGATATTAATGGTGTGATAAAACAAACAATAAGCTACAAAGTTATTTCACAAAGAAGTGTGTAATAACTTTGTAGCTTGTTCTAATCATGCTATTAATTGAACTTATGGCCAAGTGCTCCCCTGTAGCTGGGAGCCCCATCAAAAAAGGGGCTCCCAGCCACAGGGGTGCACCACCTTCTGCCAGCCCTGCAGCTGACAAGGCTTTCAGTGCTGGTAGCTTTCCTGGTGCTGACCCGACTATGAGCCTTGTCAGCTGCAGGGCATGCAGCAGGGAAAATGCCGCTCCACCTGTGAACTTTGCAGGAGCCAGTAGAGGGGAAGCCCAGAATCATGATCTAGGGCTCCCCCTGCACCAGTGATAAGGAGCAATGGGATCTATTGTGCAGTCGCACAATTGCACCTCCTGCTATACACATATGGCATGGCAGGAGGTACAATTGTGTAGATCACACATTAGAGCCTACTGCACACCTTTACCTGCACAGGTAGAGGTGCCCTTACAATAACATCAGATGGGAGGTAGTTTTACCATCTCAGGTTAGCCTTGGGGGACAAGACTATCTTTCCTGGCTCACAGGCAACCCCCCAACCACAAACACCTCTCCAGCACCAGACTCCAATTCCATCAAGCCACCAGGCCTGCTCATCAACACTGACCATGTCATTGCTACGCCAAATAACATGGAGTCACTCACCTATTCCTTTAACATCCAGGAGACACTCACCTATTCCTTTACCACTATCATATATGTCATCACCTGCTTACGCTGGATAGACAGGGTGAAAGAATGAATGGGCATCCTACGTGAAAGAACGAATTGACACCAGTTTTACAACATTTCTTGAAAGACACAAAAGTCCATGGCAAAACACTTTAAACTCCCTGGACAGTCCATCATTGACACTGGAGTAGCTGTTCTTAAACAACAAAACTTTAAAAAACAATGCGAATGAGAAACTGCAGAACAAGAAATCATCCATAGACTGGATTGTGCTAAGTATGGTCTCAGTAGAGACCCTGGATTCTTATCCCATTACCTGGACAAGTTTTCATAACACTCGGGTTTCTCAGTGAGCGAACTGCTTTGTTTTTTCCTTTCGAACTCTTCAACCAAGCTTCACCTCTCTCAGCATTGTCCATTCCCCCGTCTCTGTCCTTTGTATTTAAATTACTTTATTCCTATTTAGAATCATTGCTCTCTGCAAGTCCATTCATAGCAACTGACAAAGGAGGCTGTTGCCTACAAAAAGTTATACCTTCCTGCATGAATTAGTACTTAAAGTGCCACCCTGCCCTGCTTTCTGAATAATATCAGATGCAATTAATTTTCTATAAATCAAGTCTGGACTGGATGACCTCATGATGTCCCTTCCAGATCTACTTTCCTATGATCCTAAGCGTAACTACTGCAAAATGAAAACAGAGAAAATGAAGAGGTACACCAAGAAGTAATGCGAAAGCCCTCTAGCAGATGTGACCTGAAGAAGAACGCACTGCATTTGCAAGCTTGTTGATCCCAACTACGTAGCTGATCTAATTCTACACACACAAACACACACACACAGGCTTAGTCCTTCTGTCTGTGCATCTGTCTGTCCCTATTGCTCTTGGGGGTGTGGCTCCCGGTGGGGCGGAGCTCCAGCCAGTGCTGTATCAAGAATGACAAGCGAAGTGTGGCTCCAGTGGAGTGGGCCAGACAGACCGGGCCAGGTGGATGTGGAGTGGGCGGTGAGGGGGAGGGGTGGCACAGGGCTGGATGCAGAGCTGAGGGGGGTGGGGTGCAGGGCTGGATGTGGGTACAGAGGGGAGGTCGGGGGGGGCACAGGGCCAGACACAGAGCAGGGGCAGGGAGTGGCACATGGCCTTCACGTGCAAACTCCATCCCTGCTCCTGGGAGGCAGCGGTGGCGCAGGGTGGTGGGTGGCTGCGCTCCATCCCTGCCCGCACCCCACCCCCGTCATTCTCAACAGGCAATTTGCTAGTAAAATATATCGCCCACAAAAATCCTTGCCTCTCGCAGATGTAGCCAAGCTGTTTTTGGCACAGTCAGAAGCTATTTCTGATGAGTAAGGTGGTATATGTTGCTTCCAAAATGGTACTGTTTATATAGTCAAAATAAGACTTCCTTCTACTTATAACTGAAATCTGAAAGCCAGCATATGTTTAGCCAGACTTCACAAATAATTAGATGTAACTGCATATTTCTAGGTTTCTTAATGAACCAGCTGAAGACCCATCCCAAAACAGGACCTATGGAATATATGTGCCCTTTATGGCTATTTAATTTGAAGTCATAGTCACCTTTCAGATCCCCATTTGCTAGAGGGCGTTCATCTTACTCTTTGGTGTGTCTTCATTTTCTTTGCACTCATTCTGAAAGAGTTATATTTGATTTGTAGAAAACTGTAAGACCTCAACAACAAAGTACACTTAACATCCAGATCAGCTTGACAGAAAAAAGGTTTTCCAATCAACACTCAGTCAAATCACAACTTTGTTATGAAAGTAAGAATCCTGCATCTTGTATACAGGGCCTTTCATTCAGTGATTCCCCAAGCACTGAGCCAACTGACTGAACAGCCTGTAACCAATACAGAAGAATCACTTAAACAGCTACTGACATGGCTCCAACTTCAGGGATAGCGGGTTACAGCCAGAAGCTGAAATCACTGAGTATGATCAACCAGTCTTATCAAATATAGATAAGGTACTAATGCTTCTTTGTCTTAAAGTCTCAACATCTGATAGTAGCTATGGCTCTAACTCAGAAGTCCTTTTAACAGTTCTGCTCCATCACAAGTATTTAAGGTGGGATATACATAGTGAAACATTTTGGGGCTGCAGGACCATCAGTCTGTGAATGACACACAATTTCATTCCGCTTACCTAACTACAGTGCTGCAGCTGCCTTGCTTTTTGGATGCCTGACCCAAACTGGAACATGAATGACAACAAATTCAATCCAGGAATTAGGAAGAAGAGGCCGGCTGGCACACACAAGCAGTTTTAGGTACCAATGAAATTTGTGATTATCTCACCATTTTTCCCTTATATGTTTATCCCTTAGCACTTCACTCCTGGTTTAATTTCTGTACTGCCAGCTGTTCCCTAGTTTACCTTCATCTCTGGTTAGCTATGACTAAGCAGCTATTTCTTGATTATGCAAAACCCACAGCAATCTTCACTACTTTGGTCATCTTCATATTGGATTACAGCAATATGTGATAGGCTGCCAGCTTAATAGAGTATGCTGGTATGTGAAAATTAAACTTGGTCTACATGGAATGCACCCGCTGCCCATCTGTTTCTAGGCAGAAGTGAAGGTGTTGATTCTAATTATAAAGACTTACGTGGATGTGGAAGAAGCAAAGGTGTTATTTCTAATAATAAAGCCTTGCATGTACATGAAATCTATTTTAGGATTACTTGCATAGAAAGGTTCAAAAAGGAAGTGACGGCATGAAAACTCCTTGGTCAAGCATGTTTGTTTTAGGTCCATTTGTAAGTCAGTTATGGATAGCAGAAGTATTACAAGAAGGATGACTGTTTATGCTGCCCTTGACTTAACAAGTTAAAAGTAATTCAAGATACGGAGAGAACAGTAGGCACACAGAGTAAAATAAACAGACAAATAAGCAAACCTGAAAGAGTACTTTCAGAATGCAATTGCCCAAACAGAAAACTGATCAATGCCCCCCTCTCCTGTTCTAAGGGACCTTTAAAACCCCCCAAATACTACACTATAGCTTTCCTGACATGAACAATTCTTTTAAAAATTACCAACAAAGGTAAGCCAAGTAAAAGCAATGACAAAATGAACATAATTGTTATGCAGGGAAAGGAAGGAAGGAAGGAAAATGAATAAATAAATTCCAATTAATAAAATAAACTGCAATGAATATAGGAATTGTTGCTACATATTAACTAATACTGACAGAGTTAAAGAAACAAAACAGAAGGAGGCAATATCATAATGGTTTTGCTCAAGATGCTACACAACAATGTTACTAGTCAAGTGCACTTCTTAGAATAAAAAGCAAGGGCACATACAAGACCGTCTTTCTAATTACTGCTTATTGCACATGCAGCCATGCATAGCATTATTAAACCAAATGCTTGTTCACAGTAAAATGAAAATTACAAAGCTAGTTATAAATTGACTAAGGCGCTTTAGGTTGAATCTTCATCACTATGCACAAGGAGTTTCTTTCAGAACCCACAGTATTTTTAATTGGATATGTGTATAATTCATCTTACGATGCAGTGAAAACTTACTACTTGTGTGCCTCTGATGTATTTCATGATGTCCCTGTTAACAATCCTTTAAGCCGGAGAGCGAGTTGTTCTTGCCAAACCATGTACAAAAATTGCATATGCCCCTATACATATGTTGCTTGTCATTTTGGACAAGTATAATGATTATTCATCCTTCCTCTCTAACCTCCACATTGGTATTTTAAGTAGTAGTTATAGGGTAAAATTTTCAAAATGGTGGAAAATTAAGTTAATATGGAGAGTAGAGATTGAAACCAATTCTGAGTACACTTTTGTACAAATCCTAAGTGTAATCTCCACAAAGTTTAAATATGCCATAATATTTATTTCATGTAGGTTTATGTTAGACTAAAATAAAAATGCTGCTCTTTTGCCTGGCAGAAAACACCCATTTGTCATAACTGAGTATTGCATAGAAATGTCTTTAATTCAACAAGTCCGTGATTAAATTTCTGTCAAAATCAGAGACCCAGCCAAAAACAAATAGCTTTGGAGTCAGGACACTTACCTGAGATGAGAGAGACCCAGGTTCATGTCCCAGGTTTGCCTGAGTCATACCAGGAGTTGGAATCTGGCTCTCTTACATCCCAGGCAAACCATGATATTGTGGGTGCTCTCTCTATCATTTTCCATAACAAACTCAGAAAGGCTTGGTTTTATCGTAAGAGAAAGGAAAACATTTTGAAACTTTGCAAAGTTTTACAGTCTGGGAATACTTCAAGCTCTAGTCAGGACTGCACACAGAGAGTACGTCTACATGAGACAATGAGCATTGGACTAATTCTACTGTGCATTAGTGCAGCTGGCAAAAAACCACGTTAAATGTGTAACACACAGTAGATTTAATTCAACGTGTACTTAGCGTCACACACAAAGCATTCATCTGCACTAATGCACAGTAGTGCTGATTACGGTGCATTAAGTTAGTGGCTGTTATTACAAGGCATCAATGAACATGAAGATGAGCCCAGTGGGCACGTCTACATATGTGCCCCACTGTGTAGTTGGTACTGCACAATCATTTAGTACTTGCTAAAGTACTAGGTTTGTACTTGGTACTGAGCAGTCCTGGAGGTGTAGGGGTCATTTCCAACCCTACTGTGCAGTAGCTTGTTGCTACTATATAGTAGTGGCAGTGTCAAAGTTAGTGCCCGCCAACGCTACATCACCATAGCTCGTCACTACAGCAACGTAGCATCTCATGTAGACGCACCCAATGAATATTAAACAGCTAACAACCAATGGATACCTTACAGGTTGTAACTTTCAGACAGAAAACAGGGTACCTTTCTGTTTATTTAAAATTTCTTTAAGGTTTGAATTACTCTATCTTAAACTAATGCAGATAAAATTCATCCCCTTTGAAGTAAATGGGAGTTTTGCTATGTACTTCAATAACAGCAGAATTTCATCTTGCACTATAATAAATCCAGCTTATGGAAACTGAGTGTGTTTCCAGAATGCCTAACGCTTGAAGTGAAACAGCAAAGTTGTCTGACTGCATACTGTCACACAAAAAAACAACTCTGTTAATCCAGAACTACAGCTCTAAATATACATAACCGTTATTTAGAAGGGAGGAAACCCTTCAGAGGAATACTACAGTTTTTGTCATGTTTTTAATACAAATCATAAAAAATCCAAGTGATTTCAAATTGAGATTATACTAAAAAAATCAAGTGCCATATCTTTCTGACTGAAAAAGATTACCTACTTTCCCAGTAAATTATTCCAGGTCTTCCAGAATAAGTAGAATGCTTTGGATTTCTTTCTTACTGATTTGGAAATAATGATCCTACTTCTAGAAGGTCAAAGGCCTAACAATTCGTGGCTTGTGCTACGGTACTTTATAGCTGAACAGCCGAGAAATAATGATCATTGATCACAGAACCTATGCAACCAATTTCAGAGGAGGAAAGCAAACAATATAAAAGATACTTAAGCAATCCCACATAATAAAAAGGAAGTAGGCTCTCCTTTTTTGTTTAGGATAGGTTTAGTCCCATACCAAGTATCAGAGACCTCAGTTCTAACGTAAGGAAATGTAATAAAGCAATGTTAGTATTATCCTAACGTAAGTATGAAAAACTTTCCCTACAATTTTGTACATTACTTCCTTCCTAAAACCTGCAACAGCAGAAGAAGTGATTTAAAATTCAGTAACTTGGACAAATCAATAAGCAGAGTGATTCACTCGTGTGCAGAGACCACTTGAATCTTATTTTACTGGTGCTATGTAAAGTTAGTGTCCCAAAAGGTGAATTATCTCCAATATATCTAACCTGCAGTTTAAGTATAAGAGTTCATGCTACTCCAAAGTCTGCAAAAACTTTTTATTGGAAAATAAATTCCTCTTCTTTACTGGATTTTCAAGATTTGTATCTGACAAAAATAATGGGATGCTTTCCACTATGCAGCAAGTCTTTCAGTTGTTTCAGCTGCCTATATGTATTCAAATGACCTGGGACAAATCTTCTGCATTTATTCTCCTGGTAGAAAAACGTATCCAGAGACGCCTGAGCAGACACTAAGCCTGAGCAAATGCTGAGTCCCTGGAGAGCAAAGCTTGCATTACTCATCCTGTGTAGTCAGGGGGCCCCTGTACACACATCTCAGAAGGCTCCCTCAGTCTGCCTGGCAACAAATGGCAGCACTGCACAGGGCAACCCTGATTTGCTGACCCAGACTACTCAGGATTGGACTGTGTCTCCCTCCCGCACAATGTGAGGATCGTGAAGGGAGCATGTTCTGCTCCCTCTTAAGCTGGAGCAGCAGGGTCCAGCCCAAGCAACACACTGTATCCTGGGTAGGTGGTGAGGGAAGATATAGAAAAGCATCCTGGGACGCTGGAGATCTGTGCTGCAGCTTCTCTCAGACATTCACTCTCTCAGGAACAACACTCCCAGAAACAATTTAACCCTGGTTGTTCCTGGGTTATTTTTCTCCTGAAGAGGCCACTTTTGCACTGGGACAAAAATCCTGAACATTTACCCACTCATGGTTTCTCCCGGGAGAGCAGTGACTCTCCCATGAGAAAATGAATGCCTATACGTGGCCTTAGTTTCCAGCAGTATTAGCCTGAGTAGTTGTTCTAAGTCATCACACATTTGACAAACCATCTGTTTTACTTTCTATGAGGCAAGGATTTTTTTTGTTATGACTTTTATACTGGACCAGCTGTGTAGCTTGAAGAGTTGTTGGACAAGCTTTAGGGCATCAAGCTTTCAGACAAGTGATCTAAGAAAAAGCACTTAGGCTGCTTACAGACATTAAAAAAAAACCCAAACAAACTGCACTTTACTGGAAGAAGCAGCATATTAGTTTGACCCAGCTCCGCAATCTGTATAAATTGGGTGTTTCAGCAGGGAATTTTAGCAGTGTTTTAATCTAAAACTGATTCAATCTAAAGCTGATTCAAAGCACACCAAATTTAAAGGAAAGCACAATTTTAGTTTTTTTAGGTCTGTAAGCAGCCTTAATACACAAAATCTTGTCCAACAGCACTCCCAACTATACAGTTGGTCCAAAGTAAGATACCACAAAATATCCTTACCTCTTATACATCTCCTGGACCATCATGCCTACAACAACATTCCAATCCGACTATCATGTGAAAGATAAAATTAATATATACCAGAGAAATTAAATTCTCAAAATTGTTTTATTAGAATTGCTGAATCTAGGAAGAGCTACTATCTGCCTGTTCTGGCACACCAATGCAAAGATGCCTGTATCAAATCTAGCTAACTACAATCTTCCTTTGAAAGAAATGAAATTGCTTTTCCTTCAACTTGTGCTTTGGCATAATTTTTATTCAATGTACTTGTACCTAACCTTGAACTTGAGATCCATTCAGCCTACGGGTGCACTGATAGAGATTTTTGGGCCAATACCAATGGCCGATTTTTAATGAACCATATCGGCCAATACTGATCCGATTCTGATATGTAGCCCCGCAGCATGGAGAACAGCACCTGGCTGGTAAGTCTGTTGTAGGGGAAGGGGGAAAGGAAGGTACGTGGGGAGGGGGGGTAGGAAGATCGAGGCCCTTGTCCACTGTACACATCTCAGAAGGGCATGGGTAGCACATGCCCCCAGATCTGTGCACAGGGCAGGGTGGGCTGCCACTGTGGGCTGGGGCCAGGGCTGCGCTGGGCTCTTCCCAGTGGGGGCCTAGGACCGATGCATCAGTGCACCTCTGATTTAGCCTTTTGAAGTGATACCATCAGACTGGATAATTATCTTGATTCTACCCTTAAGCAGGGATCAAACACTGATGCATTTGGTCTACCCCACCCTTAGTCTTACTCATAAGCATCCTCAGAAATATTTATTGCTTGAGATCAATCACAGAATCTCAACCTATAATTCCCAACTTGTAGGTAGTTAAATTGTGATTACAATCAAGCATACCATTACAAACTCACACTGTGACTTTGTTACCTTCATCAGCTGGGTTCTATCATTAAGTTATGAATTATAACAGTCACAGATTTGTGCTAACCTGCACCTCATCGAGAACTGTAACCTTTAAAAAACAAACCTACAGCTCAGTACATAGCTTTGAGGAAAATCTGTGAACTCACACTAAAACTCGCTATCATGAAAGAAATCTTGAGCACTCAAATGCTCAGACAGTGAACAGGGCACTGCTACGGATATAATCATGCAATTCCCTCTCAAATTCATATCACTATTACAAGACTGTTTTTCATTATGCATTTACCTATAACATGAAGGTTTCATAGTTTCTAGGGTCAGAAGGGACCTGAGTAGATCATCTAGTCTGACCCCCTGCCATGGCAGGAAATAGTACTGGGGTCAAACAACGCCAGCAAGGTGTTCATCTAACCTCCTCTTAAAAACCCCCAGGGTAGGAGCCTGCACCACTTCTCT
>NW_017729025.1:137454920-137459764 GCF_001723915.1 Gavialis gangeticus
CCTCCCCACACTGCCGGCCCATGTTCATCTTGGAGTCAATGATGACTCCAAGATCCTTTTCCGCCTCTGTGCTGACAAGAGGGGAGTTCCCCAACCTGTAGGTATGGTGCCGGTTGTTCCTCCCCAGGTGCATCACCTTGCACTTGTCTGTGTTGAATCCCATCCTATTCTCATCTGCCCACCCTTGTAACCTGTCAAGGTCTGATTGTAGCCTGTTGCTTCCTTCTAGTGTGCCCACATCCCCCCACATCTTAGTGTCATCAGCAAATTTGAACAGGGTGCTTTTTACCCCCTCGTCCAAGTCACTGATGAAGATTTTGAACAGCGCGGGCCCAAGGACCGAGCCCTGCGGAACCCCACTGCCCACGTCCTTCCAGGCTGAGAAGAACCCATCCACTACCACCCTCTGGGTGAGGCCCTCCAGCCAGCTGGCGACCCATTTGACAAGGTATAAGAGGCCTTCAAAAATCTCCCAGTAAAATCCATGGAAAGACTCTCAACGCGTATCCTTACTGACTCCTCCTTGTAAGCAACTTCCCAATCATTCAGCATACAACCAGAGTATGGAGGGGAAAAAGGACAGCCATTCAGTAACAGGCTGAGCTTAGCCATGGACCGAGATATTTGTTTGCCCTAGAATCCAGCTTGCATGGATTGGAAAGCCACCAATAATTTCTGCTGTGGAAGACCCAGTTAAGTCTCCCCAAAGGAAATGTTTCAAACTGAATCATTCCCCTGCCTCCTAAAACATAAAATGAAGGGAAAAAAGCCACAATATGGTACTATTTTAACAATTCTATTATGAAAACTCAATTTATCCTTTAATAATTGCAGGGAAAACTAACAAGAAAGGAAATATTTCAGTTTCCAATTAACTGGGGAAAAAAGAAAGACATTTTTTGTTTTGCTTATACACAATTTAATTCAATATCAAACATGTGAAAGACTTTTTTTTTTACATTTCTATATTCTCTAGCTTTGTGACAACATATGAAAAGCATTCAATCATACCCGTCTATACACCCCATTAATTTTAGTATAATCTGCTGGCTTAGCTCCTGAGCTGCATTGATTCATAAAAATCTTCTGTGACTGTAGTAAGAAACCTAAGTTTTTCTTTGCTGAGTCACTCTTAACCCCAGTTTAGCTAAAATGGTTACCTTGTTTTCATATTCTTCTGGAGTCTTCTCTGTACTTCCCTCCATTTCCTCACTCAGTGGAAACTGACAACTCATAATCCACTCTTTTCCTGCCTTTGTAAGATCCTGTCATTCCCTAATACCTAAAAAAACTCAGTTAAGGAACTGAGGAATATTAGAGGGCAGCTGATGATCATTTATCTATAAAAGAAAAAAAATAAAAATGGAAGTAGCAAGATGAATGCCCTTGTTTGCCCTTGCCTGCCAACTTGCCAGCTTTTAGACTGTAAGCACTTCAGGGCAGGGACTTGTCTATGTCTGCACAGCATTACTGTAATATAAATAATTAACGATAACAGAGCCAATGGCAAAATTCCTGGGCATCTAAAGCACGGCATTCTTACTGTTTTGCCTAGCAAAAATAGCTGCAAAGCCATAAGGAGGTGTTTTTCTGCTTCCCACCATCATCCATTTTCAAGAGTAATCTTTGCATAACACATTTTATCATTGGGAGCAACAACGTCCTAGAGAGACAACAAGGATGCACCTACTAATTCTTTTAATTGGCAGCTACATACTACAGGGATGGCATGTTAGCAAGGAATGAAAAGTAAAACAAACAGTACTTTTAAGAGACTATTCGTGTAAAGATATATTTACATAATCCGCAGCAACAATGGAAATTAATATCTGACAATATGTGGAATGGATAATTTACATTTTAAAGGTTTTTGCCTATGGAATTGTTAAAGCGATACATAAACCAGGACACCATTACTTAAGAGTTACATGTGATAAAATCCCAATTAAAGGTAACAGGGAAACAGACCGACTTCAGACACACCATTCTAGTTTCAGAAACAAGTAAAAAAAAATCCTTATAAAAAATGCAAATGAATCCCAAAGTGGAGGCAGACTTGAGGTAGGATTTGTTATTTGATTTACTGATGTACTCCAATAGAGGAGAGCCAGTTTTTATTAAAAACTAATACTAAGCGTTATTTTTGTCTTCTTTGCTACAGTAATTTTCAAACTGTAACAATGTGGCTGAGTCTGCATTTCACAATCTCCAACCTTGTTATTTTAAGTCTTCTGTGTTTCTTTTGCCTGCAAAAATTAAACACCATTCATTCTTTGCCTTCGGTTCTCTTCAATGCTTCCTCATTTTATAACACTGAAGTAGATTTGGTACACTGCAAACAAAAGGCAATCTATAAAGCAATGGGATGGGATAAGAAAGCAGAAGGAAAAATAAGTTATGCAGAAAAACAGAGAAATAAACCAAGAGAGGCAAAAATGGCCAAGGCAACAAAAGTTATAGACGCTATGGATAAGTGGCAATAATAAACAGTGTATATGTGGCAAGAGAAAAGAACTGAAACAAAAATAAAAACAGGAGTCATAATTAAATGAAAATAAGGGCGGGGGGGGGGATGGAGAAAAACCCATCCCCTCCAGAACTGCAATTTTTACTCAATCACAGAAAGAAACTACTGCCTCCCAGAAAAGCCAGATTATGCATCAGCAAGTGAAAAAGAAGCAGAGAGAGAGAAAATCTGCATGTATAAAGGAGGGAAAGTTGCTGACTTAAGGATTTTCAGCAGGAAGAACAGCCTTTCCATCTCTGGTTCAAAGCAGGCACTGCTTAGTAGGGACTAACTGGCATTGCCGGATACCTACTTGGCCTTCTGCCAAGTTAGATCCTGGTCTCAATCACAACCTTGACATTGTAAGGATGGTCTTGTGGTTACAGTATTCAACTAGGGCACAAAGGATCCAGAATTTCAGTTTTACCACTACCTTCTCCTCTTTCCCTGGACACATCACAGTTCTTCTTGAGCCTTCTTTCATTCTTTTTTAATTTGTTTTCCATCAATTTCAATTGATCTGATGCTTTGCACCTGTGCTCATCTATAAAATTGGGTTAATACTCCCTTTCTTCTACCTTTTGTCTGTCTTGCTGATTCAGATTGTTAAGAACCCCCAGGATGAGGACTGTCTGTTGTGTGTTTGTACAGTTCAATGTCACTGATACCTAGGCAATGGGGCTTTGATCTCAGTTGGAGTCTGTGTGCGACAACACTACCATCCTGTATAAGGAGGATAGGTCTACCCCTCAGGCACACTTGTATCTGCAATGTTTAAACAGCATGTGACCATGTTGAATTTTAATACATTAAAAATCTTCAGCTTTGACTTGTCAGTCTGACTTCATGTGCCACAGACTTGTGGTCTTTGCACCTTTCACTTCATCAACAGTCCTCTTCCAAAGCATCAATAACCTAACCTAACTCATATCAGACATGCTGAATGACAACCTATATATTTTGACATACACTCACAACCGCAAACCAGCCCAGCTGAGAAGCTGAGTATCTACAACCCTTAATGTAGAGGCTACCAGACTGCAAATACACTTAAAATAAATGACTTTTCCCTTCTTAACTGAGTAGAAATAGCTTTTGGAATGTTTTGTCTTCAACACCTCCTCTGTTATAAAACTTGCTTACGTACCACTTTAACAATCTTCTTAACCACTCCGGTGACAAATATTTGTAAATTCACAAGGCAGCACTTCTGTAACACAACTGTCATGAAATCATAGTAAAAGTAATACTGTTACTAGAGTCTGAAGTTATGATTTCTAAGGACAACCTCAAGCAAGATAAAACTCAAAAATGTGATAATTTTTTTCCCAGGGATATAAATATATATATTTTTATTGCCAACACATTTCTTATCTTTTTCATGTTATATAGCACTATGCACAAAAACAGCTAAATTCCCTGCTATGCTATTTGCAAGACACTGATGAGCTTTGTGGGATTATTTGCACACCTGTGTAGAGTTTCAGTAGTTATCCAAAGCTCACAGATGCTTTATGGAGAGCTAAGGAAACTAGAGCCACAAGTTTTCCTAAATTCACCATACTTTTCAGCTGACAGTACAATCTATTTCTGGTATAAAAAAATATATTTTTATGCTTTTATTTTAAATGTTGTTCATTGATAATATTTATTTAAAAAGTCAGCTAAGAATTTCAATCCCTGAACAGTCAGTCCACTGAAAGAGTTACGTGCCATTGAGGCATTATAACACCATAGAGGAAGTTATCCTTTCCTATTGTCTCCTGAGCAATAACAGAATTCCACAGGCACAGTGTACAAGATACATGTTTTCATCCAAAGCATCTTCACTGACATAGCATTAAACAGCACTAATATGTGCATTTCAGGGAACCTATGCATGAACAATGGACTCAGTGCTAAATATTAGAGCTGTGCGAAGCTTCAGGTGCTGATTCGATTCAGAGGAGATTCAGCCTGATTTGGTGGCTGAATCTCCAAATCTGAATTGAATTAGGAGACCAGTAAAAATGCCCAAATCGATTCGAAGCTCTCTGAATCTTCAGAAAAGATTCGGAGAGCTTCGATGACTTGGGTAGTCGCCACCCGCTGCAGCAGGGAGCTGGAGCCAGACTTGGACCTGGTAAGTAGGGGCGGGGAAGGAGGGGCTGAAGGAGGGGAAGGGGGTCATGGGGGGAGCCCTACCAGGCCCCATCCCCTGCCTGCTCCCCCAGCACCCCCATGGATGCCCAGCCTGGCCCCATCTCCCTGTGCTTTAAAAAAAAAAGCCCCTACTCACCGGGTGCTGGCTGGCGGGGGAGCGATCCCTGCTGCCCCCCACTGCTGCACGCTGCATGGG
>NW_017729025.1:137459865-137468249 GCF_001723915.1 Gavialis gangeticus
GGGGGCTCATGGAAGAGCCCCCCACATGGCATGGGGCAGTAAGGAGCAGCGGGGATTACCCCCCACTGGGCAGGAACCAGTTAATCTGGGTTTTTTTGTTTTTTCTTAAAGGGTCAGAGCTGGGGCGGGCAGGACAGCAATGCAGGGGATGGGACAGTGAGGAGGGTCAGAATTTGCTACCTTTAGTATCTTATATGTACAGACCTACTTCACTATTTTGCAGATACCGTGTAATTGGATACTGTCTATGAAATCCTTGAAATCAGAAAAAAAAAAAACTTACTGAAAACAAAATGCTGGTTCTGCAGTGGGAGCTAGTGGTCCTCGTGGCTGCTGCAGCCTGGCCTTGCATCCCACCACAGGAGGAGGGGAGAAGGGGGTCACTGGCATGAAGGAGAACAGCCAAGATGGCCTATTAGCAGCAAGGGACAGGGACACTGGGAACCCTCAGCTGATTAGCAGCAAGGGGTGAGCTTACTGCAAAAAGGATGAGAAATCACCTCCACATGGCAGACCATGAAAATCCCTTTCACTTGCCATGACTTGGGTAGATTCCTGCTTACATGCCTATAAATGTTGTCCAATAGACACTATGGATATCCAGATATTTAGATGTTACCATTATGTATGCAACTTTACTCATGTGCTTGATTCTAAGTGAAGACTGCCAAAGGACACTGTTTAAAGATATTTACCCCATACATGAGGTATCTGCATGAACTAAACTACATCACAGCTTATTGCAATCTAGAATGAGCCACAGGTTTTTTTCCCAAGTGATCTGAAATACTTTTTTTTTTAAATGGGCTCTAGGAACTCTAGACTTGTGTTTACTTCTTTGTAAGGACTGAAAGTTTTTTTATTTTTCTTCTTTTCCCCTTTGCCTGTCTTTTACCACTATCCATCTGAGACTTACAAGGTCAGGGGTTCTGGGGTGGCTGTGACACCTCGCGGTGGCCCCCCAACCATGCCCACTTCACTCCTAGGGCACATTCTTATCTCTCCAGCCATACCTTGATGGAAATAAAATGATACAAGTGCAGGCGGCTGTCCTAGTCTTACTATAATGTCCACCCGGATTGTGGTCATGGATTTGTGGGCCAATTATATAGCTCCTTACCTCTCCTACACCATAGTTTCATAGTTTCTAGGGTCAGAAGGGACCTGAGTAGATCATCTAGTCCGACCCCATGCTATGGCAGGAAAGAGTACTGGGGTCAAACGACCCCAGCAAGGTGTACATCTAGCCTCCTCTTAAAGACCCCCGGGGTAGGAGCCAGCACCACTTCTCTAATCCTGGCCCCTTGCTGGGCCACTGGATCCACATGATCCCAGCCTTCCCTGATTCCTCACTGGGCCTCTGGACCCATATCAAGTGCTTTTCTTAGGGTGTGCTCCCCTAGCTTTCCCCCTCCACGGGGTCACCCACAAAGCAGTGGGAGCTGACACTTTCCATTGCTCCATCATCTCCTTTCCCTGGAGTGGCCCAGGCACGGAATTTCACGGAGGCTGCTGCGCCACAGGAAACCCTACCACACCAACCAACTCCAGTAGGGTGCAGTTTTAGGTCTTACCCAGAACTGGTCTTCAGGCCTACCTGATCTTACATGTCCTACACCCTGCCTGGTCTGCTAACCACTCAGCCCCCTGGTCCTGACTCTATCTCCTACTCTGA
The DNA here is from genome assembly GCF_001723915.1 of Gavialis gangeticus. Classification (NCBI taxonomy): domain Eukaryota; kingdom Metazoa; phylum Chordata; order Crocodylia; family Gavialidae; genus Gavialis; species Gavialis gangeticus. The sequence goes on from NW_017729025.1 coordinate 137,461,541, forward strand.
GTCCTCCGTAACGGCCCCAGCTCACACTCAGACCCACTGGCCATCATCATCTCAGGCTGCAAGCCCCTTGACCCATTCCACTCGTGGCTGTGGTCCCCCAGGGAACTTTGGCCTCTCCCAGGTCCTGTCCCTGCCTCAAGGCCAGTCAAGAACTCCAGGCCTGCCCAGTTCTGGCAGTCTCCACTGTGATCTGTTTCACCCTTTGGCCCCTTCTGGGCCTTGGGCCTCCACACAGGCCAGTCAAGGTTTCTAGGGTCAGTCCTCCAGTTGTCAGCCCTCTCATCTCTGTGGGTCTGCCCTCTTGGGCCCCTCCATGGATCACTCACTCTGTGGGCTCAGACTCCTCCACAGGTCTTCCTACACAGCCCCTTCTCTCTCTGGACACAACCTGGCCCCTCAATAGGCCCACCAACTCTCAGCCCATCTCCCAGGACTTGCCTGGTTTCTCATCAGACCCCTATGCACTTGGCCTCTCTCTCTCTGCGCTTGTCTGGCCTCTCAACAGGGCCCAGACACAAAGACCCACTCTCACGGCTCACCTGGCTCCTTAACATCCCCCTAGACTTTCAGCCCCTCTCCCAGGGCTCATCTGATCTCTCACTCAGACCCTCTCTGGGCTTGTCTGGCCTTTCAACTGGGCCAAGGCACTTAGCTCTTCTCTCAGTGCTCTCCTTATCCCTCAACATGCCCACAAACTCTTGGTCCCTTCTCAGGCCTCTGGACCCCACACCAGGTTCCCAGGAACCTCCTCCATTCAGAAGCAGCAGCCTTCCTACCAGGTGATGTTCCTACACCAACTCCCAAGATGTTACTCCCACCCCTGCTCTCAGGATCTGGACTTATACCTAGTCTACGCCCAGCCCTCCTCCAGCCAGAAGACTCCCTTCACCCAGGTGACTCCTTTGATCACGCCTAGCCACACCTGCCAGCCCCCTGGGTCAGCTAACTCAGCAATTAGCCCTGATCCCCACCTGCTGGTGGCTCAATAAGCCTACCAAACAAAGTAAAGGCTCAAAAAAAGAAAGAAGAAACCAAAAAGACAGACAGAAGGTGCTAGGGGCAAAATGCTAAAATACTCCAAGTTCTACCCTGCAAATAATATGAATTTCCATCTGTTTGGGAAAATAAAACCTAGCACCACCCCTGGAAGACGTGTCTTACATTTTTAGCTACTAGTAATTAAACTAAAATCCATTCTGTGAATTTTGGACACACTTATAGATTGTTTAATTAGTGTAAGATACACACCAATCTGATGCCATCTGGCTCATTCTTCTTTAAAGGAAAAGTATATCCATTACTCTCAGATGAGCCATCTGACATTTTATAAAATTAAGTAGTACTTCTAAGCTCAGATAAATTCAGATATATGTCTGCCCACTTGCATAATGAGATTGCTAGGATAAGCAATATAAGTTTAAAATTCATGTCACACCATTTTAGAGCCCATCCCAAAGTCAAAACTGCTTTTCTAATTCTGAAGTGAAGCTTGCAGCATTTGCAGCATGTTGTATGTATGTCAATAAAGTTCACACTTCTTTATGGAGTACAGCATGCCAACTGTCCTGTGCTCCATCCCCAGGCTAGCAGTGACATTGTATGGCATGGCTTACATGTGACAGCCAACAGCAGGTGTGCAACAAGCCTTTGAGCTTTAATAGCTAGCAACCACTGAAACCAGGACAACACATAAGAGGCCACAACTCTGAGCAAATCAACCACTACATGTTTTGATCATTAACGTAAGAGAAAGTAGTCTGAGATGTACATGGACTGTAGGCTTTTCTCTTACTGTGTATGTATTGATTTTTGAAAAGATCAATTTTTGCCCTCCTTTTCTAAAGCCTTTTTAATACATAATCTCAGACCCTGAAATAGAACCTACACTTCAGAGACTTCTGTTTCTGGATAAGTACATTCTGGGCTGGATCCTCCATGCTGATGAAAACTACTGTATTCATAGGATTCTCAGATGCTTGCACCTACTGAGAAAGCAGCTCTTTTTCAAAGTAGCTCAAATTTCATACAAGAGAATTAAAATCATTCCATAAATCTAAATAAAAGCATATCCTTCTCAGCAAAAGGAATTTAAATTACTTTATTTTTTAACAGCTCTTGTTCATATTGAAAAGCAAGCAAGCATTAAAAAAATGAAGATAAAAAGGTTGTGAGATGTATCAAAGAGATGCAAATATGAAAAACCATTGCTCAGGTTCCATGTTTCTCAGAATTACACAGTACAAAGAAGACCCAGACAGCACAGAAGAGACTGCAGCTTCAAAGAATATAGCATTTCCATGTCTGGGGCTAACACCAACCCCTCTGCAAAGTTTTAGCTTGGCCTGCCTACAATACAGGGAAATGGACACAGCTAGGCTGCTGCAGGAGAATCAAAGGATGCAAACAGATATTGCATTTATCTGAGGATAAACCATTTTATCCTCTGACAAAGTGCAATGGTATAGACACCTACGTTTGTTGTCCTGGTATAAATCCTAAAACACGTTTCTAGATAAGAGGGAGTATCGATATCCTGGCATACTGCAAAGCATGTCCATACAGTTATCCTGGGACTGAATCAATGGCAGAAAAGCAGCACTGTATTTAGCTGTTCGTTAAAGCCTGATTAGAAGAGGGATGTGTGTATATGCCAAGCCCAAGATATTTTTGTTCTAGGATAAACACGGGCACAATTTATCCAGGGACAAATGAAATGCCTGTTCCTAGGCATAGATTAGCTGTTCTCATGGTATGCTTTATTACTTGGCTTCAAAGACTTAGCTAGTGAATCTTGGGGCTGCATTTCACCTGGTCTTGTATTCGCTCACTGGCACGTGCTGAGAAAGCTTTGTGCAGGAGTCAATCACAGTATTTGTAGATTCTTTGTAACCGATTTTAAACTCTAATTTTTTTTTAATATTTCAGTGGGTTAGGTCTATAATGCATATGGAACCTGTCCCCAAAATTCCACCCCCCCCCAACACATTACAACTTTTATGGGTATCATTCACCACTCTATTCTACATTGGGAACATGTGTGTGCACTTTTTGTATTTATATTGTTCCCATTACTGTGATGTCTATCTGGTGGGTGGCTGTAATGTACAATGGGGCAAAGCACAATTTTCCCACCAGACATTTTAAATACCTCTTATTTTAAAAATGTACTCTGTAAGGAATTATTTACAAATTATGCTTTCCCACAAAAAAAAAGAAGGATGTTTAGCACTTTATCTACATTGCACTGTTTTATATACATGGAATCTGATGGAACAGAAGGAAGTCTGGAAATGCAACAATATGATGTTGTGAAAAGATAAGATCTTCAAAAAAATAAAATCTCCCTCTATAATCAAATAACTCTTCCTGTACAGCTAACTGTACACAAGATCTGATTTAATAAAATGAAACAAATGTTAAATAAGTCTCTCTTATTCCCTTTTTGCAATCTTAATTTAAACACAGCACAAATATATTGAAAAAAAATCTGTTCAACAAACTATCAAAAATAAGTCCTGATATCAGCCTTTTAAAGTATTTAATTGTGCCCCTCTGGCAATATCATTTTTCAGCACTGTAGTATGGTTTTCTCCTCAAACCTCACATGCCAATATTTCTTAAAAAGTTTGAAACAGAACATTAGTCACAGCATAGCTATAAATGCTCCCACTCAACATCAAGGTGATGCAATTAAAAGCCTTGTGAAATACATAATGTAAAATATTCTCAAGCCAAATAATGTGCCCTAAAATCCTGGTCCTTCATTCCTCGAGCACCTAAACTCTTACTGACTTCAGTCACAGTGTGAGTACAGCAATAAACAAGAATCAGAAGACTCCCCTTAAGGTGTAGCTGTGCTGCAAGCCCTGAATTGATCTGCAGACAAGTTTTGCAGTTCTCTCTCCTCAGCAGACTGGCTGGGATGAGGGGACCCTGTTCAAAGTGACAGACGTTGCCCACCGCACTTTTGACGCACACACTTCTCCAGAAAGAGAACCAGCAGACAGAGACTTTGGTAGCTTATGGCAACCAAAGAACCAATGACAGAGAGCGGTAGTGTACGCTGCCATGGCGATCCCAGCTCTTCTCCATAGCAGCAGCAGCAGCAGGATTTGGGAGTGCAGCTAATACTGATTGCCAGGCTGCTGCATGGCCCATGATGTGCCCATGTTGTATAGGATGGTAGGAGAATAAGGTAAGAGGTGAAGGACCCTCCCTTCCAGTCATCTTAACAAAAGGTTTCCTAAAAGGCGCTTGCTTACCAGCCCCCATGTCCCATACACACAAAATCAAAATAAAGACGCTCTGCCAGGTGCCCCTCTGTATTTCTAAACTCCCTTTATTCCCCAAATGAGTGTCCCTTTTATCTAGAAGTCACCCGCTCTAGAAAGGAAACATGTGAGCCCTGAATGCAACATGAAGCACGTGTTGCAAACCATTCTAAAAATGCAAAGCACCTCAGGGATGATATCTGAACCTGGCTTTGCCTAAACACCAACACACCCTAAAGACTACAGCTGTTACAGCAGCAGGCAAAACACTGCACATGCACATGCATAACTGCAAAGCTGAGCGGCTGCAGAGCAAAGCAGGTTTCAGTCAGGGATGTACTGCTAGCAGCCAGAAACATTCAGGGACCACAGGCACCAAGCCTGAACCAACAGAAGTCAATGATAATAAACCTGCCACTATGCTCAACTTCGGGGACACAGGGCCCAAAGTTTGCGAACTCACTCAAGTCCATGCTGGCTCCATCAGAACAAACAAATAGCCATTAACTTGGTCAGATTATAGGTCCATCTTGCCCAGTTGCCTGTGTCCACCAGGAAGGACCCCCAGGGACTGCAGAGCCATTTTCCTTTCCTGTGTCCATTCACTAAGCAGTGCCCACTGGCTCTTTGGACACGTTCAGGGGCCAGTGAGCACCGTCCAACGTGATCTGCTCCGTGTCCCCCCTCAGTGAACTCATTTTTAAACTTCAGTCCCACCCCTGCTTTGTTCTTTTGTTGTCCCCAAGTAATCAGGTGACATATATCCATCCCTCTATTAACAGGAGAACTAACTCTTGCTCTGAACCTAAGACCCATGCCCCCAGCAGGTGTCAACCAGGCCTGTGTCACACAGTGAAGAACCCCCGGGGACTGTCAGGTGATTTTCCTGCCCCTTGTCCAGTCACATCTCCGGGCAGAGTTTCACTGGGCAGTGTCCGCTGGCTCCTTGGACTCAATTCAGGGGCATTGCCCAGTGTGCTCTGCTCAGTGTTCCCCCTTGGTGCACTTGTTCTGAACCTCTGGCCCTCACTCCCATCCCTGTTTTGCCTTTTTTTGTCCCAAAAAAGGAGCTGTTACTTTCTCAGAGGCTGCTCTAAGAGAGGTGCATCATTCTTCTTGGTGAGTAATGGCTCACGGTCCCCTGAAAGTAACAAATAGGCCTGTGTCCCACAGTGGCAGGGAGTGGATGCTGAGAGGGAGAGTGAACAGGGTCTGACCAGGACATTTCCCCCCCCATGGCTCCTCTCTCGTTTGCAGCCTCCAGCACTCTAGGACGCTCTGTTTCTGAGGCTGCGTCCCCAAATCCTGTGCTCAACAGCTGCTGATGCCCCTTGCCTCTGAGACGTGTCCGATCCTTATCCCGAATCCTCAAGCTTGTTTAGCCTCGAGGCACCCCTGGGAAAACACCAGCTCTTCCTTTCCTCACGTGGCTGGAGCGCAGGAAATCCAACGGGGCCGTTCGTCTTCGGTTGAGAACTCAAGAGAGCCCGCAACAAGGCAGGCGGCTTCCCATGTTCTGGGATGCCGAGGGGAAGTCACCGGGTTGCTCTTGTGAGCCCAGCTTGCCCACTAGCCCCAGGGCTGACCCCACTGAAGGATCTGAAGGCCTCTCACCCTGGGGCAGCCTGGCAGAGAACCGCTGCCCTACAGCAGCATTTTTCACCCTGCGGGCCACGACCCAAAAGCAGGTTGCAGGAACAGAAGAAAGGGTTGTTAAAAACTTTAAAAAGGGAGCAACAAACTTAAAAAAAAACCCCAACAGATTCTCCTTCCAAGGAGAAAAATGGGGGAAACTGTGGCTTGTCCCTTGCAGGCAGGGCCAGCTTGCAGGGGGCTGCTTGGGGCCTCCCCGTGCCCCGCACACTGGGGGGGCAGCGGGTCGGGACTGGCCATTGACATTTCCAAATGGGTCCTGGTTTGAAAAAGGCTGCGATGAGCTGGGCTGAAGCCTAGAAGAGGAGCCAGGAGGACCAGGCGGGTGCTGACAGAGGAGGCCGGGGCGGGGGGCCATGCCCCTGGCCTGAGGGGCCGCAGAGCCGGCTGCCGGGCGGCAACACGGGGGCAGAGAGGTGCCCCCCGGGGCGCCCTAGTCGCGCGACGCCAGCTCCGGGGGGCGGCTCCGCGCCGAGCAACTTCCCGCTTCTCCTGCCCCCTGCACCACCTCACAAACTTTCCCGGTGCCCGGCCGGGGGTGCTCACCGCCCCGAGCCCCCACAGGCGAGAAGGGCGGCCGGATGCCTACCTGTAAGGGATCCAGTCCGCCTGATGCTTGGAAGTCATCGCTGTCCGGAGCAGGCGGCGGCGGCGGCTGCAGCAGCAGCGCCCGGAGCGGAAGGCGAGGACGGTCCCCTGCTCAGAGCCCCCCGCCACCCGCGCAGCATCCTCTGTCCGGAGCGGGGTGGCGGCGGCGACGCAGGGGCGGGCGAGCGAGCGGCCCG
>NW_017729025.1:137468472-137470730 GCF_001723915.1 Gavialis gangeticus
GCAGCCCGGCCGGCAGGGACGCCCGGGGGGCGGGGAGCGGGCACAGCTCCGGCCCCGCCTCGTCTCGCAGCCCGGCCGGCGGGTGAGCGGAGCGCACTGGGGTGCCGGGAAACACGCGCGGGGCCTGCAGGGCTGGAGAGAGGCAGCGTAGGAGAAACAACCCTACTCCCCTCTCCCTTCCAGCCCCCCTGCGCAGCCTGCCCGAGCTGCCCCGTAGTTCAAGCCCTGCCCCTGCCAGACGCAAGCCTGTTTGATGTGCCTAAAGATCACGGCTGCAGGCCCGTCGCCAGACCAGACGCCTCCTTTAATAAGTCCAGCTCCTGCTTGGAAGTCATCCATCGCTGCCGTGGCACCGAGTCATCAGCTAGTGTGTCCCCAGTAGCCTCCCTTAATAAGGTCATATCGGCTTCCCCACTTGGCCTCCACCGGCTTGGCCTCCACCTGGGCCTCCTGGCTCCAACTTCCTAGGCTGCAGCCCAGCGGTTTGCAACCTTTTTTGTACTAGGACCCATTTGGAAACATTGATGGCCAGTCCCAACCTGCTACCCCTTGCCCACGGACCTCCTTAATAAGGGAGGCTACTGGGGACGCACCAGCTGATGATTTGACACAAATGAAAAGAAAACAGGGAAAGGAGTGAGGTCATAGGTTAAGAACAAGGGATTCAGAAGGGGACACTGAGCAGAGCGCACCGGCCCGCGTCCACTGTCCCCTGAATGAGTCAAGGGAGCCTGTGGATGCCAACCGGTGAAACACTTCCAGAAGATGTGAGTGCAGGAGTGATAGGAAGACAGCCCCACACGCCCAGGTTTGCCCCAGCCAGAGCCTCCTTCCTGGTCTTATAGCTGGCCGGCTAGGCCAGAGCCAGGAGGAGATTGACCAGGAGTCCTGGGGCTTGGTAGGGCTGTGGATGGGAAGTGCATAACAAAAAGGTGCAAGGCTAAGTGACACAGGCCTGTTTGCTCCCTTATGGGTTCATGGACCTAGACAACCAGGCCCACCAAGTTAACTATTAGCCTCCTTTAACCAGGGAGGTTACTGAGAAGGCAGCAACAGGTTGCTTGGGACAAATGATAGCAAAACAGGGATGGGAGTGATGGTCAAAGGTTAATAACTAGTGCGACAAGGGGGGACACCAAGCAGCACACACCAGACAGCACCCACTGGCCCTCAAACGAGTCCAACAAGCCAGTGGACGCTGCTGAGTGATACTCTGCCCAGTGACGGGATTGCACATGGGAAAGGAGAACAGCCCGAGCCAGCAGTCCCTGGGGACCCTCCTGGCCACAGCCTCCTTCATGGTCAGATATACAGCCAGGTTAACCAGGGCCAGAAGGAGGTTAACCCAGAGGTCCTAGGACTAGGGGCCACAGATGAGATGTGCATAACAAAAAAGGTGCGAGGCTATGTAATACCAGACTTTTGACACGTCAAGGAGAGTCACAGTTCCAGGACCTCCAAGGAAACTATAAGCCCCCTTTACCACCGGGGGCCACTAATGATGAGTTATTGAGTACTTGGGACAAATAATAATGAAAACAGGGATGGAAGTTGAGGTCACAGATTAATAACTAGTGTGTCAAGGGTGTGGGGGGGGACACTGAGCAGAGCACATTGGACAGCATGCACTGGCCCTCAACCCCACTGAAAAAAATCATGCTTTTTCTACTTAGCCTAAGTGGGGAATTTAGTGCCTTATCTTATGGTTAGGTGCAACTTGCCAAATTTCCACAGCTGTGAAATAAGAGTACTGCTGCCTACCTCACAGAAACAATAACAAAAGCATTAAGCATTGTAGTTAGTGTTTCTGAAATATTATACAAGTCCTTAATCTCACTAGAATGTAAACCATCTTTCAGGGCTTGGGAATGCAGCAGCCATCTCAGAACCCTCCGCTTGTTTGGACAAATGTCCCTTTCAAAACTTTTGCTTGCTGGCAAGTAGGTGCAGATTCCAGCATGCAGCTGAGCTTCACTTCTGCAGCAAAAGGCTCAGAGTATGCTCATATTATACGGTAAGAATCTTGGCCAGGAGGACAGGAGCAACAAATTAACAATAAGAGAGGAGATAAAAGTAAAAAATCAATGTTGAGATATTTTCTTAAAATATTACCTACTTAGCTAATAGTAATCGACTAATATCATGTAGGCATCAATATAGTAGTATGTATGGAGAAAAGATATGAAAGGGATCCATATGAATCAGTTAAGGAAAGACTCTGCATGCAGAATGACATCATGAAAGAAAGCACTGAGGTA
>NW_017729025.1:137475730-137501556 GCF_001723915.1 Gavialis gangeticus
TCTAGATTATGCTTAATTCAGATGACTAAGGGATTGATATTCTGCATAGTTCCATCTTAGAACCGATCAGAGGAACACAATCTAAGATAGGGCTGAAAAGATTTAAAGGAAAATTCGCTGCTAAACACAGAATCAAAGCTGGCATGAATGGCAAGAAATAAAGGATAACACGATAAAAAAGAAAGTATATAAGTAATGGTGCAGAAGTGTGAAGAACCAGCTCATTAACCTGTTTCCCAATCCTCGGGCTGGCCCTGTGATTTACGTTTTAATCATGGTGAACATTATCCTTTGCATTTAGGGGAGCAACGATATTTTTTGCCAGTCCCATCCAAAAATGCCACGGCTGGCTCTGTTATGGCCCCCACAAAAAAACCCACATCATTCAGAATTTGATGATGTTTAGCACATGCCCATCATAGCATGATGACTACTTATCATTTACATAGCCCTTTCCATCAATTGATCTCAAAGCCACTTACCAAGAAGAAGAGCATCATTGTCCCAGTTTCACTTGTAAGGTACTGAGACACAGAAAAAGTAAGCTATTTGTCCAAGGTTATGCAGGGCTCTAGTGAAGCTGGGAATTGAACCTAATTCCTTAATGGCATCTTTCCTCACAGATATATATAGGGCATGGGCACAAGAACAGATTATCTTAAGGTGAAGGTGGAGAGGGGGAAAACTTTACTGCTCTAGGGTGACTGCCTGTCCTCATGTTTCTACTCCACAGTATATGAAAGCTAAACTGTAGTAGTTTAGCCCTCAATAAAACACACATTTACAGAAAATACAGTTCAATTATATAAATATACTATGTGGCCACATCTGGAAGGCTGGTACCGGTCATCACATCTGACAAAGAATATTGCAAAACTAGAGACAGCTCCTAGTAGGTCAATATGATTAAGGGGGGAAAAAATCACATATGAAAAGAGAATGAGAAAAACAGTTTACCTTTAAAAAGAGATGAATAAGAGAGACCATGAAAAAAATAGATAATAGTAAATAGTATAGAGAAGTACAGTAGATCAGAACAGTAGAGTAGAAGTTTTTGTTCTTTTATAAAAAATAGTCATTCAGTGCTGTTAAAATGTGACAATTTACAAACTGGTAACAGGAAATATGTTTTCACAGAAAGAAGATGGCATTTAATGCCAGAGAATGTGGCTGAGGTCAAGAACTTAGCAGGATTAAAAAACAGACTGGATGTTTATATAACAAAAGTCAAGGTCATAATAAAGATGGAAAATTACTGAACTGTTATTAAATCTCATATCTCAGGGTTGTAGTCAATTTCTATCAAAAATCAACTGAGACCTAGTAGGGGAGCAAACTGTCTCTTGTTTACCTACTGCATCTTCTTCTGGGGTATCTGGCAGTGGCCACTGTCTGACAAAAGATACTGGACTAAATAGATCTCAGATCCGATCCAGCATACTAGTGCCTGCAGGAGTTCCGGTAAGTATAACCGAAGCAGCTTGGGAGAAACAGGCCTGATGACTGCAGGATGACCTGATATGAAAAAAAATTAACACACACTAATGAGCCAGAAGACACTGATTCAAAAGAGACAGTAAGAAAACAGCACCTGAGAAACTCAAGGACAAATGTGAAAAGTAAGAACTCACTAATGAGGCAGAGATAACAAGAACTGAAGTGTAGGTGTGTAAACTTTCCAAAAGGCATGTAGAGATGAACATCATGACAGAGAGAGAGAGAAGAATTGGTACAAGACAAGGGGAACTCAAATATGAAAACAGGCTGCAAGACCTGTCTCGTGTACTGTGTTGCTGCTACCTGTCAAGGGCAAGCTACACTAAGTTGGACTATTAATCAGACCAACTGATGTACTGCCCAAGGACAAAAAGCCTTTCTGAGCTTTCGCCAATGAACATGGATTTGAGCTGTTTTTTCTGCATCACTTTTGGAATCTGGAAGACTGCTTGCTAGCGTCCGGGTCCCATGACATGCATACCCCAGACACCTATATATGAAAAGTGACAGCAGCAAGATACCACCCCTTAAAAAAAGTCTTTCTAGGTGCGTCTGCACATGCAATTAATCCACCTGAGTTTTCTGTGCAGAAAATTCAGGCTCATTAAAGTGCTCCCCGGTGCCTATCTACATACGTGCCCCCATCAGGAGCAAATTGAGCCAATCCAGGGCTCCTCCTGCCCTGCTCTGTCACCCTGCAGCAGCCAGGGGGAACTCCAGCTTCCCTGGGTGCCAGCCCTGGGACGGCAAGGGGCATGGAGGCTTAGCTCCAAGCTCCAGAGGGAAGCTGTCCTAGCTCAGCTCCATCCCAGCTGGGGGGAGATCATGAGACCCGTCCCAATCTCCACATGGCTGAGGCAGCATCCCACCAAGCAAACAGCTCTCCCCGCCCCCTGTGGCTCCCTATTGCCTAGGCTGATCAGAAGCAATTTGCTCCCAGTTGGCGTCTATATGTGCTGTAGATAAGGGACTAGAAAACAACTACAGGTACTAGAAAACAGCACATTAGGCTAATATACTGCACAGTAATTGCTGTGCTTGTGTAGACAAGGGACACTTTACTGCGCATTCGATTAGTCTAATGTGTAGACACACCCTTGGGTAGATACACCCTCTACGTCTCAGAACAACAGTGCCTAGAAAAGTTGGCCACACCTTCATTCATACTTGAAAGCCCTAATTTTATCGTGAAGATTAGGCTTGCACAGACACGTTTCCAGTGCACCTATCCATTACTGTGGTCTGCAGAACTGTGTATATACATATACATATATATACACACATATATACACACACACGCACCATAAAATATATATACCATATCAAGAACAACAGGTATTCTAATGAAGGATCTCAGGATTTGTGATGGTCTCAGTAGAAGTACAAGAGTGTACAGAAATTCATTCACAAATATGAAAATATTCCTCTGAATATTTGAACTGTTTGAATTGGTGGAAATATTTGTCATAGTTTAATAGTCTTAAATGTTTAAAAATAAAAAGTACATAGGGTATTTAGATTTTCAAGGTGAAATCCTGGGGCAGATGTCATGGAAAACAGGGTTTTAAAGAGGGTACAGTTTCAATGGAAGGAAGGAGAGATTATTAGATATGCGGGAAGGAAAAAAGGAAAAGGTTCTTTTTTTACTAGCTCCTATATTTTCTATGCTTTCCATTTGGGTTTGGGGTTTGGGTTTGTTTTTTCCCCTATTTTCTTCATCTTTTTCTCCTCTGTTCCTACTTCCTCCTTTCCTAGCTCTCACACACTTGGGCCCCAGGCAGATGTTGAAGTAAATGTGTGAATGGGACCTGATGCAGGATCCCAACCATCACACTTCCTGGCACGTCATATGTGAATGACAGAGGGCATGCTTGTGGGATCCCACATCAGGTCCCACCACACCTGCACCACCAAGTAGCAAGCTTGGCTCCCTACACTCCCACAGCTGGGAGCTCTGATCACCCGAAGCACAGCCCCAGCCTCTGAAGAGGACATACAGGAGTCCTGAAAGGCTCCAGTGTGCTCCAGAAGCTGGGCGCTGGCCACACATTCAATTAAGGCAGGATGGGAACCAGCAACAAATTTATTACACATACTTTGTATAATAACTTTGTATATGATACCTCATTTTATCATGCCATTAATTGAATGAACCTATGGCTGGGTCAGTACTTAAGTCATGATTAACCAGCTAATTGCATTTTTGGTGTAAAGTCTGTCAGGGGCCTTAGATTGTCCTCCCACTTAGCCACATTTAACTTTGTGCTCCCCACCCTTTGGTTCTTGCACGCTGTCAATACCCTGCCATAACCTGGTGCTTGTTTCTGGAGTGGGGTAGGTGAGCAGAAGCAGGGTTGCTGAACCTCACTAGCCACCTTCACGAGGCAGTGCAGCCAAGAAATGTTAATCCTCAATGCAGTGCCCAGTCTTAGAATTCATTTGGACCTGATTTTGAAGGTATGTCAATAGTGCTATGCAGAGACACCAAAGCTGGCCCTGAATGAAAGTGTGGAGCTGAAAGAACAGTCCTCACTAGAAGATGCCTGAAAGGTTGTGTGGTAGCATTTATTGTATAACAAGGGTTATACATACACAAGGGTATAAAATATACAAGGGTAAATAAGAGCAGTCCTTGAGTATGCATAAACACTCAATCAGCCTTCTGTCAGTTTTCCACAGCTCATTTTGGACTGGACTCTTTCCCTCAGTCTCCTGAGTTACTATAAAAGCCAGGACAAGACACTTGCATATAAAAAGTAACACTTTAATGTCATGAAGTAGCTGTGTCATGAGAATGCCATATCATCTTGCTGTAAAGAGTATTGCATATATAAAAAGTTAATTAATTTTAATGCTTAATGAGTTTCAGACATCAAGCTGATGAGCAAGACATTTCTATTAGATTTAAAAGAAAATTTTGGTAGGTTAAATTAAGTAGGTGCATCATCAAGATATTGATGGAAGCCAATGTTGTAAATGCAAATCCACTTTCACTGCAAAACTGTTTTCCACAAAGAAGGGTTTGTGTGTTATATATATATATGGATATATATATGGATATGCCACTTGAGCATTTGCTGTATTTTTCAGTGTTTAACATGCATCTGCATGTACCTCCAAAAAGAATGAAATTGCAGAATGAGGTTGACTGGATTTTGGTAAATTTTTATTACAATTTTGGTTATTTTTTGGCTGTGGTATAAAAGGCTCACATTACTTTTAGATTTCCTTCACCAGGGGGAAAAACAATGTCTTATACACCAGAAAATTCAGTATTTCTGTTTTGTCATCCTTGTGGGATAAATGTCCTGCAAATAATTTTTATGACTGGGATAAAGAATAATATAATACCGCTTCATCTAACAGTTGAAAACACCTGAATTTGTTACAGAAAGCCTTCTGGCAGCAAACATATAAAGTGTATAACACCAAAGTATGAAACCTCTGTGTGTTGAAAGGCAATAGGAACAAAGTAAGCGAGCTATAGAATAAGGAATTGGTAGAGACTCTATGTTAAGTATGGATTAATAATTAAAATACCTAACATTTGCAATGAAGTACGAAAGAAGGTCTAGCAATCCATAGATGACTTAATCCATTAAACAGGCATTAAATATCTGCACTAATTTGAAAATCAATAGGAAGGATGTAAGTGGTTTATTCATAGATTTCTATTCTATCTGTAGTCATTAATTCTTCTTCTTTGAGCTACCTGCTTCTTTGTTGTTCCTTGTCTAATAGTAATGACATTCCTCAGTCAGTCTCTTAAGGATATAGATGTCCTCAAATCAGTATGGTTTGGAAGCACGGGGTGGATAGGGAGGCTGGGGAGTGGGGAGAAGATACACTGGTACATTTGCACCCCACTTCGATTCTTGCTTCACCCAAAGTTAAAACCAATTAGCAGTGGCAGCAGCATTTTTTATCAGGCAGCACTGAGGAAGTCAACTGAATTCATGGCTCATTACAATGTACCAGATTCCTTCTAAACTCTTCATTCCACTGGTGTTAATGGCCCTCTCCATTTTTTAATGGTCTTGGTGTTCCACTAATCAAGCTATCCTTTTTTCTGCAACTCTACTGTCTGTTAGCTACTCCTGGTAATATAGTTCCTATTTCACAGCTCTGCAGACTGTTTTCAACTCATTCCAGTAAACTGATTCTTACTTCTATCTTAAACTGAATAATGTAGCCCTAGGCCCTTAATCTATTCATAAATCTTCTAGTTTCTTTTTACCTGAAGAAAATGTGTTGTGATGCACCACACCATCTATACCCCTTACTGCTCTTACTTTATAGAGACAATCTGTGCATTAAAACCCACTGTCATTTTATTGCATTTTCTTAATTTTGATTGCGTTCAGTTATGAAAAAAAAGAGAGCAAATGATCCACTCATTGATTTTTTTTTTGACTTAAGACATAATCCTACTCTTTGTCCCATTAAGTGTATGGCACAATTCTGAAGGGTTTCAAAGACAGCCAAGACTTTAATATGGTCTTTACCTTTAAGGGTTTTTTTTTTTTATAAAGGACAGTAACTAAGAGTTTGGCGTTATCAGAAATAGTCTGGTCATGCCATGAAAAATATTTTTATTCATCATTTAAAAAAATCAGACCATACCAGGAATACAAGAGACTTAAGCAGGAAAGTTTAGATTATCTGGTTTTTTTAGTTTGTTAGATGTATGCATTTTTTAAAAAATAAAAAAAACACATGAAAATAGAATTAGAGGCCAATGGTATTAATACAGTATTTTATACTGAAATCACATAAAGCTAAATGCTGAAAAGTAGTGCAATATTTGCACAGACATAGTTATAGCTAGGGTTGTATTAGATTTTCCACTATAATATCCCTAAAAATCAAGGCCTTGGATTTTAAGTACAGCCATACCAAACATTTGCAACAAAACCCTAAACTAAATAAACCTTAGTTGGTTCTAGGATTTTGTTACAAACCCAAGTGAGTTCCTATAACAAAGCTTGTGAACTTTTTGTACAAAGCTGGAACCATTTTTGTGGGCAGAACAGCCAATTAAGGTTTGGGGGGGTTTGTTTTGTTTTTTAATGTACTCTTGCAAAATAATCAGGTTTCATATGATGAGATGACACTAGAGGGTACCTTTCTTCCCCCCACTGAATTGTGGAATACATTGAAAGAAATTCCAGGGATGATGACACGGGCATCAAAATCTACATTAATCAAAAGCTAAGACATTTTTTAACCCAAACAAATAAAAGTGCCAAATGGTATATTTCAGCAATAAAGACTTCAGTCAGTCTAGCAACATGACAGAATTCCACTGACTGAGCTTTAGATGAGGATCCAAAATGCTTGCACCAAATGACCTCTTTCCGTTCAAAGAAATGAGGAAGGAGAAAATCGATCTAAATCTATCCCTAAGCCTCTTTTTCTAGTCATCTGAAAATCCAGCACTTGTGTTATCTCAGTTTTCTACTGTGGTAAAAGAACTGTGCAGCAAAGATGAAACTCTGGGAAAGGGATATAAAAGATTTATTGCAGTTTTTACTTGGCTGAGCTTTCATGGACAGATGGACAAAGGGTCACTTTTCTTTGCCTTTATTCTATCTATCATCATGCCAATGAGTAAATTTCTATTTCTTTATGGTGATGCTAGAAAGCACAGATATCCATCAGTAATATACTAGAATAGTATCAGAACAGGATTGTCCAAATACTTAGAGAAAACCAAATTCACTTTAACTGCTTCAGTCCAAACCTGGTTACCTTCACTGAGGTTGTGTCTATTTAATACTAGTGTTTTGGTAATAGAAATCAAAGCTGACAAACCCGTATGTTTACCTATATACTACAATAAAAGAAATATGTATTGCCAAAGTTAAACTTTTAGAGCATACAGGAAAAAGCTCATTCAGCAAATCCCACCAAGTTTCTATTACCCAAAGTCTTGTACATCTTTGAGTAACAGAAGCCATAGATTTTACCACCAGTAAGTCAATGCTTCTTTATTTTTACTTGACTCATGCTATTGCACCTATACACAAACAGCAAGGCTGCTCCAATGCACTGCAATTAATTAATCAAGTCTGTTGGAGCATGGTAATTATCACGCTCCAGCAGCCTCTAGCATCTCATGTATCAGTGTCTCCACACTTCAAAATGTCAGTGGGGGCATGTTAAAGCTCATTCAATGAGCTTTAGATAAAGTGCCCCCACTGCCATTTTTCAGCACGGGATGCTGTGATACATGAGACACTTTGGGCATTTTAATTAGAGTGGCTCTCAGAGCCACTCTAATTAAAGCATCCCCCTTGCTGCTTAAGCATGTGTATAAAAGCCCATTTAGTTTTAGTTCAGTCTGGAAATACACAAAATTCAACACCTCCCATAAAATATTCTGGATAAGTAATTCTTTTTATTCTTATTTGCTATTAGAAATGGCAATGACCCACAGCATTAAAACCTATCAGAACCTCTTTCAAAAAGACATACTGACCTGTACCACCAGAGTACTTAACAAAGCTATTGATCTCCTCCTAAACAGTGAGGGAGAAGTTTCATCAGTTGAATGCATGCCATCTATGGAACTGCAACCCCTTCAACCTCTATTTCCTCTGACTAATGAGATTGTTGAAAGAGACGTCTATTGTAGAACAAAGTTCCCTTTTCTACCCCATTCCATTCAGCTCTTACATCCTGAACATTTAAAATAATTAGCTGTTTACATATAGGAGTAAATTATGCTGTGGTACAGTGCTTGAAAAAAAAAAGGACTAATCGTATCCTATTCTGCCAAAAAATTATATAATTTATTTTATGAGGTTTGTTCAGGCCATTTAGTCTTCTAATTAAACAAGTTTTACATAAATAATTTTGCCTTCTTACCGTTCCCTTCTTGCCCCCATGCTTACTTTTTGAATTTCTTTTTTGAATGAGTTTCATTTCCACCATTCCATTGCTGTTAGCAAGAGCTACATTTATGTAATATATACAGTAAAAAAAATGTTGTGAAAACCTAGCCTTCTCTTACCTACTGGCCATGAATAAGGCCCACTGGGCTCTCTAGATTCATGGCAAATAGAATATCCCCTGATGCCTTTGACAATTTTAACCATATCTTTTGCTTTTCCCTCTTAAATTAAGGATATACTTCAATCTCAGATCTGCACTTTGTAAATTTTCTGTGGTAAAAAGACCACTGTACTGAGCACCACTGCTTTGCCATCGTTTAGCACCACATAGGTATCATCTTTATCCCTCACTCCATCTTAAAAGAAGGGTTATGTAGATTAGGACAGTTTCCCTGTAATCAGAGTCTAAGGAAAATAGTGATTCTAAAAATTGAAGTGTCTTTTAATTTACTAAAGATAAACATGGGATTTTCTAACCTTAAACTGCTAGAAGCCTTCAGAGATTTCTCATGAGTTAGTAAATGGCAGCATATGTTTTTGTCTGTTGGCCTTGAAAGAAGAGAATTCTACAAAAGCAAATATACTTAAAATATCCTTCATCTGGTGCAATGAGTTGAGTAGGCGATTGTGTGCACTATTACAGTACATCAGGAATAGTAAGAATATGATTAGATCCTTTAGAACTGTTGCTCCTTAGAAAGCCACATGGGCCAGATCTGCAGTTGGTATAAATCAGAACAGTTCCATTGATGTGAATAGAGGTATGCCAGTCTACATTGGCTGAGAACCAATCCCCACATATTCAAGCTGAATGCCAGTGAACTAGGCAAGCTCTCAAAACTGGAAGGCACTTCTAGACAACTTTGTTTAAGTTTCAAATCCACAGATGTTTCAGACTTGATTATATGACTGTGTGCCTTTAAAAGCTGTTGACCTCTCTTACCAATGAACCTGAAAACTGAAGTGTTCCCCACAAAACCTGTAGGTGAATCTAAAGACATTTTGCAATAGGTGTTAGCCTGGAACATCATATAATGAGCTTCACATTTTATGCCCTTTGTATTTCTTTTCACAGTGAATACAATTAGTGAAAGAATGAAGTGAATTAGGAAAAAATGACCTGTAGATTTTGAAACAATTACATAGTCCATAATACTTCAGCATATAGTTGCAATCAAATATAAATGTGGTTGAGTTCTATGTACAAGTTAAAAAACACATTTACCTAACTTTGGTTGTGTTCACACTGGAGCCAAAGTTACTTGCAAAACAGGCAAATGGGTTTAGCATATTTGAGCTATATAGCATATATAACACAGGATATATAACACAATTTTGAAGTTATGTCTTTAGATGTCATAGAAAAACACTTTCTCAGCTTTAGATGATGAACTGAGGCACAAAGTAGATTAAGTGATTTGCTCTGTTATTTTGGAAGTTTGTGGCTAAACTGGAAACTAAGTAGTGGTCTCCTAAGTTCCAGTTCAGTGTCCTACCCACAAACCATCCTTCTGCCACTTGACTTAAGTTTTTGCTTGAAGACCAAAGAGAATAATGCACGTCATTTTATTGCTAAGATAACTAGTAAAATGGTTCCTCATTTACAAATGGAACCTTTGTTCCATAAATGTAAATGTAACATTTACAAATGGAATTAACTAAATGCATAGGCGACACGTGCCTCCTGAAGCTGGGGGGTGGGGGGTGCTGGGCACAGCAACCACCTGCAGGTGGCAACGCAGGCATCGGTAATGAGGGCAGGCCAAGCGGGGACTGTCCACAGGCAGCCCGTGCACCCCCTTACGTGTCTATTTGCCCCATGCACCCACTATGAGTCACCTATGACTAAATGCCTGCCAGCATTAACCAATTACTTCTCTAGGTCACTGCACTGGCAGGGCATTAGCAGAGGCCTCATCTCCCCTGCTTTTACCTACAGCATCTTGTTGGGTGTTTCAGGTTTTGTGCCTTGTAGTTGCATGTGGAGTTGACTGTGAACACAAGGGACTGGACTTGATGGCTCAGGAGGCTCTTTCCAGTCTTGTATTCCTCTGGAATACTGGCAGTAGTGTCATCTTCAACATGTGCAACTGAAATCAGCGCTTTCTAATTATTTCACTAAAGCACGTCAACTAATGGTGAATGCAAGCATTAGGAGTTCCATATGCCCAGCACTCTGTTAACTGTCCATTTTTATCAATAAAAGGCCAAGCTGAGAACATATCACATACACCGTATTCCTCAATACCATACCCTGATGTTATCATAGCCTTCACTTGCTCCCTGCCTGTGACAACCATGTCCAACAGGGACCATATTCTGTAGCATGCCCTACCCCTTTCTTGCCATGTCCCTAAATTCCCTGGCAGGCCACATGTAGCATCTCTGCAGGTGGTCTGTTTTGACACCCCTACTCTAAGCCATTTATGTTACCAAACTGCTGAGTTTGATTGACCACAGTGTGAAAGACAGTGGACAGAGTGCCAGTCCGGGGACAAGCAGGGAGGGAGTACAGACATGATCTGGAGGACATGACTGTCACTATATTGGAACAACAAGGCCAGGGAAGGGAATGCACCCTCTATAAAGTACCCATGTTAATACCTGTAGCACAGTAATCTGTAACACTGTACTCAGATTAATGCTAATTCAAAGAGAAGAGTGCCCCCTTACTGAAGCATCAGTAATTCAACTATTAGTTTGTGGCAGGTAACAAGCAAAATTTTCCCTTAAGTAATTCAAGCACATTTTCTTTTTCCAAAAGCAGAAATCAAATCAAATCATTCCCATTTGCTCCTACTCTGTAAAAAGTTAGAGTAAATATTATTTGCAAAATATCTTTCTTGGCACACAAACAGGAAAACAAGCTTTTAAAACTTCCCCTCTAGACATAAAATGATAAATACTTAAGCACCAATTAATTACTAAGCAAAACATATATTCAGACTTTGAAAGAACCCTGGTTTAAAAAAAACCCCATACATAAAATATACATTAATATGTGATTTCCATTTAAATGTTAGAATTTTTCAAAGGAAATTATATTTGCTTGCATGACAGAAAAAAAGTGAATCAACAATTCTCATGCAGTTTTAGGAGCAAAAGAACTGAAAGCAAGAAAAGAAAATCAAATTATGAAAATGAGTTTATATGTGGGTATATCATATAGTCTATATTTTTAAATAATTGCACAAACACAAGACTACTCCAAAGCAGTTTCTGTAGAGATTTTCATGACGAAAGCTGCACAGAATCTTGTTATAATTTCTCTTTAGCTAGTATGACACTCTCTATCACTATCCATTTACTTATCTTTCGGCTTCACCCAGTTTCTCCTAAACTACTCCAGATTCTCTCCAGGAAGCCCCTTCCTTTCTGACCTAATTCAGAAACCTTTCCTTTGACTCTTTCAAGACACCTGTGACTCTCCAAGACACCTTGTCCACTAAGCTTCTCTTTCTCTCACTGTCTCTAAATTAAACCTTGCTAATTTTACTCATATAAATAAAAGTAGTGGTTTGACGCTATGAGTAAGGATCTCTGTCTAGGGAACTGTATAGCTAATTATGTATGAGGTACATGCACATGTTCTGTATTAAGTATGTATGAAATGCATATTGCTATTCATAACTTCAAAATAAATCCCAAACTATAGGTGTAGGGTTACTGCACGTTCTTTAGAGGCATCACAACCTTAGGCATCACAAGCTACTGTATGTCTATTTGGCAGCAAACTGGAGGCTTCACTTACAGGGATACTTCCAAATCCACCCACTAAATACTGTCACAGAATAATCTAAACCAGAAAATGAATTCAATATTTCTTTGACACTAGAGACATGCACATGGGTAAAAGCGTCAAATCAGTCAAATTCTGATCTGATTTGCACAGCAGAAGAGAGTGCACCCTTAGAAAAATTCCTGCAACACTCCAAGGATCTTAATGTGCTTTATTTGGGAGTAATTGTCGTAATAGTAATGCTCTTGGGGGAAAATATGTTCTTTAATTCTGCAGAAGGGATTTCTAAGGATTCTGAAGCAACCCAGTCTTGGGGGTGGGGGGTGGGGGGCAGGTAGGAGGGGAAGCACAGATGAACTTTGGAGTTCTTTGGCTGGAAAAATGAACAAGAGATAATCTTGAGGTTGGGGACTGGTGGGGAAAATGGAATTCATTTGGACATGGATGGGTTGTAGCGGAAAAATAATTTGGTTACATTTTTTAAGAGTTTGTTCCAAAACTTGCTAACATCATCACAAAGGCTCATGTTAACAGGCTTTGAATCCGGCCTAATCCCAAAATGTTGACACATTTAGAACATCCATGCCGTGAGCATAATTAACTGAGTTTAAGTGTTCACAGTAGAAATCTGGCACAGACCAGACCTTTGCTGATGCCTGTGGTATATGAAATACTCTACTCTGCTCCATCACACTGACTCCTCAATTTAAACAAACCTACTGAGACCCAGATTTCTTTCTTCTTCTTCTTTTTTAAATCCTGCATCTTCTACAGGGACCACGGATTTGGTTCTTGTAGCCCACCAGTGTTTACTATTACCAGTTCACACCTTAATTAAAATAAGAAGGTGGAGCCAAACCTTTCAATTGTTGTAACTGCTGTGCTCCATCAGATACAGTAGTTGTTTGAACCTGTTAGCAAATGACACTACATTGTACTGGAGTGACAAAAAAAAGCTCTTTGGGTGCTCTGGCTCTGAGATCTAGGGAGAGTCCTTTTTATACCTCACAGCATGCATTCTGATTTAACTCACAGCATATCTAGATAACAATAAGGCATTTCCTTCACATAAACTTCAACAGAAAACTAGAAATCACAAAAAGAAATGAAACCAAGGAGAAACAGAACACAACCACTACAGGACACATGGGAAAAGTTCACAAAAGGGTAATAGGAAAATGGACATGGAAGAGGACAGTATGTCAGAGACAAGGGGAAAAATAAGAAAGGGAGATCAGAGTCAAGACTATAGAGTTGTATTTAGATCAGCCATTAGCTTCAAGTCAAAGGAACTACCCATAAAAGGTGTTTATATCAGCAAGATGGAAAAAGCCATAATAATGACAGAGTCAAAAAGCTACATTTCAGTAGGACAATGGACTATATACAAATAATCAGTGGGTGCATCTACATGCTCATTAATGCGCTTTTCCTACTCCATATTAAATTTAGTACCTCTAAGGTGAGGTACTAACTAAATGCACATTAGGCTGCCCCAGTGTGTTGTAGTAAAAGCACATGGTTTTTTTAGTGACACTTAACGTGCAGTAGCCTAATTTTACTGCATATTAGCACAGTTTTTGCCAGGAAGCTGTAATGCTCAGTAAAATAGGCTACTGTGCATTAAAGCACACATTATTATAGTTAATTAGAAGTGAGTCACAGATAAAGCACACAAGGACATACAATGCGTGAAATAACAGCAGAGGGTGGATATAAACACATTTTTCTTACTTGCCAGCTTCTCACTTTTAAATGGCACTGAATGCTGTTGTATTTCATATTATGTTGAGATAAATTAATGACACACAGAGAGAACAGTGGTAAATGGTGCTAGCCGGAAACTTTAAACCCAGTCTCAGTTCCTTGTTTTGCCAGTGATATCCCTACATGTCCTTGAGTAAATCACTTCGAACTAAATCCTATTTCACTTGACATGCCTGAATGGCACATACAAGGATGTGTAACTGCAGTTTTTTTGACATTCACACACATTTTGCAATTTAGCTCTGGTCATGCAAGCATGCATGTCCCAATAAAACATGCTCGACAGGGCTGCAGTGGGCCTGGTGGTAGGCCTGCAGCAAAACAACATTACCCAAGAACACACATGATCTGGACATTTTAGTCACAGAAAAACCATGCCTAGCAGCCATTACAGGTCAGAAAAGGAAGGTTCCCCCATGTTAGGGGCACTTTCCCAGAGAGCTGAGATTGAGATTCTAGGCAATCTTCTTCAGCTCAAGAAGGGTTTGAATCTGCATTTCCTGCTTCCCAGCAAGATGCTCTAACTACCAGACCACATTTTACATGTCAGCCAGACCCTGCTTTATCTCCTTTGCCTGTCTTCTTGCCTGCTCTTTTATGAGACTTGCTCCTAGCAGCAAGCACCCCCACTGATAAGAAATCTGTTCTTGGAAAGTTTCCATCACACACACACACAGATTTCAACTATCAAACATTACTTGCATATTATGATTTTTGTTTGTAAATTAATTACGCTGTACACAGAATCACAGTCAGATCTATATGTATGACAGGATGTAATTAATTAATTCAGGGTCATGTATGGCTAAGGCATGAACTATACAATGGCTATGGGAACAATCGAACGAAGTACTTTAAAAAAATCCTGAGAATAAATCAAAAGTTATTCTAATGGGAAGGCATTTGAGAAGAGAAAGCATGATCATGTTAAAAAGTTTCAGGAACCATTTCATCAAACTAGGGGATCATGGAGCAAGCACCAACTTTTCATGCTAAAATTTAAAAATAACGAAGTTCAGGAAACAGTCAAATGTGTTTGCCTTACAGAATTTGCTGAAGAATTGTCCATATTTTTGAAAAGTCACTATATAACATTTCATTTTAACTGCAAATTAGAGAGAAAAAATCCCTAAGAATTGTTTTTATTATTTCTACTTTAGATGCTAAATTGATATCCTAGTGAGTGAAGGTCCTGGCCCATAGAAGACATCATGAGTAGACTTCCCGACGTAACTTTCCAGTCACAGCACAATTTCAGAGCAATTACCCCTTAGTGGACAGTCTTGCCTTTTCTCTGCGCTGTTTTGCCTTCGTGCCTCAAATGCAGAAATTGCCAACTAGTGTTAATAGCAATGACAGCTTAGATGAGGTTGGATAGATATCTGGCTGGGGTATTATGATCCCAGCACTCGTTCCTGCCCAGGGCAGGGGGTCGGACTTGATGATCTGTTCAGGTCCCTTCCAACCCTAGAAACTATGATATGAACCCATGTTCAGTTAAATAAACTAGATGGAGGCTGGACTCCCATTTAACTCTAGCTGATCACCATTCATCGGGGGAACGATATTCATTCACTGGTGACCTGACCTGAATTTTAACCAGGGACAGAAGGAGATGCATCTTTCTCTATTTCATTTCCAAACCCTTGACTATGGCTAGTCAAAAAAAAATTCAAAGTTTCAATATTTTTCAATGAAACAAAGAGATTCCCTGCTATCCCCCCCCCAATATGCTCACATTATTTTTCCCATTTTCTGACGCTCTTCTCTGAGCTGCCCGGCCCCTTCATTCTTAGAATATGATGTGTATTAATAAAGATTAAATAAAACACCAGTCCCTCCACCCAATCCAAAATCATTTTATGCAAAACATTAAATAAGGAGGTAAACAGGGAGACAGTGTAATAATAATAATAATAATAATAAGCTTCAATTCAGGACAGCTAGGTTCTCCTAGCAGCTAGGCCATGGACAGGGTACTCTGTCTCTTTGTATATGCTTCTCTCCTCAGCATTTTGAGTACCACTGCCTAGGATGTACTCTTAGATGGGGAAAGACTGTGGCTATGTATTTATAACTGGCACAATAGGGACCACTCTGGATTGGGACCTCTAGGTACCATCACTGTACAACCATAACAACAAATGCAGAACCAGATAGCAATCAGCTTATATCAAGCTGAATTTCAGGGCACAATGTGCAGTACAACGTTCTATAATAGTTAAAAAGGTATGCAGGCTATTTATCAAAGGCAGTTTGTTTAAGCATCCACTGTGTTCTCAGTTTTAACAAGGTACTCAATGTACTGTTCACCATCAAAGAGGTATTTATAAACTTAAAGTAATCAATCCCCACAGGTACAGGGAATTCTTTTATCTGCCTTATAGGACTAAGCTTCTTAACCAGCAAAAAGCAATCAGGAAGCAGGACTATGAGAGCCAAAGTTCTCTGATGTAAATGCAAGTCTTTCCATGGACTTGAGATAGGTTGTATGCCAATTTGTGAGAGGTAAGAATGGAAACATTATTTTTATTAAGCCAAGAAAACAAAATGAGCTGGCTGTTCCAAAGATATTCTAAATGAGAGTTAGGAGGTTGTTGCTTAGGCAATTTACCAAAATTCAACTTAATAGCTTTACAGCTCTTCAGTTATCTTGTGCATCCTTTTTGAAAATGATGGTACCAGCATCTGCTGTAAGAAAACTACCTGGATCCCAGTAATATGTGCATTTGGAATGGAAGACAAGTTATGATGTATACTGCATTTGAGTAATGAACATCTATTCTTTTGTTTGTGGTGACATGTGGCTGTGAATTTCTGCGAAGAAAGGATAGGTACATATACCCCCTATAGCAGTGCTCATAAATTATAGGTTATATATTTCAAAATAATAAAGAAAATGTGAGGCTGGAGAATTTAATTTTTTACACAAGAGTTGAAAATCTATTTTACTGCTAACCAATATGTCCTGTAGGAAGAATAATCCTCTATTGTGCTATTATAAAAAGGCATTTCGAAGCTATATGGGTCCCTAAGCTCTGCCCTCTTCCAAAGAAAGATCAGTAGCTTGATTGATCTTTGCAATGGATGAAAGGTGCTCTGATAGAACTAAAAACAGAAAGAATAGAGAGGACAAATCATTTCTTGCAAAGAAGCCCATGGGAAGGCAAGAAGACTCTGCAACATCTCCTATACCCACAAATAAAGAAACTCACTAGACCCATGAGCTAGCAGGCATGCTTGGTTGCCTGTCTCTGAAGCTCCACACATTGCCCTCTCTAGGGCTTGCCTGTCTTTGCCCAAGGCATCTGCGAAAAAGCAACTGAGGACGGTGAGAGATGGAAAGAAAGTAAATAAAAGTCCCAAACTGCATGAATATTATGCAGTAATTCCACCGGAAATCTGACAAATCTCCAAGCAGGGGCAACACGTAGGGGGTGCATGTGAGTACATGTGCACCCCCTGAGCGTGGCGGTGCACCCCCTGGAAAAAGGCACCACCGACACTGCCAGTGCACCTGCAGGCAGTTGCCGCTCACCACACCACTGTCAACACCGCCAGCGGGTGCTGCTGTCACTGCCGGCAGCGCCTGCAGGTGGTTGCCACCCCCTGGTCTGTGCTCACTACCCCCACCCCCCATTGCCGACAGTGCCAGTGGCATCTGCAGGAGCTCCACACTTACCGCCACTGGGCTCTCACTGCCACACTTCCACTGCCACCAGCACAGCCATGCCCACCCAGCCACTGGGGGCACACACTGTTCATGTCTCTAAGGAAGGGACGATGCCACACTGTATAGTTCTACTTTTGGGCTACGTACAGACAGTCAAAAAGCCCTAGGCTGAATTGATTCAGTCTTTGCAGGTTAGTCTAAACTGCAGAGATTAAATTGAAACAGATGTGAACAGACATTTACTTTTGATTCAGGAAATGCAGCTACATGCCAGCAGTGGCTTACGCCAGAAGCTGGGGGGTGCTAAAGCACAGTTTTCTGGTGCATAGCCAGCATGAGTTTGTTTCTTTTTTTAATATAGCCAGCATGAGCTGTGTGGTTGTTTCATCTTCCTGCTGCTCCTGAGGTGTCTGGGATTTGCAGTCCAAAATTACAGCAGCAGGGCTCTGCAAGGTTGCTCATCACTTCCTCTTCCTGCTTCCAGGTGCTTCTGAGATTTGTAGTCCACAGTTGCAGCCAGCAGTAAGTTTGAGCAGGGAAAGGGATGTTTAACCCTCCTCCCTGGCCCCAGACCGCAGCCAGGGTTTGCCTGGAGGAGGAAGGTGGGGAACAGTATCCCCCACCTTACCCTGCACACTGGGTTGCATCCCCAGCCAGGCTTGCCCCTCACCCCTCCCCCCCAATCAGCCAGCCTTCACTGCTCCAGCTAGGGAGCAGAGGTGCGGGGTCAGCCCTGCTTTCTGGAGCAGACAGCACAGCGCAGCACAGCCCAGGGCTGGAAAGCATGCTGGGGGACTGTGTTTTAACTTGAATCAGGAATGGGTCTGGGACAGAAGTTTCATAAACCGGTTCGACCAAATCAGTTAAGTCTGATAGTACGTTCATCCAGGTTTATCTTAAACCAGTTTCAGCCATTTTGAAACTGGTTTATGTGCACTGAACTTCTGTTCTGTTACAGGTTTAAACCAGTTTATGATCACTTAAACTGGTTTATGTGTAACTTCTGTTCCTAGCCCTGGTGACACCCTTTTTTATCCCCATTAAAAAACTATGGGGGTTTACACAGTATGCATGAATGAAGTACAGCAGTACACCCCATCTCTACCATGCAAGGGAATGTTCCCTAAGATGCACCATGCTAGCTTTATACCAGCTGGCTCCTAAACCAGAAGCAATATAGCCACATTAGTGCAGTGCTGTGTGCAGACTGATAAGCTCTGATAAGAAAGTCTAATTCCTTCTTGCTTTGCACACAGGCAGAGATGTTCTATTGGCAAGATTATTTTACCAGTTTAAGATGAATAGCTGCTTCTGTGCTAATAAACTCCTTTGACCCTACTTTTTGTGTAATGTAGTTTGGTAGACAAATTAAAAAATGGAGGGAAATGAATAGAGCCAAAACTTTTGCAATCCCAAGCCAACAGAGAGTTTAACTGTTCTATAGCAGCAAAGCAAGTAGGAGAACAAGAGCTCAAAGCTAAAAAACTGAAAGAACTTAAACCACCTCTCTCTTGCTATCTAAGACTGCTTAAGGATGTTAAGAGAAAACAGAACTGTGGCTAAGTTCCACGTTATTTTATGAAGATGTATAGAAACTGAGGTTAAACAGTACCTTAAGAAACAGAAGATGTATCAAATTGAGGGAATCATTTCAAAAATTGATTTTTTTTAAAAAATCCAGAAAGGCAACCACCAAATGGAGTTAATTCTATTGGGCTTGTTTAAAAAAAAAAAAAAAAAATCAAACAAATTATAATTGATTTTATTTTATAAATCCTTAATTTTGCTATTTTAATTTAGATAATTAAAATATCTAAATGATTTATATATTTCTCTAAATAATATATTGTTATATTTTACATGTATCACTTAAACTTTGCATGTAAAATTCAAATTTTAAGCTGCATGCTACACTTGCATGAACTGTCAGACAGGGTGCTATTTTATCTAGCAACATGATATGCCTGCACAAATGCCTTTTTTCAACATCCAAAACTTTAAATGTGGAAATGTACTTGGAGGGAAAATGTCACTTATAGTTGTAGGAAGTTTTGCAATTTGTATTTCTCTCATGCTGAGTAGCTAGACTGCTTTAAATGATGCTTTTTTGACTTTGGATCCAAATAACCATTTACTAATCAAGAATTGCCAGAGTACAGCAGTGCCCTGGCCATACTTGACCTCTCAAAAACATTTTGAGAATCCACATTAATATGATGCTGGCTCTGTCAAGTAGGGACTCCATGAGGGAATGCCTATCCGAAGATTTCTCGTGGTTTTTCTGTGTATTTGCATTCCAGGAGTGGACTGGGCCTCAGGGCCAAGCCCTATAATCCTAATTCAGACAAAACTGTAGGAAGAAATTAGATGAAAATATGATAGAAGTGAAACAAATGGAGTTAACAGCTCCTTCAGATTTTATTTTACAGGTAGGAGTTATTGAATGGATCTATTCAGGACATAAGATGTTGCACAGTTTACCTAGGCACTGATACCACACCCCCAGAAAGATATTTATGGATTTTCTCGTATGCTGGGGATATAATTTGGAAATTAATAAGACAATTTGTTGTGGTGCTGTAAACTTGATGTTCTGTTTTTGCTGTGGAGCTGCAATGTTAAGAGCCAATACCATGACAACAAGGCTTCCTCAGTATTACTGATTGCATTAACAATGTGAGGTCATGGAGCTTTCTAGGACACCAACCTCATTTTCAGTATTGGCAAAAAAACAAAAAGGCAAAACAAAAAATGTACTAAATGGGTTTGTCATCATCTTCCACATTACCAAAAATGTTTCTTACAAAACTGTGAAAGCAATGCACTACATACAATGAGTAACAATAAAACCAGGAAATCAAATATGTTAATAGATTAAGTTCTTGGATACGCAGTAGGGTACTTAGTTGCATAACTTCATTGACTTCAAGGGACTGATGCAGGTTAACATCAGCTGAAGATTTGGCCATTTATTTCCATTGTATCGTGTAAACCATCACAGAACATGATAGATCATGATGGGCTAAAAAACGTGACAAGGGGCTCCCTCAATTTTTTCTGGTTCGATCAACATTTTACATGGCATTTTGTGAGCAAAATACTCTACCTTCAAAATTTATCAATTTTGTATTTTACCTTTTATGTCCCACAACATGCAGCAACGCAAATTTATCTGAATACCCAAAAATCCATAAATAATTGATGTCCAGCCCAGTTCAAGAGTCTTTCTGCTTTCTTACCTAAATCTACATATACTTCCACCGACCGAACAAGTCTCTACCACCAGCATTCCCCCCCGCCCAGTAGGTTATCAGGTTTCCCTGTCTTAGAATTATTTTTTACACAGACATGATGAATGCAGCTGGATAGTTCAGTGGCCTCTGCCAGCCCTGACAATAGCATCTTACCATGTCTGTTGGTAAAGTGACTGGCAAGGTAGGAAACAGGTCCACAGTGGTCACTGTTGGAGCACATTTTAGTCTGGGCTCTTGAGACAGAGCATACAAGAAGGCAAATTAACTCTAAATGACAAAGTACAGACATGGGATAATGAAATGGGTGAACAAGTCTCCCCTAGCTGATGTAAAGAGTTGCTGCTGGCTGGAAATGCATACCAGCTGTTCATACTCAAACCAGTCTGTAGCCAGCTAGGAAATGGAAAGTAGGGGGAGAAGAAAAGGAGTGCACAGGAAGGAACTTCCACACATAGTAGCTGCTTTTACAGGGTGGCATCTACTAGAGAGGCAGCAGCCAACTTAGTCTCAGTACCAGGCAGGCTAAACCTGTTAACATGCAGAGTCACCCTTAGCATTTTGAGTAGGCTTTTTGTTTCTTTTTGTCATGCTTCATCTCAGATGTGGCTGATATCTGACCTTCACCTACCACTATCCTCAGGTCCAGCCCAAGGATTTTGCAGAACAATAGTGAGGATGATTTGGGAACTGTACAGAAAAAGCACGTGTAAGGCAGGTGAGAGAATAGTTAGCTTGGCCTCTGCAGTCTCCTGGTACAGACATGGAGCCTGGCTGGTTGCTCCATTTATCCTTAGCCTTCAGGCTATCCTGAATTACACATTGAGGGGCTCTCTGCAGAGAAAAAAGATCTCCACCAGGGGTAGGCAACCCCCGGCATGGGTGCCAGAATATGGTATGCAAAGGCATGTGTGCCTTGGGGCAGATAGCAGGGAAGGGGCAGGGGCTGTGCTGCCACAAGAAGGATTGGGCCCCTCGGCTCCTTCACTGTTTGTCCGTGGCACACCAACATCTTACAAGTTGAGGTTGTGGGTGGTTTTGGTACTCTGCTCAAAAAATTTGCTGACACCTGGTCTAGACATAAAAAAAAAGAAAGAAAGAAATGAAGCAACTAAGATGGCTCCTTTACAGGGGCCTGCAGCAACTCTGTTAATATAGAACCAGTATTCATGGAAAGATCACGCACCAGTCCCTTCTAGGCTTGGTTTAAAAATAATGAGGTGTTAATGAATAAGTTTGGAGCTCCTTTTACTTGCATTTTGGTTTTTAAGCCTTTATGGTTCTTGCTTTCAATTTGTCCCTGCAACCGTGCGTGATAGAAATATCTTTTGTTTTCAAACGAAAGCTGTGATTCTTTTATATATGAAGCCGCATCACCTGGAGCCCTGTGTTTAAGAGATACCAAACGTCATGACATTCATGAGAAATCACAAGTGGACAGCAAAGTGGAGCTCAGTGGAGCACCTAAACAGTCCAACTGACTGCAAATAGAGCATTCACATGGCTCAGGGTTAGACAGCTTGGTTAATGCCGTGAGCCAAAGCATCTTGTGGAATCAGGGCCTTTGTTACTATGATACAACGTGTGTTATTTCATGGTATCTATGTCATGTTGGCATGGAAACTGCATTGCAAACAATAGCAATTACATGGTATCAAGTAATTTCCTGATTACCAAGTAATTCATTTGCATCACTAATATACTTTGTCATGACTTTTTTTTCATAGCAGATGGAAATAGATTAGTCCACAAGGTATTGGTAGGCTTAGCAGCTTTCTCCAAGACTACATTTTCTCCTGACATGAACGACAAGAATTAAGTAGTCCCTGTTTAACTACCTTGTAAATCATTTTAATGAATAAGAATGTCTTTTAGATTAGCAGTGTCCTCCATCCTAATTATTCCTGAGTAAGAGAGGAAAACAATTAAAATTAAAACATTTTTTCCAGCCACTTGGTTTGAACAGTGTTTGGCATTTCTGAGGTGAAATGCCTTGATTCAATAAGTACTTATGTAAAAGACAATTAACAGACCGAAACAAAAAGGGAAACAAAAAGAAAAGAATCACAGGGCCAGATCCTGGCCTACAATAAGGCTTCTTTGCCAGGAGAATGCTGGGTGATGGTAAACTGACATAGTCAGTGATATACCATATTTTCTTATATACAATACATCCCTGAATGTGAAGATATTTACGTCAGAAAGGCAAATGAAGAAAAAACAGGTATTTCCTTTTTCTTGAGTAGCAGCAGGTAACCCTGCTCATTGTTCTGCTTTCTGTGAGTTGCATGCACACTTATTTCGGCTTTTGTTCAACAGAAGGTTAAGCGGCAGGTACTGTGGTTACCACATTTCCTTGCTTATAACGTGCACCACAATTCACAGAAGCTATTTTGGGGGGTGGGGGGGAAAGTGTGCATCATACGTGAGAAAATATAATATCACCCAATCCAGGCCTCAAACTAGAGTGTATGGGGACATACTGTCATGCTGTAGCAATCTGTGGCTCTGTATGTATCTTTTAGGGAGCCCTAATACTGCTTCTATTATGCTGGCAGCTGAAGCAGCCCCAAATATTTCCTGCTTCTTGATGCAAGTGTACTTGCTTGGCTTAGGTCAGCAGTTCTCAACCTTTTTAGACCCAAGACACCCCATGTAACCAACCTGGGACTTGGCTGCAGCGCTCAGTGCTTTCTAGCAACCTGCTAAGGTTTGTCTGTCTTCCCATCAATCACCTCCCTTGCACTTGCCTGTCATGTCTTGAGGAAAATACCACTTTGAGAGGCCAGTCATTCTTTGTAAGCTGCTCCTTCTTGATTTGGTTCGCTCAATACTTGGTGCAAGAGACCACACTACCAACTGGCTGCTGGTTTCCTGGGTCTGCTCTAACTGAGTCCTATCTTGAGGCCTAATCAAGACCAAACTAGCTTTGACCCACCTGGCTTCTAAACCAAGCACAGGGAGTAAGCCAATGTCTAATGCTGGTGTTCTATTAGCTTGGGTACATGCTCAGCCTGGTAAGCTTGTAATAGCCTCCCCTCTCACCATCTCTGCTCCCCATACACAAGGCTGGGAGGCCTTATTTCCACTCCCTCATGCTCACAGAGCTGGGAGCCCTCAAAGCCCCTACCACCAATCATTATAGACAATACAACCCAGTAGCAAAGGGCCTTTCCTTGGAGCCTGCCCCGTTTCAGCTGCTAGATCCCACACTTATTGCAGCCTCCACTCACAGTTTAACTCAGGGAGCACAGTCCATGGCAAGGAGTTCCTCTTTCCTCCACAGTGCAGGCTGGACTTTCCTGCTCTAGCCAGGAGTGGAGCTTATATAATCTTGGGCTCTGCCCTTTCTGGATCACAAAAGTCTGAGTTTAGATTAGATCTCTTTTCTTAAAAAAACTTATAAATTTTTCTTTTAATTAAGAGCATGAAGATAAAGCACAAACACCAATGTTAAGGCAGTGTTCCAGTTTAAAATTATGGGAACACCAGAAGCCAGAAAATAAAAATACTTCAGGGTCACAGCCCCACAGGCTAGGGACAGAAGTTACACATAAACCAGTTTAAGTGATCAGAAACTGGTTTAAACCTGTAACAGAATAGAAGCTCAGTGCAAAATGGCTGAAACTGGTTTAAGATAATCCTGGTTGAATGAGGTATCAGACTTAACTGATTTAGGTCAAACCAGTTTATGAAACTTCTGTCCCAGACCCCATCCTGGTTCAAGTTAAATCAGAGTCCCCCAGCATTTTGCAGCCCTGAGCTGGGCTGCCTGCTCCAGAAAGCAGGGCTGGCCCCACCCCTCTGCTTCCTAGCTGGAACAGTAAGAGCTGGCTCACTTGCCTCCTTCCCTCAGCAAACGCCTGCTGGGGTCTGGAGCCAGGAAGGGGAGTTAAACTTCCCTTCCCCTGAATGCAGAGCTGCCTGCTTACTTAGTGCTGGCCCCAGCTCTGAACTACAAATCCCAGAGGCACCTGGAAGCAGAAAGAGGGAGTAATGAGCATTCATGCAGAATCCTGCTGCTGTGATTCTGGACTACAAATCCCAGAGACCTCGAGAGCAGCAGGAAGAGGAAGCAAACACACAGCCCATGCTAGCTATGTGCCAGAGCCATGCTCTAGCACCCCCTGGCTTGTGGTTTGAGCCACTGCAGGCACATGCCTGCATTTCCTGAAACAAAAGTTAATGTCTGTTCACTAGCTTATTGGTTCAACCTTTGCAGCTTAGACTAACCTGCAAAGACTGACTCAATTCAGCCTTGGGCTTTTTGACTGTCTGTACTTAACTACATTGGCATGGGTACAATGGTCTGACTTCAGGATAGGGATGAAAGTTTGTAGCACACCTGAGAGGAACTGCAACCAGCAAAGTAGTTGTCCCCCTTTCTGCTTAGCAGCAGCAATCTCTCCCATAAGCAATTTAGGAAGGGAAATAGTTGCTGCAGGACCCCAAGCAAAGCCCCTTTCCTGCAGGCTGGATGCAGGGGCTGGCTATGGGAGACTATTTGGTGACTGAAGGTAGTAGGTGTATGTTTGGCCTGAGCAAGAAAGGCAGTGAACAGACTATGGAAGCTCCCTGGTGCATCAGTAAGGATGCAGCCCCAAGCACCTGCTCCATGCCTGCACTCAGTCCAGTCCTGTCATCCCGGGTTTCTGTGCCGCACTCCATACTCACTTAGCAGACCCCACTTCACCCTGTGCTGCATTCTTGAAGACAGCTGTAGCTAGTTCTTTACTGGCTTATTCTCCACAGGCTGTTCTGTCAGCACTGGGGCTGCCAACATAGTTTCATAGTTGGTAGGGTTGGAAGGGACCTGAGCAGATCATTAAGTCCAACCCCCTGCCATGGCAGGAAACACTACTGGGGTCAAATGACCCCAGCAAGGTGTTCATCTAGCCTCTTTTTAAAGACCCCCAGGGTAGGAGCCAGCACCACTTCTCTTGGAAGTTGGTTCCAGATCCTAGCCGCCCTGACAGTGAAGTAGCGCCTCCTGATATCTAGCC
>NW_017729025.1:137506556-137515580 GCF_001723915.1 Gavialis gangeticus
ATGCATCTGTGGATGCATGACAAGGTACGGTTGGCCTTCCTGACCGCGTCCCCACACTGTCGGCCCATGTTCATTTTGGTATCAATAATGACTCCAAGATCCTTTTCTGCCTCTGCACTGACAAGAAGGGAGTTCCCCAGCCTGTAGGTATGCTGCTGGTTCTTCCTCCCCAGGTGCAGTACCTTGTACTTGTCAGTGTTGACAAGTACATCATCTAGTACAGGTAGGACTGATGCAACCAGCCTCTGCCTACCATGAGCGACTCCAACAAACCCAGGTGCAGGGCAGGGGCAGTTCATGCCAGACCACTTTCTGGAGGATCCACATGCACCATGACACCCTTAAAAGTAGGTTGCAGCCCCCAGGATTGAGAATCTACAGTTCAGGGTTTTGTAACAGTAGGAAATCAAATTCTTTGCTTATTGCCTTCTGAATTCCACATATCTCTCCAAAGCAAAATGGAAATGTAAAGAGTCAGAAGAGCTTCTCCTGTGAGATCATAACTCAGCTCCTCCAGACACAGGGCATAACATCAAAATTACTTAGCCACTAAAAAGTATTAAGAATTAATTTCTTCTTAATGGGACCAAACATACAAGATCCTGTGTGCACAGAACTCCCAAAGAACTCAATAGGAGCTCTTGTTTGGACAAGACAGCTTGACCTTGTCTGAACCCAAACATTTGCAGATGAAGAAGATTTAATGTTTTCATTTGTGTTCCTTTGTACATTTGTATGAGAAATATTGATAGCACTAATGATAGTAATTACTGCAATGAATGTAACAGCTGGTACCAGCAGCTGAACATATGCTTAGACTTTGTGTTCTTTCTATCAGGAGTCAGGTGGCTCAGAAAAATCAGTAATGGCTAGCTCTTGCTTTTCCTGTCTTAGAAGTCTATCTCCAACAATTCTATTATTTGCTGTAAAAACTTTGAAATTTGCCAGGAAATAATTACAGCTTCTCAGGACAGTGCTAAAAGATCTGCACAAAATGTTCAAGAGAGACCAAAATTGGCAAGCTCTAGTCTTTTTACTGCCCTCCACCAGAGACATAGCAAGCTCTTTCAGCCCCATGGCAAAGGTCAGGAAAGTGGTTCAGTCAGCAGTGGCTGACCACTGCAGGAGGTGGGTTGAGAGAGAAGGAGAAGACAGAGAAGTCTTACCTTCCCCCACCCTATGAAAGACTGCCAGGAAAGGCACCATTCCACCAGGCATAGCCCCCTCAGATGCACTACTTGCCATGCGGCTGTGCGTGTCCAGCTCCTATGGCTAGGTTGTGCAGGGATGTGTCTGCCATGTCAAAAGACTCCTGGGAGGAGAGGGCCATACTGTATCCTCTTTAAGTCAGGGCCTGGGGCTGATGCCCCTCTCATTTGCATCCCCACCCCCACTCTCCTCCCAGTAACGCTACTGCTCTCCACACCCAAATATTTGAACACCTTCCAGGAGAGCATTCAGTGATGCAATTAAATTGTGTCACAAGCAGTTTTGTTCTTTTTCATCATCTTTCCCAGGGCACTAGGAAATGTCTCTTGCTCCTGCAGTGTTTAGGGATCTATTTAAATTGTGGTTTCATGGACTTTGTGGGAACCACAACATCTGAGATTGTCCACAAAATCAACAAAAAGAAAACTTAAAAGTAAAATGTTGGTTCCCATGTGGGAGGCAGTGGTCCTTGCTGCCTCTGCAGCTCAGCCTTGCAGCACACCTGGGAGTGGCAGATGCCAGCTGGTGGGGTAGCATGAAGGGCAGCAGAAAAGATGGTTGCTCCCCCGCAGGGCCTCTCTGCCAATCAGTGCTGAGGGGGCAGGGCCACATAAAGGGCAGCCAGCAGTCAAGATGGTGGCCACCCCCTCATTTCTCCTCTCCCTCAGGGCATCTCCACTAATCAGTGCCAAAGGGTCAGAGATGCCAGGCCCACCCACAAAATGTCCATGGAATTTGCTCTTCATGCTGTGACCAACCCATACAAATTGGTAAGTCTACCCATAATTTAAGTAGACCCCTAGCAATGTTCACTGCTGGGGAACAGATACAGATGTACTCCAAAGCATGATGCTGGTTCTAGCTGAATGTACTTGTTGGTCTATTAACCCATGCCCCATTCTAACCTTTTTATGTTCCCTGTTCTTTTGCTCTAGTCTCTGCCTATTTTGTAGTCAGTAGGGTAGTGGCATTGCGATTTTTTTCATATTTGAGTACAAGGTCTTTAGGATAACAGCATGTCTTATTTGTGTTTGTACAGTACCTTGCACAATGTAGGGACATCCAGCTACTTAATTATGAAATAAGCAATAACAGAACTGTTCACCTTCAGCCAATTAAAAAATAAATAAATAAAATGAACACCTGAGCTCCCTTCCTAACCCTGTCTCTGAATGGGCCCAAGGGAAATAGAAATAGCACAGGATTGGAGGGTGGATACAATAAAGATGTGAAAACTGCCAGTTTCCATCCCCACTGCCAAAGAACTCCCTTGGTGGGGCCTAAGCTAAATCATTAATTAGGTGTGAAGGAGGGAGGGCTAGTATATTGTGGCTGCTTTTCTGAAAACATCAACCTAGTGTTCAGCAGGTAGCAAGACAAATAAACTAGAAGGTATCATTAAGAAGAGAATTGAAAACGAAAGAAAAAATGCCTCTGTGCCACTGTGTAAGGTTGACCCACACCTTGAGTATTGTATATAATTCTGGTCCCATCTCCACTCCAAAAGGAACTAGAAAAGGTACAGAGAAAGGCAAAAAGGATGACTGGAAGTATGGAGAGGACTCTGTATGAGGAGAGACTAAATATGATAGAACTTTTCAGCTTATTTAAAAGATGATGGAGGGGGGCTATGATAGAAGGCTATAAGATAATGAATTATGTAGAGCTGCCAAAGCTCCCCCTAAGGCAACTGGCCTGACTGGGGCTGGTTGTTCTGGCCCATGGCTTATGAAGGTTGCTGGCTGCTTGTGTAGAGAATGTAAATAGGGATTTACTGTTTACCTTTGCTCACCATATTAGAACTAGGGAATAGACAAAGAGATTATTAGGAAGCAGGTTTAAAACTAATAAAGGAAAGTTCTTTTTCATACAGCATATGCTTAGCTTGTGGAAGTCATTGCCACAAGATGTTGTATGGGTCAACTATTTAACCAGGTTCACAAGATGATTAAATACATTCATACAGTGGGTATTAAACACAATAGAAGGGTTACAGCCTCAATATTAGGACTCCCTAGGCCGCAAGAAAGGAGGAACAGAGGATGAATGAAGTCATGCAAAAATACTCTTCCCTTAGCATCTGCTCTGTGCTACTGTGAGATACAGCATACAGGGCTAGATAGGCCTGTGGTCTGATCCAGTACAACAAGTGTACTGGATCAGCCAGCAAGGCCAGCTATACCTTGTCATGCATCCAAAGATGCATCTCAAACTGGTCCAGAGAGGTGATACTCCCCCTCTATGCAACTTTGGTCAGGTCACAGTTGGAGTACTGGGCACTGCACTTCAAAAGGGATGTGGCCAGCCTGGAGAGGGTTCAGAGGAGGGCCACCCACTTGGTGAGAAGGCAGCAGGACAGGCCCTATGAGGAGAGACTGAGGGACCTGAACCTGTTCAGCCTCAGCAGGAGGAGGCTGAGGGGAGACCTGGTGGCTGCCTAAAAACTCATCAGGGAAGATCAACAGCAAACAGGTAGAGCCCTTTTCTCCCCAGCACCACCTGGGGTGATGAGGAACAATGGTAATAAGCTGATGGAGAATAGGTTTAGGTTAGAGATCAGAAGGCACTTTTTTACAGTTAGGGTGGCCAAAATCTGGAACCAACTTCCCAGGAAAGTGGTCCCCACCCCTACTTTGGGCAAATTCAAGAGGAGGTTGGATGATCACCTGTCTGGGGTCTTGTGAATGCAGCATTCATTCCTGCCTGTGGCAGGGGGTCAGGCTAGATGATCTGTTCAGTTCCCTCCTGACCCCAACTACTATGAAACTATTAAACTTTTATATACTCCTGTTCTTTGAGGCACTGGACACCAGCAATCATCAGAGTGATGATGTGGCAGGGCACCTTTGGTGCCTGTCACTTTAAGGGCAGAAAACAGGCAGCAGCCAAGTGCCTGAGGAGGGCAGCCATTTTGGACCCAGGGCTATAAGCTGGGCTGCAGTTTGCTGCAGGAGGAAGGAGATAACATCAGGCTGAGGGGCTGCTCTGGCCATAGTCAGGAGGTAAGTGCAGAGGCTATAGGGTGAGGTGACCCCCTGTCCTGAGTAAGACATAAAACTGCACCCTGCTGGGGAAGGGTGGTCTGGTGGGGCATAGGAGCCTCCAGGAAATGCCAGGCTAGTTACCTCCCTGGTGAAATGTGGGTTGGGGTGCCTTATAACCCCAGCCCCACATCCCTGGTGGTATTCTAATGAGCAGAGGGAGCCCAGGCTCATTAAGGAGCCCTGAGGCAGAGCTCAGCCTGGAGGAGGGACCTGGGGCCGTCCCCAGTGGCAGGGTTAAAGCCTGGGGACGATGAGTAGTGAGACCCTGGGAGAGAGGGGCAACGAGCAGTGTGGCTCCTTCAGTGTAGGTGAGTGAGGAGGCCCAGTGCAGGCATAGTGGCCTGGCAAGGGGCCAGGAGTGAAATAGGCATACAGTTGTACAATTGCTCAGTCAATGCTCTGGTGAGGGTAGCAGCAGACACCCAAGAGACTGGGGTTGACCGAGGAGAGGAGAGCTAAGCCCAAAGCTGGGTAAGGCCAGGCAGGATGAGTGTGGCCCTGAGAGAGGGCAGTATGAAAGAGGATGAGTGACAGCCATTGGAGTAAATGGGACCCCAGTGAGAGAGGGGTGGCATGTGAGTGGCCTCCAGGGCTGTAGAGAAGAGCTACAACTGTGTGCCCAGTTTGCTTTCACCACAGGCCGTAGAAGTGACAGTAAAGTAAACATCTGTGAGGCATGGGACCTGTGGAGGGTAGGTCAGAGCGGGTATTAGGCCTTTGTCAGCAGGGCGAATAATGGGTAGCCTCCCACCTTAGTAACAACTCTCATATTTTTCCATCAAGGCATGGCACGCGAGCGAAGTGTGCGGTTACCCCAGGAGCAGGGCGGCTAGTGAAGACCTGATGAGGAGGCCACCCTGTTACAGATATGTTTAGGTGACATTCCTGGAGGGTAAGTTCAGTTCACATCCCTGTTTCCAGAGAGGAAAACCACTTCATTACTAACTACAAGCCATATTTTTTCTTAAAGCATCCTCTCCTGACCTTAGGATAAGAGCTAGAATAGGATCCATATTATTCTGACTAAAAAGGAGCCTATTCTAGCTCCTTATTAGATAAAAAAACTCTTTAATGCTCGCATGCTAAGTAGTTTGAATACCAAGAGGTCTAAAAATTTCACAACCTGCAATAATTAAATATAAGAATTGTTCTGAATACAGACAACAAAGCTAAAATCTCCAGTTACAGTTAGCTGTTCTGGCTGCCTCAGTCTCTGGTATTCACA
Organism: Gavialis gangeticus; assembly: GCF_001723915.1. Lineage (NCBI taxonomy): Eukaryota > Metazoa > Chordata > Crocodylia > Gavialidae > Gavialis > Gavialis gangeticus. The sequence continues at coordinate 137,512,035 of NW_017729025.1, forward strand.
GACTCCCCAGCATGCTGTGTAGCCTTGGCAAAGCCAGGAGGAGCACACACATCAACAGTCAATTTGCTGGCTGCTCAGGATAGCATTTCTTAATTCCATGAATTCTTTCCTGTTCTGTCCAAGATGAAGTATTTCATATGCCCCTTTCACACGGCTTTAGGCCATTATCCAATCAATCTGCCTTTAAGGGGTCTACAGAAGCACTTTAGATTTGCTTCTCCTTGGGAGATGTGTTCTAAAATTACCTTTAATCTCTTTCAAAATAAAGCACTTCCAGAATGTACGAAGTCCCTAGGGCTAAAACCCCTATACAGCAGTGCATTCAGGATTTAACTTGCTTTAGTTGAAAAGAACTAAATTTCCCAGCCCCATATTCTCAAACACACATCAGTTGCCATTTTCTTCTGGCCTCTAAAACTATTTGGACTCAGCAGCCTGTGGTCACAAAAACCACCTCAATACAAAATATATTAACTTCATTTTTGAATCCCTGTTTGGGATGTGCACAAAATAATAATTATTAATGATTATTATTGCTTTGCCTTATGCCCTTCAAGCTTAAAGAGAAGATTGGAAGGGAAAAGAACAGACAGAGGGAGAAATACGAGAAGAGAAGAAACAAAAAATTAGATGGCTGGTTGGAGGCCAAGTCAATGGCAACATGGCATTTTAAGCCATACTTTATAGTGGATCAATTTTATATTAGGGATCTTGGGTTACTTCCTAACCTTAAAAAAATTAATTCTTTAATGGAACAATTGTAGAATTTTTTAACCACACAATAGTAACTCGGTTCATGGGTACCGTAAATCTGTGTAACCTCAAGGAATATTCTGAGAGAACTTTTCTTCCGAAGGAATAAAAAATAGGGAAACTGCATCCATTAAATTGCAAGGGGTAGAATATTTGTACTTCACTAACTATTTAAGGATGATTGCAGGGAATTCTAAAATGCCCTCTCCATGGGATTATGTAAAGGAAACGGGTAGAATACATAAGTTACACCAGGAGTAACATATGTACAGACACTTCCCCGCCCCTCCCCTTCCCAACCACCCTCGGCCCCTCTGGGTTCCATCACTACAATGTTACTACAAAGGCCTGGTCTCTAAGGGGCTGTTTCTCTGCTTCCTCCCCACCCCCACAGAGATAGTTGTGAGCAACTGATGTTTGTTCTACAGATAATTGCTTTATTGTTTATGTAACGACCTTTGCTCTAAGCCTGATGACGAAAAGGACAAGACCTGCATTTAGAAGTGATACACTTTTCTTTTTTTCATTCATCCCATTATATGCAGTAATATATTCCCTTTATAACGTCAGTCCTTTATTCCCTATAAGACTGAAATAAAAGGAATTAGAAAAGTTTCAGCCAAATTATATAAACAGTCAGCAGGGGCCAACAGAAAGGGCACTGAATTGAGAGTCAGAGGACCTAGGCCATGAACAGACATATGTTTGTAGTGCTGAAAATGCTGTAGCATTTTGTAGTGCTGTGGACCACATTTTCAGACACTTCCCGCCCCCTCCCCTTCCCAACCACCCTTGGCCCCTCTGGGTTCCAGCACTACAATATTACTACAAAGACCTGGTCTCCAGCCAGGGAGCAACAAGCCAGGGAGCTTCTCTGCTTCCTCCCCACCCCCAACACCCCAAGTGGATCCTGTCTTTGAGCCTGATCACTTACAGCCTGCCCTCTCCTCAGCCAGGAATAGGGGCCACCAAGCATGTTATCCGTGGACAGTTATGCACCAATACATGAAACTTAGGAAAGACCTGAAAAAGAGGACATAATTTCCACTGACTCTCTTAATATGCGCTCAGTGACTCACCAGGCAATTGAGAAGGCACATGGTACTAACTTAGACTTTCTTTTCTGCTTCATCCCCACTCTGGTTATCTGATGTGACACTCCATATGAGGGATGTCAGCTATGACAAACCCTACTGGTCCTTTATGAAAAACGTAGCGTTTGTTCTTTATGAAATCTAGGCTTTCATGATGATAGCCCCAGAAACCAGTAACCCCAAATGAAAAACCTAGTTTTTCAAAAGAGACTTATCTGAGCAAGTCTGTGCGGCAAAAGCTGCAACATTTTAAATATACATGCAAAACCAAAAAGCTCCCAGTAGGCTAAAAGTCTAAGGAGATAGCAGTCTGCCAAAAGGAAGTTGTAAATTATGCTTCCAGAAATCTGGGTCTAAATCCAGTTGGGGAGAAAAGCTAAACTTCATCATATTGGTAACCAGAGTTCTGAAAAAAGTTTTTTATTAAATGTGAAACTGCAGGACTCACCTGATTTTGAGCTTCATTCCGAGCTATTACCACTGCTCCGCATAAGTCTGCAAAGATGTGCAAACATGGATCATTCTACAATGTCTCATCTAGATCAGATGAAACATGTTTTTTGATACACCGAGTAAATTTGAACCCAGAATTCAAAAAGCCCACCACCCCACAAGTGATACACATGTGGACAAAGAAAAACTGAAGAGAAGGGGTCACACAAACTCTGAATAGATCTAAAAATGACATTGTCTTATTAAATAGACAGGAAAGGCACACTACTTTCTGTAGATCCACAACCACAAGATTCAAATATTTTGATGGACAGCATTCTTTAAGCCAGCATTCTTTAAACTCACCTTGTACCTTCAGGCTGATCCAGACCACAGGGCTCCTTGCAGGCCAAATGGAGCCTCAGATATGAAGATGCTGCAGCAGCAGCTCTGAGTCCAACTTGGCTGCAGCTCCAGCTCCAGCTCCAGCTCCAATCTGGCGCATGTGGCAGCAGCTCTGACTCCAACCCAGAGCATAACTCCCCTGGCTCTAACCTGGAGCTCATGGCAGCAGCTCCAGCCCCTGCCATCTGCCCCATGATGGAGCCAAAGCTGCTGCCACTCTATGCCCTGTGATGCAGCAGTAGCTGCAGCTCCAGTTCTAGCATGGAGCATGTGGCAGGGGCTTGCAGCCAGAGAGGTAGGGCTGCAGCAGTGCAGACAGGCAAAATGGTCAGAGGGTGACTGAGGCTATGTCAGCCCTCACTCACTCTCCTGCTACCAATCCTTATGTCCACTGGGGCCTGAGGATCCCAGATTCTGTGGCAGGTAACTCCCCCAGATCACACCAGCAGTGCAGATAGATTGGATCTGGCCCATGACAGACATGCTTTAAGTCTACTGGAATGTGCTGGTTTCTAGGGCTGTGCGAAGCTTCAGTCCCTGATTCAATTCAGCAGAGATTCAGCCTGATTTGGTGGCTGAATGTCCAAATTGAATCAGGAGACCCTTTAGTCTCTCTGAATCAAATCAGAGTGCTCCAAATCAATTCAAAGAGATTCGAAAATATTCGGCAATTTGGACAAAGACACAGCTTTAAATGTTTTTTTCTACATACATCTAGGTAGCAGGCCGTTTGTGAGTGCTTCAATGCTAGGGTGCATGGAGTATCTCACAGCAGTGTGGGGGGCTCCCCAGTTTGCTCAGCAGCAGACCCAGAAGTGGACCAGAAGTACTTCTGGTCCACTTCTGGGTCTGCTGGGGAGTG
>NW_017729025.1:137520580-137524500 GCF_001723915.1 Gavialis gangeticus
CCCTATCTGGCTTGGTGACTGGTGACTCCTGGGTCTGGGGGGACACCTGGGATCCCCCCCGCAGCCAATCACCAAGCAAGAGGGCGCTGGGGGGTCCCCTGCATGCACTCCCTGGGTTTGCCGCTGAGCACATGGAGGGCCCGCCGCACTCCTGTGGGACGTTCCATCCTCCCCAGCATTTACGAGCTGCACTGGTACCTCAAGGTATGTAGAAAAAACATTTAAAGCTGTGTCTATGTCCAAATCAGCATCGAATCTTCAGATTCGGATTTGGCTGAATTGAATCAGGGACAGTGATCTGAATCCAAATCCGAATCAAATAGGGCCCGCTTCACACACCCCTACTGGTTTCTGCCATTCATTACGCTACATACTACAGAAATCTCTACCCCACAAAGTAGGAGGCAAGGGTCTGTTGTGGCCAAAATCTTGTTTAAATCAATTTCTCCCAACTATACAGCTGGCCCAATAAAAGATACTACCCACAAAAATCCTTGCCTCTCACATACTTCCAGAACCCTCATGGCTAGAACATCACTCCAACACTACCCTAATGCATAGACTAGCATCTTCCCTCTCATAACAAGGGCCACACTTACAGAGAAGCTCAGCTACCATTTAGACACCTCTATAGAGTGGGCCAGATTTTCAAAGCAATGGCCTGAGCTTATTTGAAAATACAGACATCAGTGTTGATGGGATCTAAATCCTTTTGAAAATCTGGCACTTATTTTGAAGCTTCACTGCGAGATGTGTTCTTTTGAAAACAGTCCTAATTGTCCATGCACTTTAATGTGCTCTTCAGATAGCATAGCCTTAGGACCAATCTTAGGATTGCTTTTTTGCAGATTTAGAACCAGCTACCTGTCTGGTTTACAAAACACTTAGGGTTAATTGTGGCTGACATGTGCAGGCTGGAGAGAATGAATGCAAAGAGCTTTGCTACTTTACACCTCCACATAAGGGAAAGGACATCATTTGCATCTTCTTAGTGACTTTGCTGGGCATGTCTATACATGTCAATTTAAGGCACATTAAGAGTGTGGGTCTACACATGCACACCTTTAAAGTGCCTTAAAAATGATGATTTTAGGCTAATCATGCCTAAATTTGATACCCGCATAAAGCAGGTATCAAATTTAGGTGTGATTAATTAAGGCACCTTAACCCATGTGCTTAGGGTTAAAGCCTTAAAGTGCTTTAACACTGTCTAGGTTAACTGAGTGGGCCAGAGCCAAGCCTGCAGGGCCACACACTGCCACCAGGTGCCAAGACAAAGCAGCAGGTGCTGTTCTCCAAGGTGCAGACACTGGAGCTGGAGTGACAGTTCCAGAAGCAGCAGTACCTCTTTGTGTGCTGACTGACTTGGGACTAAGTTGGCAGAGGAGTGGGAGACACAAGGGCTCCTGTCAAAGCACAAGGGAAAGACCCCCCACTGCGACTCCCTGCAGGGGAAGGGGGCAGCACAGCAGGCAGGGCTTTTGCTAGCAGCTCTCTTACACCTCTCCCTCAGGACACCTTGCTGCTCACCTGGGATTCAGAAGCCCTTAGAAGCCTGCACAGGCGCTCCTGTCTGAGACAGCAAGCAGGCTGGGACTGTGTCTGCCCCCAGCACCCGGCATGGCTTTCTGTGCTCCACCCAACTCTGTCCTGGGCAAGCAGTTGGCCTCCCTGTTGGATGACGTTGCCCACAGGAAAGGTGGTATGAGCTCCTGGGGGCTCTGCGCGGCTCAATCTGGGCAGGCTGGACGCAATGGAGGTGGGGGCTAGGTGCTCTCCTAGGCCTGCCTTATATATGGCCAAGCCCCCATCCACATTGTGCCCATCCTGCCCAGGCTGAGTTGCGCAGAGCCCCACTCCAGCTCCAGTGTCTACACATTGCAGAACAACACCCATTACGTCTTCTTGGTGATATGCAGCAGCAGTGTGGAGCCCTGCAGGCTCAGCTCTAGTCCATTCTCATCCAACGCTGAGGAGACAGGAACACAGGGAAGGGGTTACAGCCAGGGCTAGGGCTGGGGCCAGGGTGAGCCAATCGCCTTTGGGGGGACTGTAGGCTCCCACCCCTTCAGCCAGCACTGGGCTGCACCACCCATGGGCTTCAGGGGGCTGTCCAGGGTGCTGACCAGGGCAGGCTGCAAAGGCATTTGCCCAGCAAGCTGCATTAAGGAGCACATGTAGGCATGTGCCTAAAGGCGCATTAAATTTAGGCACACATAAATTCACGTGTAGACATGTCCACTGCAGAGCTACCTAATTAGCTCCACAGTAAATGTCTCAGCGTCTACTCGTATGGCCCTCTTTGGCTGCAGTAAGCTAATAAACTCCACCGCAGGTTGGAGGCTGGAACACAAGGGTGGTCCAGTGCATGGCTAGCTGGCAGGTAGCCCCCACACTGAAGCATCCTCATGCCATAGCCAATCCCATCAGTGTCTACATGGGCATTGCTGTACACTAAAAACTCTGCTGCAGGACAGTACTGGTAAACAGTTCATGGGTACTAAACAAGTACTATCCTGCAGCAGAGTTTTTTAGTGTGTACGTATGCATATGTAGACACTGACAAGACTGGCTAGGGCATAAGGATGCTTCAGTGCAGGGGAAAAATGAGATTTGATTTCAATGGTGCATGTTCAGGCTTCATGAGACCAAACACAGCATCAATCTCCTATTGACCGAAGAGTTAGAATAATGGCACATATTCCTTCTTCTAAGTGCACAGCAATTCCAATATGCTAGGAGCAATGGAAGAAGACAGCTGTGCTGTACCCTGGCTCAGGGCTGCTGAAGCCCTGTTGCATGCCTTCTTTAGATAGAATCTATACCTTTAGGTCTGTAGACAACAGATCTTCCCAGTTCATTTTGAACATATATGCTATACTGAATTCTCTGTCACCGCTGTGTAAGATTGTAACATGTCCATATTTCGTTATAGTAAAAGGTTTGGTTGTACTAAAAAGTAGTGAATAAGAAAACACCATGCAGAAAAGTCTTTTTTATGATGTGTCAGTATTTTGTGACTGCTGTTGAGTTTTAATGAAAGACGTCAGTATGTATTGTACCCATAAAGTCTACACTATGTTTTCAGCATTCCTCTGATTCTTCACATCATGTCATACAACCCCCCAGGGAAACTTTCTTGACCTTGCTATACATTTTGTTCTGCTATATTATACTTCTGCTTGCACAGCAGTTTTTCCATGATTTATTTTTTCTTTCAGTCTTGTAGCTTTCATATTTTTCCATCCATCTTAGAGCCAGCAGTTCTGTCAGTTCCACAAAAAGTAAAAAAGTATACAGTGTATACTGCTCATATTTTTTCTTAATGTGAAGGATAACAGTCAATAATGACTTGTACAACTTTGATTGTGTAAACTATTGTGTAAACATGTTATTTGGCTGCATTAACTGAATTCTTTGTGTTGAAAAAAGGGCACTTGATACCTTCAACAAAGAAGTCAATAGCAAAACATGGAGCTCGGACTAGCGTCCGAGATTAAGGATAACAAAAAGTCCTTTTTTAAATATATTGGGAGGATGAAGAAGGTGCCGGGTAATGTGGGACCCCTGCAGGATACGCTGGGCAATTTGGTGGTTGCGTCAGAGGAGAAAGCAGACCTCTTTAACCAATTCTTCACCTCCGTTTTCTTGTGCAGGGACCGGGACTTCCCTGCTGTGATAGAAGCCGGACTCGAGGGGATCGCCTTCAGACCTCAGGTTGGGGAGGACCGGGTTAGAGAGCTTCTGGAGGGGCTGGACGCGTTCAAGTCAGCGGGTCCGGATGATCTCCACCCCAGGGTGTTGAGGGAGCTAGCTGGGGTTATTGCGGGGCCCCTGGCACAGCTCTATGAGCGATCGTGGTGCTTGGGCCAGGTGCCAGATGATTGGAAGGTAGCAAATGTGGTCCCCATCTTCAAGAA
>NW_017729025.1:137524819-137529483 GCF_001723915.1 Gavialis gangeticus
TTTCTCTTTTTGGGGTTTTTTGTTGTTCTCCCGCCCTGGCGGGGGGTCGGGCTAGAAGATCTACTAGGTCCCTTCCGACCCTTAATCTATGAATCTATGAATCTATGAAAAACTCCCACTGTGTTCATTGCACAGAGAATTTAAACTAAATATTGCAACTAATATTTCTAAATTTCTATGCCTTGCTTAGGTATCCAAATGTGGTTTTCAAATAACTCACATCAGGATCCCAAGTTTGAAAACTAGTCTTCCTGTCTCCTTTCATGTTTTCCTAACCTACCCTTCCCCACTTTCCTGGATTTCTGTTGTCAATATTGATTGACTCTCAACTTCCATTCAAAAACCTTCCTAGGGCTTATCTCTACAAGACTGGTGAACTGAGTTGTCCCTTAGTCAGTGTCTTTAAATCTACACAAAAATTTACACCAATAAACTGTATACTGAGCCACAATAAGTGGGAAATGATCTCTGATATTTGCTGGATAAAACCTCAGTCAATGTGAGTTCAATTCATCTAACTGATGGTAGTGACAGCCCACTACCAAACATGACATAATCAATGCAGATACATCTTCCACTGCTCTCCATAATGAACCATCAGTGGCAGACAGTCCAGTCACTTTTAATATTCCATCACCCATAGGTAGGCGACATACCCAACTCGAGGCAGTGGCCAGCCAATTTCATGGGCAGATCGTGGGGCCAGCTGCCATTTTTACGGACCCGCCCCTTGCTGCTGTTTGTCCGAGAGGGTTGTCCATCATGTAGCCCTACTCCTCAACACTGATTGGTTTAGAAGGTTGTGGCTGCATGACAGGCAGCCCTCTCAGCCAATCAGTGGTGAGAGGTAGGGGCAACAGCCATCTTGCCTGCTCTTTTTCATGCCACCCACTTCATGCCAGGCTGCATGGCCAGGAAGACTGCAGTGTCCCACTGGGGAGCCAGCATTTTATTTTTAGTCATTCTTTTTTACCTGCAGATTTTGCAGAAGATCCCCTGACTTCATGATTTCTGTGAAATAGCTATTTGAGTAGGTTCCTACCAATATGTCAATTTGACTGGAAGGATCACTATTGCTTGCAGCATTGTTTTGAATTCATCTGAAAAACTCTCCAGAAGCAGACAAATTCTTCTGAACAAAGAGCCGTTTTCATCTCCCATTGATTGCAGTGCCTTGATATGCAACTCCATGATCTCTGGACCAGATACCTTCCTCTCTGTGTGGGTGTGGCCCATGTTCAAGCTGAGGGTCACAATAGTTTGTGTCAGTTTGTCCAGAAGCTAACAGAGCTCAGCATGAAGTGATCTCAGAAAGTAAAGATCTGAAACAAATGTGCCTCAAAACAAAGAATCACAGGAACTTTTTACATACCCAATCTCTGAGAATTGGACTGGGTCTTTATGAAAGAGGAGCTCTGTCCTCAAAGCCCTTCCCCAAAAAATTGAAAAATTAAAAAACAAACAAACCACCGATTGATTCCAGCTCATTTTAGCTCCTGGTGTATTAAACACAGACCAGGTGCTATAATATGGAGGCTTATTTGGTGTTTGTTGTCTGCCTTCAGTAGCTGGCCTCCAAGGAGATAAAGGGAAGGAAGTTGCTGGCTGAGCTCAAATGACTGGAGGGGCTGTGTTTTAGTACTGGATAACTTGAGTACAGCTAATGTAGCAATTGTGGTCACAGCTTAAATACGGTAACACTACATAAGTGTGTGCTTGATCTATTCACAGATATTGGAAATACTGCATGAAATATGGGCCAAATTCTTTGCTACTATGCAGAAGCAAATCTCAGAAATGTTGTTTTCAGAACATCACTATTACACAGAGAAATGACCCCCTCAAACATATTTTATTAGTCCTCCTTTCCTATGATGCTGGCCCCCATCACACTATACTTTTCTTAAAAGTTTAACATTTTACCTTATGAATCACTTAATCCAAAATCCACTGTGTGAGCATCTTTCCCTGGATGTCATTGTCTTGATTTTGTGCCAGTGACTTAATATTTATGCATTTAGAAAATAATTTAACTACCATGGCATTTGAAAAGATTCCTGTGATTGGCAAATTGACAAGTGCTGGCATATCATTCAGAGTAAAGCTATTTCGTATTGTTCCCAGTGACTATAACAGTTATAATTACTGTTATTTAAAGTGCTCAATATGTTTCAAGAAATCTTACAAAAGTTTTGCTTACTGCTCTAATGAGTCTACTTTTTACTGAAGAGCAAATCAATAAGTAATAGAGGATGTAAATTAATAGTATGCAAATAGTGGCCCTAAATAAGTATCACCCAGTACCCTGCAATTAAATTGATTCAGTCTTGGAACACTGAACTGTTATGCTCTGAATACTCATCCCAAAAAGTACAAGAGAGAAATGTGACAAATTGTAGATGTTGGTTAGACAAAGAGAAACCTACTTATCAAATATACATAGGGACTTTACCTTTTTTGGCGTTGTACTATTTGCTTATGAAAAATAGAGGCAAACATTCACAAGGAACATCTATTCAAAGAGTTTTCCTTTTTCTTTGTTCAAGAGATTTACTTGAAGCCACAGCATTCTAAAACACATTCAGTATTTTAAAATTGCTCACAACAGTTCGAGCTTCTGGGGTGAAATTCTAGCCTCATGGAAGAAATAAGGGTTTTATCCTTGATTCACTGCTAAACTCTGAGGAAAAATTCAGCATGAATATATGAGATTTATATTGAATGGAACTGAATACCTGCTCACCAAACAAATGATTTATGTAACTAAGGCACAGAAAATGCAATGTTTATATGGCTGCACTAATGTATTTAGCAGTAAATGCTCTCCAAGGTTTTAGATGAATTTTTCATATATTAAAAATATAAATCGTGCTAATACAAACACAAATAAAAGCGTCTGCTTTTTTTTCAAATTAAGAAAAGGTAGAAACCCAACTTACCCCATTCCTAACAATAATCATTGCCACAGTAGACATTCACTTTTAGTAAGTATGCCACTACTCCATCTAAAAAAAACCACCTAAGCTTTTTTGTTAGTAAACTTAAAAAAATGGCAATTACTTTTCCATCATTCACTCAGCTCTAACCATTTAACCCAGTTATGTTCAACCTTTCAGCCTCCTGGGCCAGGTAAGTGGTGCAAGGCCAGTCCACGGGCCTGATCCAGCGTGGGGCTGATGCATGGTGTTAGTCTGTGGGTGTTACTCAAGGCCACATACCACATCTGTCTTCACACCAACCCAACCCCTCATGCTGGATCCAGCCACAGAGTGTCACCAGTCCCACCATGTACTGACGCGATCTAGCATGCAGGACCTCATCCAGTTCACGGGCTCCCCATGGATCTAGGAATTTGCCAGCATGAGAAGTGGCAATTAATGCTACCACCACTCCCCCACCACCAAATTTCCAGACCTGTGGAGAAACCCAAATGCCAGTTAACATTGCCTCATGGGCTGGATCAGGCCTGCAGGCTGGGGGTTGGGCACAACTGATTTAGTCCTTCAGTCCAAAGGATCCCAGAGCACTTTAGGGTGTGTGGTGCAAACTCTCACCAACTTTAGAAGTGCCAGTGTTTCAAATAATTTCAAACACAAAGAAGCCACAGTTTACCCGACTAAAATGCAGCCATCTCATTACTCAAAGGAATCATCCAGTTGGATACCCAGTGAACAGCCTGCTGCACTACAGGATAGGGCAGGACATTTAAGACAAGAACTCTGGAGTCCACTTCTACTCATACAAGAGGCACCACAGACTCCACGTCGCAGAACTGCTACAGGCTCAGGCAGGCATAACAGTTACAGGGAGCATCTACACTGATGCTACATCACCAAAGCAACATGCTACAGCAATATAGCACTGGCAGTCACAAACCGTGACACCACAGCTATGTCGCTGTAGCAACACATTGCCTCATAGTGCGTTGATGCGGCAATGCAGCAGCTAAAAATAACCTCACACGGCATGTACGGCACAGTATGGGTTGTTAAAGTGCTGGGCTGTTACTGCGCTGTCATTTAGTACTTCCAAAAGGAAGTACTAAATAATGGCACAGTAACAAAGGTGTCATAGGGACACATGTAAACACACCCACAGAGTAACTATTCCTGAGCAGGACCCTTCCCTCACCTCTTCCCTTCCCCTTTGAACCAATTACAAATGTACTCTTGCCCATACTCTGATTGGGAGATAAATAGGATATGCAGATCCTATGGCAACAACTGGAGTAAAACTGAAGATATAGAAAATTGCCATCCAAAGGATACCCCTCAGACAAAAGCTAAAATAAGAATATTTTACAGCTCCTACCTGCACTTGCTCAGTTTAATTTCTGTGCAGGTCAAGACAGCCTAATTAGCTCTAAATAAAGAACACCCAGAAGAGTTTATTAATTACACAAAGTTTAAAGCAGGCAAGTTATACAATTTGTTAAGTTCATGGTTTAGAATTCAGACTACTTGGATGACCAGGAGGCTGTCATCCTTTGCAGTACCAATATTTGTTTGAGATAAAAACACATCTCCACATAACACAGCAGAGAAACCTTGAATTTGAGCCACTCGCATATGCCTCTTATCTTTTTGCTTATGAGCATTTTACTTTGGTAGGTTCTGGGTTTTTGTTTCTTTATAAACCTTTGTCTTGATTATAATCCGAGGGAA
>NW_017729025.1:137529494-137531353 GCF_001723915.1 Gavialis gangeticus
TACTTCCAAAAGGAAGTACTAAATAATGGCACAGTAACAAAGGTGTCATAGGGACACATGTAAACACACCCACAGAGTAACTATTCCTGAGCAGGACCCTTCCCTCACCTCTTCCCTTCCCCTTTGAACCAATTACAAATGTACTCTTGCCCATACTCTGATTGGGAGATAAATAGGATATGCAGATCCTATGGCAACAACTGGAGTAAAACTGAAGATATAGAAAATTGCCATCCAAAGGATACCCCTCAGACAAAAGCTAAAATAAGAATATTTTACAGCTCCTACCTGCACTTGCTCAGTTTAATTTCTGTGCAGGTCAAGACAGCCTAATTAGCTCTAAATAAAGAACACCCAGAAGAGTTTATTAATTACACAAAGTTTAAAGCAGGCAAGTTATACAATTTGTTAAGTTCATGGTTTAGAATTCAGACTACTTGGATGACCAGGAGGCTGTCATCCTTTGCAGTACCAATATTTGTTTGAGATAAAAACACATCTCCACATAACACAGCAGAGAAACCTTGAATTTGAGCCACTCGCATATGCCTCTTATCTTTTTGCTTATGAGCATTTTACTTTGGTAGGTTCTGGGTTTTTGTTTCTTTATAAACCTTTGTCTTGATTATAATCCGAGGGAAAGAGTGCTTCTCCAGTTCAGTTTAATTACATCTCCTTCATATTCTGGCTGCTAAACTCTCAAAATCCAAAGCATTTTCAGGTGAGACAATGAATTGAGATGGGATCATAGCCAAATAACTGAAGCATGTCCTGGCTGTTGAATGAAATCCATGTCACCCTTCAGCTTATTTCCAGGGAGAAAAAAAAATAAAAGGGAATTCTTTAGTGTCTCCCTCTCTATATGCATCTAACCTGCATGTTATGCAACCAAAAGTGAGAAATCTCTGGTTATTATAGAAGGAGAGTGCTTCTCTCTGCAACTGGCATGGCTCGCTAGTCTTTGAAAATTTATCAGCCTAGATTGTCTCTATTGTGTTGCTTTAATATCCTCCCTTGCAGTCTTAGCATTTATTAGTTTGAACAGCAAGGCCATTAGGTATACAAAGGACACTTCCTAAGACATGAAAACTTCCATTTGCCAGGAACACCTGTAAAATGTATACTGGGTGCATCTAGGCATGTACCTTAATGCAGTTAGCTTATTTTAATGTGCATTAAACCATCACAAAAAGGTGCACTTTTGCCAATGTGCATTAAAATAGGCTAATGTGCCTTTTTTTAGTACCTGACAATGAAGGTACTAAATTTAATATTCATTACCAAAAGTTGCATTAATGAATTTGTAGACACACCCATTGTATGGTATCTCAGATATACTGTTTAGGAAAACTTTCATTACACATACAAGCCCAAGTGAAAAGGGTATAGCCACAGTTGTTTGCCTGTGGATGTTTCAGCTGGTGTATACCAGTAATTTTCAAACTTTCTGGACTCAAGGCCCCCACTTCTACAAGTTTTGTGAATTGAGAGGCACCTTATCTGCTTATCTCCTCACCCCTCGCAGCACCCTTCAAAGGATCTTGCAGCACCCCAAGATTCCCTGGCACTACAGTTGAGAATCACTACTGTTTACTGTTCTTCAGACTTAGAAACTGTTTCCTGAAGTGATGATAAATCACACTTCTCACTGCTGAACTGTTATAAAAATGTCAATAGACTTGACCCTAAACCTACTGAAGTCACAGAGGTTTTTCTAACAATATTTAGACTGATATCCCTACACTTAGTCTTTATGTTACAAACAAATGAGAGTGAAGATTCAACTCCAGTGAAAAGCTGACCCACCTCTTTGATCTGGGTCTCACTCTTTCCTTTAGTACTCTCTGACAATATTCTCC
>NW_017729025.1:137531364-137534701 GCF_001723915.1 Gavialis gangeticus
TATCTCCTCACCCCTCGCAGCACCCTTCAAAGGATCTTGCAGCACCCCAAGATTCCCTGGCACTACAGTTGAGAATCACTACTGTTTACTGTTCTTCAGACTTAGAAACTGTTTCCTGAAGTGATGATAAATCACACTTCTCACTGCTGAACTGTTATAAAAATGTCAATAGACTTGACCCTAAACCTACTGAAGTCACAGAGGTTTTTCTAACAATATTTAGACTGATATCCCTACACTTAGTCTTTATGTTACAAACAAATGAGAGTGAAGATTCAACTCCAGTGAAAAGCTGACCCACCTCTTTGATCTGGGTCTCACTCTTTCCTTTAGTACTCTCTGACAATATTCTCCATCTCTGCTCTGTACAGCCCATCTTACAGTACAGTTACTTGACACAGAACTCATTAACATTTTCATACAGCATACTTTGTAAAAAGTTGAAAGTGCTGTTTTAAATGAGCAAAAAGAGTCAAGGTGCAAGTTGTGGGGATTAATGACTAGCTGGAAGGAGCCAAGTGTACAAAGACAGGTCATTAATCCTCAGGAGATGCCCTCTGCCAATGCAATTATAAGTAATTTTTTTTTAATTTCCTCTCAATATTCTCTCTTAGTAGGCTGTGCAATGCAGAGTTATTGAGGACAATAGGGTAGCAGCTGTTTCCCTTAGAATTCATGCCATGGCATTGTTTTTTGTTTTACCAGCAAGTCAGATGTCTTTCCATATACAAAGTGGGCTACGGGTATAGAGAGACACTGACAGAGCAATTGTGGAGAGCATGCTCCCGTCTCTGCTACCAACACTTTTTAAGAAACCATTGGTGGTCTCTCTCTCCTCCCTACCATTGAAGGGCATTCTGAGAGGCCAGCCCCACTTCCCCTTCATGTGACCACATCAGAGCTCTTCAAGAGAATTTATCAGGGTTTGCTTTCAATACCAATAATATTATAAAGCTCCACTGCAAACTTTCACTAAAGTGTATGCCAGTGTGTCAGTGTGAGCTGGGGAAACAAAAGATAAAAAATACCTCAAAAAAGAAAAGAAAAGAAACACACCACTCTGGGAAGCTCACCTTCACTGGGACTTTGGCCTATATTTTGCAGTAGCCAGTTCCCCCTTCCTGTTCAACATGTAGTTACTTTGGGGAGGCAGTAAAACTGCTTGGGTTGCAGTGTCATCCGTATGCTGATGGCAGACAGCACTACAGGTCCCCCCCCTTGCACTGGGTGCAGATAGTGCAGTGCCTCTGATTTCCTCATTTCTGGGAGAGGGAGAGACATCAATGGTGGTAAAAAAGCTTGATCCAAGTGAAAAACGCAGAGTTTGGCAAGAAAAACACCTATATTCCTGAAGATTTTGACTATGCACCATCAAAAGTATTCACAATGCCAGAGTCATTTTAAATTTCAGTCACCTCCAGGTTGTTGCAAAGGCCATTTCATCCCTGTGGAAAACCCTTTATTACATAGAGAAACATATATACATCTATTGACCGAGGTAAAAGTTTTCCTTCTGCCCTGCAAGAGTCTTGTGGCTGCCCTCCTGCTGTTCTGCCACCTGGAAATCTCTGCTGGCATCATCTAGAGTCTCGTGGGACTTACTTTATGTCACAATCCCCAGTTCGTTCTTGGGACAACAGTTACACATACAGATTTTGCCTCTGTTCTCCAAGCTGTTGACTTTGGTGATGCAATAATATGCTCTAAGTTGGGAGAATTACTCATGCCTCCAGTTGCACCTATTTGGAAATCTAACCACCCCATTTGCAAGTGAAAGTGGTGCTTGGCTGCTGAATGGACAAAATATGGTACAGCATTGCACCTGGCATATGGAGTCATTACAAAGTTTCTGGTTTTATGTCCTAACAAATGGCATGAAGACTGCTATTGTAAAAAGAACACCTTTCCATTTAAGCTTGTTTTAAATTCAGGTGTACGTGACAGTGCCTGCTGAAGCTAAATGAGGTTTTCTTCTGTCCTCTGAAACCAGTGTTTATGGAAGTGCTAAACAATATACACAAATAACAGGCTTAGGAAAACTTAAGCTGTAGTGAAAGACAGGACTGCCAGACAAAAATAACATAATAACTACAAAATTATAAGACTGAACTGAACATTAGGCAGCCAGGGAGCCCAGCTATGAGGGATCCTTGTTTTTTCCCACCCAGATCTTCACATTACTTGGTGTTCCTGTTCTAATAACTATTTCTCATTTGTGCCTCATTAGGAGTCTTTTGAGGTTTCCTTCATTTGCTTTCCTTTTAGGTTTCCATGTAGAGTCAGTCATTTAAACATCCTCCCCACCTCCAAGTGTGCTGATATTCTCAATTTAAAACAGCGAAAATAAGCACTCACATCCTCCGGTTACTATTAAAATGACATAAATCTCCAGTTTGGGATATTCCTGAATATAAACTAGTCATAGAAATTCTCTACATAGTTACAACTTTCACTAAAAAAATATGCTTTACTTTATAATTTAGACAATGATAAGCAAAGGTGAAAAAGGAAAGGAGATTCCCCCCCCCCAAAAAAAATCTAAGTACAGACAATTATTGCATATTTAACTTCTCTTTTTTCTGCAACCTTTTTAGATAAATTACCCAACCAGAGGGGAAAAAAAGAGTCCAAGCAGAAATGTCTTCTACCTTGAAATCCTGTCCTTGTCCTATCTTCTATACACCTAAAGGGTATATTTTCAGATGTCTGTTAAAGAGGATATAGCTCAGAAGTTAAGAATGACAATAATTTTGATCTGCAATGCAGCACAATTACAGATCATAACTTTAAAATATGAACATTAGAAACATTATTCAGTTTGATTGTTTTCCTCATGCAGCATAAAATGGAGCAGTGTTGAATAAGTTTTTCCCCTGATAGGCCCTCAAGTTTTCTTAAATTACTGATTTACTAATAGTATACAGCATATGCCCTATGACATATGTAATCAGATGGTAGTGTATTATTACTAAGGGTGGTCTCACACATTCAACTTAACACTAAGCAGGTACATGTTCAAACAGTTCAGGGCATGTTAAGACTCCTAATGAAATTGCTAAATTGTTCCCTTTCAGGCTAGGCTTATGTCTTAACATGTACTAACTTTAATAGGTCATTACCAGGGTGGATAAAAATCAACATTAAAAAAAACTGGAGTCTTTAATTTAAATCAGATTTTTTTATTTAATCGTATTTTTTTATTTTTTTGTTCAGATACTTTTTAAAAAAGCCAAACCTATATAAAGATACTTTCAATTTAAGATATATTAAAGCTCATAGATCTCATCACAAAATATGAATTATAACTTTAAATTATATACTATTTGAGACAATATTT
>NW_017729025.1:137539701-137544723 GCF_001723915.1 Gavialis gangeticus
TAAAAAATGGATTTTTATTTAAATAAGATTTTTTTTATTTAGTTGTATTTTTTTGTATTTTTAAGATGCATTTTTAAAAAAAATAAACCTTTATATAAAGATATTTTTAATTTAAAATATGTTAAAGCTCAAAGATTTCATCATGGAATAGGGACTATAATTTCTAATTATACACAGTATATTTGAGACAATATATTCATGTAACCTATCTAGAAAAGTTTTATAAATAGGTCACAACAGGCCATGGACTATATCAGGGGCCCAATCTTATGGGGTTCCCAGAGGCTCCTCTATAGATTAGTAAAGATTAAAGAAAATTACTTTATCCAATGGGACTTGGTGCTCAGTTTAGAAGATCCCATTAAGCATCCCTGTGATGCTTAGCTTCAGTTCTTAAACTGTGGATATGTCTCTCCAGAGACAACATCCTTGTTAACAGCAGTATATGGAGATGAGAGAGAACAGACCTGATACCTACCCATAGGCCCTTTTGTCTCTCTGCAAGGTTGTATACACACAGTCAAGCCCTTACCTGTCTCTGAAAGTGCAGTTTCAAGAAGTTAAATGAATAAAGGATATCAAACAACAAGAATGCACTTTTTGTAGAAAACTGTAATTAAATCGAGGCTTCCTGACCAGTGATTTAAATCAAATGCACCCTGGACTACATTCCAATGATTTGCAACTGTTGCAAGTGAACATATGACTTTACCCTAACACATACTAGCTTTAAAACATCACAACACTCCAACGGTTTTCAGGTTTGCCAAGTGAACATGTGACAGGGCCCTACAACAAGGGTACTTAAGGCCTGGCCCATGGGCCAAATCTAGCCCCCAGCACTTCTAGATTTCTATGGGGAGCCCCACAGGCTGTGGCCCTGCACACTAGATTGGGCATGCAGGGCAGTGCAAGACCTGATCCTGGCCCACAGGGCTGGACAGTCAGTACAGGGTCCCAGGACCCAGAACTCAGCACAAGCGGCTTGGTGGAGATGGCACAGGGCCTTAGAGCCCAATCCGTGTGTCCAGGATTGGCAGAGGCAACATGGGGCCCCAAAGCCTGATCTTGGAACTCATGGATGAGTGGAAGCCATGTGGTGCCCAATCCAGCCCATGGATGAGACCTGCACTGCTCATCTGGCCTGTGGGGTCAAAAGGTTGAACACCACTGGCCCAAGGTATTGTGAATCGCAGTGTATTTCCAAGCAAGTGTAAGCAATCAAATCCTTCTAAATTTGTTCAATTTGGAGAAGGCTAAATTAGTTTCTGATGCAACTCAACTCACATTCACTGCAGCTGTGCTACGGATAAATTTAAATTGTAGTATTTAAGTGGCATTAACATGTAATGGTTCTATTGCAACCGTAGCATATAAGGTTATGTCTAGTATAACCATAGCCTCTAGATGTATGCGTAGAGTAACGTATACGATTCCATTTTAACTCTAGTTAATTGAGCCCTAGGACAAGTCACAGACATTTGTGTTCTAGAACAAATGTTTACATAGTGTCTAGACCTAGCACTTGCTATTGTCTTAGTTAAAAACAAGTTAATTTGCAATTAATTAATTCCATTAAAACAGAACCAGGAGCTGTAGGCTAGACATACCTACAAAGAGAAATACTTCAACAATGAGCTCAACTCTGCTGGCCCAGATATTGTTTTGAGATTTCAGATATTCTGAAGTTTGTTTGAGGAGCACAAGCAATACAGTGAGGATTACCTCAGGTCATAAAGCGTGCTACACTAGTATAGAATAACATCCACTAGACAGACAGACAACAAGACTTGATAGATACTCTCAGTGTTACACACTAATGTATTAAGACCAACTAAAATATGGAAAAATACACACAGTCACAAAACCCATGGGTGGCAGGGAAAAAGACACTTCTCTGACTCAGGGTGAGGTTACATGTTACAATTAGACCATAGTAAGGGCACTTAAAACCAAGGGCATCTTTACACATGCTCCAAGGGTGCAGGAGAGGCATTTTAATTATAGTGGCTCTGACAGCTGCTCTAATTAAAGCGCCTGCAGCGTCTCATGTATTCAGCGTCTGGCACTTCAAAATGGCCGGGGGACACTTTAACTAAAGTTCATTCAATGAGCTTTAAAGCACGACCCCACACACACCATTTTGAAGTGCAGGGACACTGACTACACGAGATGGGGAGGCTGCTGGAGCACGTTCATTAGCTTACTCCAGAAGACTCAATTAATCATGTCTGCTCTGACACACTGCAATTACAGCACATTCCCACACATCTACAGCACATTCCCACACATCTACAGGCACCCCAAGTGTCTTCACGTTAAGGCTTGTTAACAAGTACTAAGTGCCTTCTAGGTATTTTAAAGTTACGCCACTTCAGGCGAAGATTATCTTTGAACTCTACTACCCAGCTTGAGTTATCATAACTTCTGGCTGCTCCACTGAGATAATGAGATGAAATGACCAATTTGCAGTCCTCCAGCATCCCAGGAAGCACTGAACTCCACAGCCCTGGAATGAGAGCTAGGGACAGCTGGGTTATAAGTGAGTACGGAAGGGGTGAATTTGGCGGAAGGAAAGGTGAAGGAGGGAGGCAGGAGTGAAGAGGGCAAAGGGAGGGAGATGGGAAAGAACGAGTTGCAAGCAGGTAGGGAGGGGGGTAGGAGTGGAGGGAGAGGGGGAGCAAGGGGAGAAGGGAGACAGGTGGGTAGGGACCTGCCAGACAGCTGCAAGGCCCAGCACGGGTGGTGCAGGCCTGATCTGTGCACATGGGGAGTTGCCAGGCAGTCACTGCAGGGGGAGAGGGGAGAAGTCTGGCAGGTGAGCGGGCAGCCACAGGGCATGACAGGAGTGTGCAGTTTGGAAATGGCCATATGGGAGCAGGCAGGGAAGGGGAATTCTCACCTGTCACTTGCTGCTGCTGCTCTGAGCTGATCTGGGCAGCAGGACTGGGGAGGAGGTGATCCAGGTGACAACTGACATATGATCCATGCAGTACAGGGAGACAGGGGTCCATGCTCCCCTCACTCCCTGGCTTGAAATGCATGCAGGCAGGAGGCTGCTGCCTAGAGAGATCATTGTCTGCAAGGGTGGGGAAGCAGAAAGCCTTCGTGTCAGTTTTCTCTTCTGTAAAACTTGCTTCCAGAAAGATTCAAAAAGAATGCAGATGCCTCTGTCAGGCCCATAAGGGCAGAGAGAGTAAGGACAATCTGTATGGGCTTGCATGAGTGAGGATGGCAACATCCTCTTCTTCAAGAAATGAGATGCTGAGACCTGGCAGCTAATGTTGCCCCTCAACTGAGGCTGCCTCAGTGCTTTTATAAGCCTCCTGTCCTGCTTCTGAATCCTGCTCCAACTGCTCTTTCCCTCTGCTGAAGTTACAAGCAGAGACTGAGAAAGACTGCTCTATGTGTAGGGAAAAGCAACTCTAGGGAAGCAGGAGATATATGAAAGAATGTTCACAGGATCTCACTTCTCCAGAAAGGAACTTTGGTACATTCTGCAGCCGTTCTTTCTTCAGCCACAGTTAAGTGATAAAAGATACACATCTAAAATTATGCCAATGGTTAAGCAAAGGAGGAAATGGAATTTAAGAGCCTTACATAATTCCCATACCCATAGTATAACAACAGCTCTCAACCTTTTTATCCTCACAATATCCATTTTACCCAGGAAGTGCAGGGAAGTGAAGTGACTTGCCCAAGGTTATACAGGAAGCCTGTGGGAGGTAAGGAGACCTGGTTACAATTCCTAAGCCCCTAAATAGCACTTGAGTCCTGTGTGTCTTCTTTTCTACAATGAGAAAATCAGAAATGCTTGCTGGAGAGTGAATATCAAAGACACAGGGGGAAACCAGAAAAAATAAGTAGACTTTTTAATCCAGTACTCTTACTGTATGTACATTCAGGCTATATCACTACATAGACTACACATGATTTGAAGATGTCTCACATTTAAATGTTGATTTCAGCAGAACCATATGCTATTTGCAGGTACAAATGAATCAGTTAAAACATGTCTTAACACAAATGTGGGCAGAAATGTAAAGACAAAATCATTTTCAGTAGAAGTCTTTTTAAAAGGAAACTTTTCAGTGCTGATTTTACATGAGACTAACTGACATAGCTCACTCTTTTAAGTGGAAATGATCTTATGTAGTGTATCTAAGTTCTTTAGTTAAGGTTGTGTTTGTTTTAAGCAGGGGCAGGCAAAATACAGCCCATGGGCCAGATCTGGCCCACCAGGCAATTTCATCCAGTCCGCTGGTGGGTGCCTACAAATTCACTATATCTGGCCCAGCCCCAAGTTTTCCCTGTTGTGCTCGCATGGGGCCAAGCCCCATGCAAGGAAGGAGGGCAGCGGTGATGGGTGGAGGCAGAGCAGGGGGAAATGGTGGTGGTGGCAGGTGGTGGGAGTGGTGGTGGCTGCAGGAGACAGGAGGGCAGGAGGGAGCTGTGGCAGGCAGGATTGCAGAGCCCATGCCACCGCCCCAGGGCCAGAGCTGGCAGGGGTCCAGGGTGACGTGACAGGAATGTGGAACCCAGGTCAGTGGGAGCACAGGGTCCACCTGGCTCCATCATATGGAGCTGTCATACAGTTTCCAGGTTCTCTGCTTAAGCCACACACCTCTGGGGGGAGCCCTGTGTGATGAAGCTGATGGCCCAGCCCCACTCACTGCTATGCACACATCATGGGGAATGGTGGGGAGTGCCATACTATGGAGCTGGGCCAACTCTACCACTCTTCCTGCTGCCCTGGTCAAGCTGCATGATTTGTCCTGCCAGCTTCATCACATGGGGCTCCCTCTGGCAGTGCAGGGCTCGGGCATGTAAGCCCTGTGCAATGGAGCCAGCAGCCCAGCCATATGCAGTTCTGGAGCTTGCCGGGACCACGCACCACTTGGGGTCTCCAACTGCTGCTGCTGGTGGCAGGGACTGTGTGCAAGGGGGGGCATATTTGTAGGCCCCCCCACAAACACATTCCCCCATACACATGCACCCATACCCCCCATGCACACCCCACAC
>NW_017729025.1:137549723-137572428 GCF_001723915.1 Gavialis gangeticus
TGTTTTCTTTCCTGAGAAAATGTGTAGACTAGATTAGTTGAATCACTCGTTTATTAATTCATCTATTGATGTAACTAGTTACCTAGTACCTTTAATTATGGTAGCATGATTAGTTATACAAATTTGACATAGTTCATCAACAGGTAAGCAAAATAGATGTGTTTGCATTCATCCCAGAAAGTTAATAGATTTACACTCCTTTTCACCTACTAAGAGAAATGGGTCCCAAAGATTATGGCACCACAAATTTACACATCAGACATTAAGCATTAAGACTTATATTGTGAAAGCAAGCTGCAATTACTCATACAACCTGTCCCAGCCCAAGTTATACATAAAATCCCCACAGTCCACAGTCACCCCCACCTCCACACACCCCACAATCCCCCATACACCCACAGCCCACCACAAAACCCAAAACCCATCCATACACATACTCACACACCCCCATACCTCCACCCCCCACCCTCCCATCTCCACACACACCCTCTCCCACACACACACATACACCCCATACCCATACCCACCAACCCACACCACCACCCACACACACCCCACTATATATAAGACTTCACTTTGAGCTATTATGAAATTACCTCTATATACACTATGCAAATGCACACAAATCAGAACAAACATTTTTAAAATAAAATTAAAATATGTTATTGTAGAGGTTTGATTTTTAGTATATAATTTGTTTTTTTCCAGTTCCAAGATGGAAAACCCCTTTACCAAAAGGAATACTTCCGGGGCAAGGGGAGGGACTTCTGGTGGCAAGGGTCAGGGGTTGGGGTGGGACTTCTGCTCCCAAGATGGTAACAGGGCGGGGGGAGGGGCACCTGTCAAGGGACAGGGCTACCCTTGTGGCCTTCAACAGCCCACCAAAACTCATTAAGTGGCCCTCCAGCCAAAATAATTGCCTGCCCCTGGTTTTAAGGTATCCCAAAAGTAAATGCAAACTATTAACAAAGAACAGGGCTTGATGTGCTCAACAGGGTTAAAAGGTAACAGGAAAAAACAGGAACTCGATGCAAATACAGGTCTGGGGAGGAACAACCGGCACCATACCTACAGGCTGGGGAACTCCCTTCTTGTCAGTACAGAGGCGGAAAAGGATCTTGTAGTTATCATTGACTCCAAGATGAACATGGGCCGGCAGCGTGGGGATGCAGTCAGGAAGGCCAACCACACCTTATCATGCATCCACAGATCCATCTCAAGCAGGTCCAAGGAAGCGATACTCCCCCTGTATGCGACACTGGTCAGGCTGCAGCTGGAGCACTGCATCCAGTTCTGGACACCACACTTCAAGAGGGATGTGGACAACATGGAGAGGGTCCAGAGAAGGGCCACCGCATGATCGGGGGGCAGCAGGGAAGGCCTTATGTGGAGAGGCTACAGGACCTGAACCTGTTCAGCCTCCACAAGAGAAGGCTGAGGGGGGATCTAGTGGCCTGTTATAAACTAGTCAGGGGGGATCAGCAGGCACTGGGGAAGTCCCTGTTCCCCCGAGCACTGCCAGGAGTGACCAGGAATAATGGTCACAAGCTGGCAGAGGGTAGATTTAGGCTAGATATCAGGAGGCGCTACTTCACCATCAGGGCGGCTAGGATCTGGAACCAACTTCCAAGAGAAGTGGTGCTGGCTCCTACCCTGGGGGTCTTTAAGAGGAGGCTAGATGTACACCTTGCTGTGGTTGTTTGACCCCAGTACTCCTTCCTGCCATGGCAGGGGGTCGGACTAGATGATCTACTCAGGTCCCTTCCGACCCTAGAAACTATGAAACTATACTAGACTGAAAAAAATGAGTAAGATAAATATATCTTAGATATATTTAAGTGATTATCTGAAAGTGAAGAAAATGCTCAAAATCTCTCACTGTTTGATATTACATATAACTTAGTGTTTATAGACAACTGATTCAAAAATATAATTTTAATGTGGAAAGATATGGGATTTGGGCTCCTCTGTGCCAGTGGGCAAGTTCTGTTCTCCGTCTTCATTCTACCATCCTTTTAATGATCCTTACCATTAACTCTTTAACTACCACATTTAAACTGACAATAGCCAAAAAATCTCTCTTCCAGAACCTTTACTGACTACTCTTTGCCACCCATGACAAAAGACACGGCTTACTGCCAGCCTCTTTCCCTCTAAGCCTGCAATCATTGTTCTTGATGCTGGAATACTTCTGGACACTGAATCCTCTTTTTCCAACATCATATAGGTGACGCCTGTCACTGTTTCTGTGATTCAGCACATGAATACCAGTGCTTCAGATGCCAGTGCTGAAATTACTAGCACTTGCTTTTATTACATCTCTCCTTGCAGCTTACTCTAAAGCAGTGTTTCTCAACCCATGGGACATGACAGGTTTATGGGGAGTGGGGATTGGAGGGCCAGGGCTTGGGGGCTGTGGGAAGGGGCTGTGGCCTGTGTGTGCAGGGAATGGGTGTGTGAGGGGGAGGCAGGTGCCTGCCAGTGCTGGAAGAATGTGTCTGGGTGCTGGGGCTGCAGCAGGACAGGGGAGGTGAGGGGGAGACACCTGCCCCTCAACCAGGGAAAAGAGGTAGGGGGACCCTTCTGGGGTAGCAGGGAGCTGCATGGCTGGGCCGGTGGTGCCAGAGCCAGTGCCCATACTCACGGGGTGGGGTGGCTGGGAGGCACTGCCTGTGGTGGAGGCTGTGAGCAGGTTGGGAGTTGGGGGCGCTGGCAGGGCTGGGGAGATTGCGGGTCGAGAGTGAGGAGCACAGGCAAGGCCAGGGGGCTGTAGCTTGGGCGTGAGGGGCACCAGTAGGGCCGGGGGGCTACAGCTTGGGAGTGAGGGGCACTGGTGGGAGTGAGGGGCACTGGTAGGACCAAGGGGCTGCAAGTCAGGAATGAGGAGCAACTTAGTTTTTTAGTCAAATTATACTTGAGAGAGTTCTAGACTTAGAAAAAGGGGAAAAAACTATTTACTGATCCTACTGCAAATGTTTCACATTTACCCTAAGGAAAGGATGCTCAGCCTCTGGACCCACAAGCCAGATCCAGCCCTCAGGGCTGGGTTATCTAGTCTATGGGCCCCCCTGTGGGTCTGACAGTTTGGTGATGGGGAGCGGTGGCACTGCTCCCTTGCTGCCAAATTTCCAGATCCATGGGGAACCCCAGAATGCTGGAGAGCATCGCCCTGTGCACTGGATTGGGCATGTAGAGGGGTGCAGGGCCCTGGGGCCTGATCCTGGTGGGCAGGGGTTGGCACAGGGCCTGATCTGGCCTATGGACTACCTCCCACACCACTCATCTGGCTTGCAGAGTCAGAAGATTAAGTACCACTGCCCCCAAGGCCATTTGTATCCACAGTAACTCTTACTATGTTTTGCTGTGCATTCAATGATTAGCTGTACAACTTTTACTTGGTAACCTCATTTGATTTTGCTACATTAAAACCACTTTGCACTAGGTTTTCTGTGTCCATAGTGTACATATATACACACAAGAAGGGCAAGCAGAAGACTTTGTAACAATGTGGTTAAAAAAAAGGTCCATTTTCCAAGAAGCTAAAGCAGGAAATGAATGTCACATAATAGGTATCAGGACATTTGAGCAATGCTGCATTGTCTAGCAAGCATATTCAGGAGCTTGATAATGGAGCTTCCATTTCAGAAAGCTGCTTTCGTATTTCTTTTCTGACACCAATAGTATTTGACTGACATTCTGCTAACTGCTCTAGTAGACTGAAGGAAAGAGCAGGTATCCACTGCAGTATTTTCATATTTGGGTCTAACTTAGCTTCGTTAACTACAATATTTGAGGAGACTGTTCAGTGAATTTTATTGCAAAAGCCAAATCAACGGGTAGGCAGGCTTGGAATACTGAACAAATAACAGCCCTCTGACCAAACCAGTGACTTAACACTTCAGTTAAAACCTTCAGACATTACTAAGTGAGTTGCACTCAAAGTACAGAAAACAAAGACATGTTTCAGAACTTGATTTAACTTGCCATTGCCATCATGTGATCCTCACACATGGACTACAACTTGGCATTTGGAAATAACACAATGTGACATGTTGAGGAGCAACAGCCATGCAGTTGTGTATAACCTACCCACCCTTTTCATCTAATCTCAATTGTCTAGTCTCAGCATCATGTATTTATCTTTTATAGTTGAAAGGTACCAATTTGGAAACCAGTGGAAATGGCCTAACAAAGGGAGTGAATTGGATATCTAACTCTCACCCCTGTGCCTTTAAAAAACTCTCTTATCTTGTTGTGGGACAGAAGCCAGGTGAGCACACACCTCCTTAATCAGAGGGTGCATTGCTAAATCCTACAGGTCCCAGAGCTGTGAATACTAGGGCTGTGAGAAGCTTCGGGTGGTGATTCAATTTGGAGGAGATTCAGCCCAGTTCAGTTGCCGAATCTCCAAATCGGAATCAAATCAGGAGACGAATAAAAAGGTCTGAATTGATTCAAAATTTTGATGACTCGGGCAGTCCCCGCCCGCTGCAGCATGGAGCTGCAGCCGCACTCAGAGCTGGTAAGTAGGGAGCAGGGAAGGGGAAGCTGGGGGAGGGGACAATGGGGGGACCCCTGCCAGGCCCCAGCCCCTCCCCCCGAACCCCACACGCTACCGCAGCCCCACCATGGCTGCCCTGCCCACCCCAGCTTCCAGTGCTTTAAAAAAAAGCCCTACTCACTGGGTGCTGATGGGCAGGGGGACAATCCCTGCTGTACCCCACTGCCCCATGTTACATGGGGGGGCTCTGCCATGATCCCCCTGATCCCCTCCCTCACTCCCCCAGCTCCCCCACGGCTGCCCTGCCCGCCCCAGCTCTGGCTGTTTAAGGACAAAAAAAAAACTGAGGAAAACCCCGGGACTCACCGCTCCTGCAGTGGCCGCGGGGCTTCTGGGGGCTTGTGCAGAGCCCCCACATGGTGTGGGGCAGTGGGGAGTAGTTGGAATCACTCCCCACTGGCAGGAACGGTGAGTCTGGGGTTTTCCTCAGTTTTATTTTCTTTAAAGGGCCGGAGCCGTGGCGGGCGAGGCAGCCAAGAAGGGGGACTGAGGGAGCAGGAGGAGGGTTGGGGGGCTCATGCAGAGCCCCCCCATGCAGCGTGGGGCAGTGGTGGGCAGCAGGCATTGTCCCACACCCAGCAGCACCCAGTGAGTCAGGGCTTTTTTTTTCGAAGTGCTGGGAGCTGGGGCGGGCAGGGCAGCCATTGCCAGGCTGGGAAAGCGGGCAGGGGATGGGCCTGGGTGATTCAGAGATTTGGCAGCAGCTGAATCTCTGAATCAGATTTGGCTGAATCAATTCAGGACAGTGATTCGAATCACTGAATTGAATCACTGTCCCCTGAATTGGCCGAATCCAAATCTGAAGCGAATACTAGCCGCTTTGCACAGGCCTAGTGAACACGTCAGAGCTGAGGGAAAGGTAGGGGCACAGAAGAGGGACTGAGCATCAGAGGCTTAGAATACTAGCATTGGCATTAATGAAATATATATTTTTCTACATATGGTTCAGTGGACTAATACCAATTAAACAGATTACATCTATCCTCGTATCACCTGTACAAATTAAAACGTATCTGAGATAGGAGATGGCAGGGGCTCAGAAATGGAAAATAGAATGAAAACTGCAGAATACTCCTTCCAGTATAATTCTGAAACCCTGTTTGTGGGGGTTGAGGAAACAACATGCTGTCTGAAAAAAAAACTGACAGCCGCATTTGCTAAAACAAAGCAACAACGAAACAGATTTTTGGAGATTAGTCAAGCTTGCTTAAGGCTAGTGTTTTTCTTCCATTCATCTGTTGGGCAGAATTTCCTTTATCATAAACCATGGTAGCATCTCTACTGAACCATACAGTGCCATGAAAAGACTTGCAAGCTAGCTGCAGCACCGGCAGCAGTGTAGTTAAAGTCATAGTGTCATAGAGAAGTAGGGCTGGAAGGGATCTCCGGAGGCCATGTAGTCCAACTCCCTGCCTGAGGCAGGACCATCACTATCCAAACCATCCCATACAAACCATAATCTAAACTTTATGTAAAACTATCCTCAACCTTGACACAACATAGACCTAACACCCTAGCCTGCCACAAGTAAAGCAGGGGAACCACAGCAGCCAATGGCCACCTTCTGTAAAATAATGTAAGAATACACTCAGGAGGTCCTGGGTAAAGGGCGATGCCCTCCACTACGAAGAAAGGCAAAAACCCCTGCCATACATACCAATCTGACCATGGGGTAAAATTCCTTCCTGACACAAAATATGGATATTGGTCTGACCCTGAGTGGAGAGGCAAGACCCTCTAGCCAGGAACTCCTGGCTTTGTTCCTAGCAAGAGAGTCAGCACACCCAGTTGAAGTCCCCAGCCTTAGTTCTAGCCAACACCCAATGCCTCTGGGCAGCTTTGGAAACACCCTGACACATATAGCAGAAAAAAGTGGGTGGGGAAAGAATCAGCAAAGTCCAGAAACATGAGAAATACACAGAGTAGAAAATAGGCATAGCTATGCCTAGATCATCCCCAACCAGTGGCTGTCCAAC
The DNA here is from genome assembly GCF_001723915.1 of Gavialis gangeticus. Taxonomy (NCBI): domain Eukaryota; kingdom Metazoa; phylum Chordata; order Crocodylia; family Gavialidae; genus Gavialis; species Gavialis gangeticus. The sequence goes on from NW_017729025.1 coordinate 137,556,261, forward strand.
CTCTTCTTGAACACCTCCAGTGATAGAGAGTCCACAACTTCCCTTGGAAGTCTATTCTACTGCCTCACTATTCTCACAATGAAGAAGTTTTTTCCAGAAATCCAGTCTAAATTGTACTTGAATTGTATCCAATCTTCAAGTATGTGAAGACTGTCATCATGTCCCCTCTTAAGCGCCTTTTCTACAATCTGAACATGCCTAGGTCTTTCAGCATTTCCTCATATGATTTGCCTTCTAAGCCCTTGATCATCTGGGGGTACTTCTACACATGCACTGTTACCATGTACATGTGATGAAAATGTCACTTTGTGTGGCTTAATGGCATTACGCTGTACACATGCAGGAGTTTTGGGGGTTTTAAATGAGTTTGCATTGTTGCAAACTAAACTACCTCCTGGTGTAGTTTAGTTTCCAACAGTGCATTGCAGCTATTAGTCAGCTTGTCCTCTGGCTGCAGGAGAGGCAGGGAAGCTCTGCAGAAAAAAAGAATTGGACCCCTTGCTGCTTCTGCCTTTACCAGGTGCTGATGAAGGCAGAAGCAGTAAGGGGCCTGATCCTCTTTTATTTTTTTCAGCAGAGCCCGCCCACCTCTCCCATGGCTAGAGGGTGAACTGCCAGCAGGCCGAGCAGCCCCTTAGCTATGGGGGGGCTCCAGTCCTTCCCTTTATGGCAACAGCGACCCCCACGACTGCCCAGGTGGGCTACTAGTGGGCTGGGCGCTGCCCCAGCTCAGGGTTGGGGAAGAGTTGGATTGGGCCAGTGCTGCCTCTGAGCTGGGGCAGCAGCTGGCCCACTAGCAGCCCACCCAGACAGTCCCAGGGGGCACCACCACTGCAGAGGGAAGGACTGGGGCCCCCTGCAGCTCAGGGACCACTCAGCCCACAGCAGCTCACCCCCTGGCTCTGAGCAGGCTCTGCCAGGGGGGAAAAAAAAGATTGGGGCCCTCATGATAGCAGTGATGGAAACCCCTAAATGGAAATTGTGGGTTTCAACTAAAAACACAGTTTCAATTTAAGGGACACAGAATGCAACCCTAAGGACTAAACCCCCCTCATGTGTACAAGTGCCCTTTGTGACCTACCTTTGGATCCTCTCTAACTTGTTCATGTTCTTAAAATGTGGAGCCCAGAACTGTACACAGAGAGGCCTAACCAGTGCTGAGTAGAGGTACTGTGTCTTGCATCTAATGTTTCTATTGATGGAGCCCAAAACCGCATTCACCTTTTGTGTGGCTGCATCACACTGAAGACTCATATTGAGTCTGTGGTCTACCAAGACTCCCGTGTCCTTTTCCACAGAGCTGCCACCCAGCCAGTTGTATCCCATTTTGTATTTGTGTTTTTGATCATTCCTCCCAAGGTGTCACACATTGCATCGGTCCACACTGAACTTCATCTTGTTAGCTCTAGCCCAACTTTCTGATCTATTGAGACCCTTCTGAATTGTGCTCACATCCTCCGTTCACAGTCTATTTCAGTTTCATGTTGTCTGCAAACTTACGCAGGAAGATTTCTACACTAGCATCCAAATCATTAATAAACACGCTGAACAAAAAAAGGTTGTATTAGTTTTTCAGAGCTTCACAGCAGGCTTTATTAGCCTGAGCAGAGTATCATGTCTCAGTCCTGAGTTAGCTCAAGTATCTCTGAACTTCATATCACTGAACTGTGCTAAACAGATGTACTTTAAGGATTTTATTGTCCCCTGTTTATCAGGGAGATTTACTTGGTAATAGTTGTTCCTGTGTGAGGACTGGGGAAATCAAGGGTCACATGCACAGATGCAAAGGATCCACACAGAACAGCCAACAATCTCCCAGGTTCCTCATGTCCTCCAGGGTTCTCCTAGGCCCAGCATCCTCCAAACAGAAATCTCTCTTTGTTGCTTGTTTGTTTCCATAGGCTCACGTTTTATTTGCCCTATGCTTAGCACTTCTTGATGCTCTGCAGAAGCCACAGAGATGGAGTTGGTGAACCACAGAACTATGGCTGATGCTGCATTTTACCATTTGCTACTAACACAGTACAGACTGAGGGTTCCCAGTTTCACCCCCTCAGCAACCAGACTAAACGTCCCATAACCGGAAGCTCCCTGGCAAGTCGGAGCGTACCTTTCCCCTCTGCACTGCTGGCTCCCCTTTCGCCTATTCAAGGCATTTCTACTTTTTTACTGTGTGATGTACCAGAAAGCATTAGGAGCCCATGTCAGTTTACAGAAAAGACAACTCTTCCAGCCTCTCCAGTAAACAGTATCTTGTATCTTTTTAGAGATTACTGGGATTTAAGAAATTTTTGCCATCAGTCATTGAAAATATTTAGAGCAGCAATGTTCAGCCTTTCAGCTCTGTGGGCCTGATGAGTGGCCTGGAGCCAGTACACAGCTCAGAAAAGCCCAGCCACTAGGATCAGGCCCTGGAGCTGGGCATTGTCCCCTTCCTGCCACACACACAGGAACTGAGCCCCAGGGGGAGGGGGGGGTGCTGTCCCCTCGCATTGGGATTGGTCCCTGGGGCCCTAGCACTGCCCCCTTTTGCCCCCATACACCAGGACTGGGTCCCATAGGCCTGGTGTCACCTCCTCCCAGCCCCCCGCATAGGGATTAGACTGCCCCTCTCCAGCCTAGCACATTAGGATCAGCCAGCACATAGGGTGTGGGGCTCTCCATGGGTCTGGACATTTGGCATCTCCACTTCCCCACCACCAAATTTCCAAATCTGTGGGGATCCTCGAGGGCCAGATGATATAGTGCTGTAAGCCAAATCTGACCCACAGATCTGGGGTTGAGTACCCCTGATTTAAAGCATATAACAGCACCACGTAATGGAAAACTGCTTTGTTTAGCCCTTCCTAGGGGTGGACCCTGGGCTAAAAAGCTTCAAATATGATTTTAGACAAACACGGGATTTTCCTCAAAGGAAAAGATCTGGTGGAATATTAGTATTTGGATCTGAGTTCCCATTTCAAAAACTTTTCCCTCCCATCTTCAGTTTCTAGAAGCTCAAATGAAAAGATTATGATTTATTCCCATCTCTCATGTTCCTCCAAACCTAAGTTAAAATTAAATGCATCTATTGAACTGCCTGATAAGCCAAGTATGTACTTGACCACTCAGAGTTTCCAGCATGCATTTTTTGTCCAAAAAAAAGCAGAACATTTCAAATGAGAAGTGCTATCTGACTTCCAAAAAACTCAACATCCAAGGGATCTGAATGTTTTAGAAGGAGAATTTATGCTCTCAGGTTTTGCTGATGTCTATTCAGATAAGTAGTACCGCATACTTACCCAAGATATTTATATTGGGCTGAACTCCAGAATCAAGAAATTACAGTTAATACGGCTAAAAACAAAATACTTCTGAAAAGAAAAATCACAAATCAGGGGGTGAAAAAGACTGATATGAACAGCAGTAAGGAGTGAATAATTCATACTTTTAAACAGCACATTTTCTTAAAATTTAATGTTATTTGCATAAGATGTATGTAGCCAACAATGGAAATATTTCTTCATAAATACTTTCCACTAAGTAGGGAAACATTTTTGAATGGCATAACATGATGATTCTTGAAAATACATTAATTCATTCTGCATATGTCCAATTATGAGGAAATTCTGAAAGAACTAAAACTGTTTAGTCTGGAGAAGAGAAGACTGAGATGGCGAGGGTTGGGGGTGGGAGGGGATTTTGACAACAGTCTTCAAATATCTGAAAGATTACAAAAAAAGGATAGAGATAGGATTTTCTCTGTGATGGCAGGAAACAGGACTAGAAGCAATGGCCTCAGGCTGCAGCAAATTTAGGTTGCAAATGAGGAGGAACTTCCCGACTATGGTGGTGGTTTAGCACTGGCACAGGTTACCAAGACAGGCTGTGGAATCACCATCCCTGGAAATTTTCAAGAGCAGGTTAGACTGATACTTGACTTGGATAGCTTAATCAGGGATGATCTTGCCCTAAGCAAGTGGCTGGATTGGATGGCCTCATGAAGTCCCTTCAAGCCATACCTTCCTATGATCCTATATACAAAATATAATGAAAGCATAATATTCCTTGTTATGTTAGTTTGGCCTCTGTCTTGACCTTCTGGCTCTTTGGACTCCTGTATATTTAATAACCATCTATTATTAATTTTTTAACAGGTCTTAAGTCAATAATATGACTCAGTCTAACCTTCTCTGAATATCATAAAAAATCAATATGACATTAATTAATGAGTATGTGCATGTTTAAAAAATGTATATAAATAGTGCAAGTAATTCCTGTTCATAGATCTGACTCAAAGATTTTCTTGTGAACAAGGATGCAGGTCAAAGGCTGGCAATTCCTGAAGTACCTTGATGATGTTTTCTTCTAGGCAGATTGTAAAATAACCTATAGCTTTTGTGAACTGTTGTGGCAGTATACTGAACCACAATTCCAAGTTTGTCTATGTACAAAACATATTTTTGTGAGTATGCACGTACTCAATGTTTTTTTTTAATATCAACTTTTGCAGCATGTTGTAAACTACAGTGTAACTAGAGTTTCATTAATGGAACTAGGTAATGCATTTCCATGGAAGCAAACAGAAGCACTTAATTTTTTGAACAAGACATTTTACACCCTCCTGTCAAATGTTACATTTATCATGTGATTAAAGAAGTTAATTGTGTGATAAGTTGCAAGATTCAGTCAATTTATGCCAAGATAAAATGACAAACCAGCCACAAAGGTGTTTCACAGCTTTGTGGCTCATTGGTATCATGCTTTAAACTGAATATGTGATGTGTGTCCCAGACCAGAGGCTTTCTCCTGCCCAAACTAGACAAACAGCTGGTCACTGGGATCAGGTAGGGGAAAGCCCTCAGGGTCTGGGACACAACTGTCCCCTGCCTATTTCCCAGGACTGGGCTAGGGGCAGCCCCAATCGCAAACTGGAACCCAGGGCTGCTGCATGCCTAATTTTTCCAATCAGCCCTATCAAATCACATCTTCTACCATGTTGTTGAACATATAATTCCTTAACTAGTCAACCAGTTAATATTTCCTCTTTATTTTTAGGGAAGCAGCATTCTTCCGAGACAGAAAAGGCTAGGTTTTATTTCAGACAGAATAAACTTTTGGGGGGAGAATAAGCTCTCTGTGGCTTTAAATGTTTAGGCTTTGATTCCCCGAATCTGACAATGGCTTCCATTCAGGACACAGACTTTCAATCTCTCAATTCATCTGTCCGGTCTCTGTGAAATTTTTCAGTTCCAAATCTTTGTCCATGTGCATTTCACTGTTTCTTTGCTCCAAGATGGGCTTAAAATAAAAGCCAAAAGCTGGTGGTCAGGGGTGAAAAATAGAGGGTTGTGGTACTCGTACAAAATACAAACTGGCATATGATTGATAAGAGTAATTTAATAAATTCCCTTGTGCCGAGCTGCACTGTGTGTGACTGATATGGAGCTGCTGGAGTGCAAGGAGAGAAGACGTTTGTTTGTGACAGATGGGTGGATGTTTTGCACTGTTTAACAGAAATGACATCCTTCTCAAAATGTCATTTTCCTTCTTGTGTTGGCATCCTTGGGCACCAGCACAACTGTGGACAGAATGTTTTCAGCAATGAATGACATTCAGACTGGGGGGAAAGACAGAATACAAAGATATGCTGCAAACTGCGTGACCAATTAGGTCAGACCCAATTTAGATGACGACTGCTGCTGCCAATTATAGACCTGATTTGTAACTAAGCGGCTGCTTTCTTATCTGAAAGATACTTAAAGACATTAAAACTTGCCAGAGTAGAGGGAAGCAATGTTCTGAAGTGTTTTCACACAGGATCAGGATGCTCTAAATCATTTTTGTCTTCTTGTTCTGTCCGGCTGAATTTATGATCCAGAAAGACCAAATATCAGGAGTTTAGCTGGAAGCCAGAAGGTCCTCCGTGATACCTGACTATCTCCTCTGTCAGCCTAGCTCTGCTGCCTTAATTTAGCCCTCCTACAAGAGACAGAAAACCAGAAATCTTTACACCCCTTTTATTTCATTAGCAGTAAGTAACACAGGAGATAATGTCCTTTTCCTACAATTCTGCCTATTTAAATGCTGACTGGCTAGCCACCAGACTCTGAATCTCCATAGTTAAGAACAAGTACTCTACATGTGTACAGTGTTTAGGACAATGCAGCTTAATTATTACACACTAATTTAATATTTAATAATTATTAATAATACACTAGAACTTTTGGTGGCTCAATGGTAGTTGGGGATAAAAAGTTGGATTTTAAAGGCTTTTACTTCCTGATGCATGTCTGTATTCCAAGGCTGTAGCAGTCTCAACCTCCACATGTGGCCTCACCACAGTTAGCAGAAAAAGGATTGCCTCACCCAGTGGATGTAGTGATAATAAATACCATATTTACTCGAATATAAAATGACCCTGAATATAAGATAATCCCCCAGTATTTAGATTCTATACAGAGAAAGGTTTTTAATTTGTCATAATATTCCAGGTATAGTATAAGAATTGGACAGTTGTCTTGGATCCCCCCCTACTGCAACTTTTACAGTAAAGAAAGCAGTGGCTGGGGGGCGGCAGTGGTCCCCTTGCTACTTCGTCCCCCTTCAGCCTTCATGCCCCCTCTGCAGCCTACACCCCCACTCCTAGCTCCCCAAAATCTCTGTACCTCTAGTCCAAATCCCCCCAATCTCTGCTTCTTCCCTTCTGCTCCCCAGTCTCAGCTCCTTCCTCTCCCCACCTTACTACTAGATGCTGCCCAAGCTGCTCCATCCTACAGCACAGCACATGAAAGTTCAGCCCTTGCCTTGTGGTGTTGGCACCTCTGATTGGCCAGGCAGGCAGCACAGCACTGACAGCAGGCAGGTGAAGGAGTTTCCACGTGCTCCATACCCGAGAGACCCCAGCCTGAGCCAGAGCCAGACTGTGCCTGGCAGAAGCTGCAGAGGGGATGGGGAGGGTGCATGCTGGAGTTTGCTGTGGGTCTGACTATGGCCCTGACCCAGGTCCCCCCCCCCCATCTGCTTCATATGCAAACATAAGACAAGGGGCTTTCCCCCCCCATGCTGACTTGGGGAAAACAAACACATCTTACTTTCAAGTAAATACAGTAAGTAATGACAATGTCAATGTCAGCTTGACTCTTGATTGTATCGCTAAAGCCCCTATCAGCACTGCTAACTGGGTTCCTCATGATATCTGACCCTCTTTCTCTACACCCACTCTTTATACTATCTAGGTGGCTTCAACATCAAACTGTGTACTGACTCCATTAAAAACAAAAGGCTCAATCTGAGTTCCACACTTACGTTAGGATGACATGCATTGTTGCTGTTTCCCATCTCCACCAGCTTTGAAGGAATTCTCACTTACTTCTTAGTCAGTATTGATTTAAAACTTTGTATGTTCATTGTGGGGTGTTACTGGAGCCCACTGGTGCCTAGATACAGTGGCTAGAGACAGACATTACACACAAACCGGTTTAAGTAATCAGAAACTGGTTTAAACCTGTAACAAAACAGACATTCAGTGCACATAAACCAGTCTGAAAATGTCTGAAACTGGTTTGAGATAAACCTGATTGAATGTAGTATCAGACTCAACTAATTTGGGTCAAACCAGTCTATGCAATGTCTGTCCCAGACCCATTCCTAGTTTAACTTAAAAGAGAGTCCCCCAGCATCCCAGATGTTTTGCAGTACTGGGTGGGACTCTCAGCTCCATGGCTGGAGCTCTGGAGAGACTTGCAGGCACAGCAAGATCTGCCTGGCTTCCCCCTGCCCCATCCCATGTGTCTGCATTTCCTCAGTCCAGAGGGGATGTCTGTATATTTACAAACTGGTTTAACCTAGCCAGCTTAGACTGGAAATTAAAGACTGAATCAATTCACGCTCAGACTTTTTGAATGTCTGTCCCCAGCTGGTATGTGGAGTATTTGCTGGGTCTCTATTGATGCCAACTGGCTAGAGGGTCCCTATTTTCTTGTTAAGCTGTTCTGAAAAAGACTAATAATTCATTAGCTATTTTGTCAGTATTGTTTCCCAGAGAATCAGTTATTGGAGCTACCACAAAAGTGTCATGTAATTGGTGAAGAGTTGTGTGGAGCAGGTCAGTCAGGAATGGATAGGGAAGTGTCTGCAGTAGCTGGAGGTCTGTGATACAGAAATGACTTTTTATTATTTACAGTAACTTGTAGCTATTTACAGTACAGAGGTAACAGTTTTGCTATTGTCCTTGCAAGGGTCTTGTAGCTGTCCTGTTCCTGTTCTGCTACCCAGAAGTTCCTGCTGACCTCACCTAAACTGGCTAGTGGGATCCCACATTTCTGAACACTCTGTGTGTCCAGGAGGTCTTACTCTGTCACAGTGTCCACCAGTAATCCTACGAATGAGAAATGGGTGAGATGTGTAAAAGCCTGAGCACTCCGCCAGAATTACTGTACATATAAAAAGTACATGCAGCTCTTAAATTATACATACATCCCTCCAGTCTCCCTCCTTCCTCCAGCAGTAACTATGCAGAGAAGCACTGACCCCTAGACTGAGGTAGTGTAGCTACCCTTTTTTGGTGTGGGGAGAGGGACAGTATCTTCACCAAGCCCCTAATATGTCTGGTTCCCATTTACAGCAAGATAAGGAGCAAAAAAAGCAGCTCTTTAATCACTTTAAACTATTTTTAATAATCTCCTGCATTATTAGAAATATAAGGAAGGAAATTACTTTTTTAATTATAAGGATTTTTATCTTGCCAGCACATATTGCTCTACAAGTACTGTAGATGTCAAAAGAATTTTATTCTTTTGAGAGAGAAAGATTGCTACAAAAACTTTAAGAGAGGGATCCCTCCCCACTTTTAACCTGAGCTTCCAGAGATGACCAATTTATTTATATTATTTCTAAAAGACAAATATTCAAAGTAGTCCTGATGGCTGTAATTTTACATTTATTGAAAAGAAAGTCCTTAAATTTAAAATAGAAAGACAGTGGGTGCTTTTGGCAAACACTTCCTTAAGCCCATCAGCTTAATTGTCTGTGACAGTTCTGCTGATATGTAACACATTCACGCTGCTGATAAAACACTTTGCCAGTCCTGCAGATGCTGAGCAACTCCACTCGGTGGCACCATGGTTCTAGTTTCCATGGAAATATTAAAGAGCTGTGTGATTGCAGCAGGATGTTCCCATAGTAACAAATTAAGGGAAGTAAGTACAGGGAGACAATGCCCTAGTTTTAGAGGACTAGCACGTGTTTATGAATAGGTTTCACACCTATTGGCACGTCATAGGCATTTAAAAAATGAATAAAGATAACAAACAATGTACAGCTAAAAAACTAAATTGAAGTAATCCATACCATCCATTAAATTGAGACTTGAAAGGAAGACTATATATATATATATATATATATATATATGCAAGATATTTTATGCATGTATTATATACACATACACACAAAATTGCTACAATCTTCATATACATTATTCATGAAAGGTTCCAATGATCTGACCATGTGGCAGTAACATCTCTGTGATAAAACTAAAGAGTTATTCTTTATGGAAAAGGTCTTTACAATGTAATAGAAGGTGACAAGCTCCAGATCATAATTTTAAACCAAGTTTCATCACGTGGTAGAGACACTACTAAGTGTCATGTCAAAAATCAAATGTTCCATAGATGAGATATTCTCTATTACATTTTATGGGTTTAAACCATCATTTCTCTAGAACCAAATTCATTTCTAGAGAACCTTGCTGGCGCTGTCCCCATGACATTCCATAAGAGATGTTATAAATTTCATTTTTTCACACCTTTGCCTGCCTCGCCTGCACTCTGCCCACTGATCCGGCTCCCTAAGGACCAATTTTAAGTCCCAAACCTCTGAACAGTGCCATCTCAAGCAACCCCTATTAAAAAAAACAAACTGGTTCCATCTTCCCAGCAGTGATTTCTCATCAAAATTCCTTGTCCAAAGCGCAGAAAAGAATTTTTAGTGCAAGACCCATGACAGAAACTTATTCTCTGTTTTTTCACAGCCCATTTGAGAAAGAAATGGCTGATAAAGTCAATTTAAAGGAGAGAGAGAAAACCCTAGGTTTCTAGTGAGATATATAGCACTGCCTTTATACACCATAAAAATCATATCCTTCTGTAATGAAGAAGTACATGAAGCAGTTTTTAATAGCTTATGGTAAGGCTGTCCGAAGCTTCAGTCCCCGATTTGATTCGGTAGAGATTTAGCTCGATTTGGTGGCTGAATCTCCAAATTTGAAGAGAACCAGAGGACCCTTTAATCTCTCTGAATTGAATTGGAACCCACTGAATCGATTCAGAGAGATTTGGAAAGATTCGGACATAGATACAGCTTTAAATATTTTTTCTGCATACCTCTAGGTAGCAGGCCGCTTGTGTATGCTGAGATGCTAGGGTGTATGGAGCATTCCACAGGATCAGAGAGGGCTCCACAGCACACTCGGCAGCAGAGCAGAAGTGGACCAGAAGCACTTCCAGTCCACTTCCAGGTCTGCTGGGGAGTGCCTGGGGGGGCCCACCCGCGCCCCTCTGGCTCAGCAACTGGTGCCTCCTGGATCTGAGGCGGGCACCCGCAGCCAATCGCCAAGCCGGGGGTGGGTCCTCCGCACTCCTGTGGGACGCTCCATGTGCCTCAGCATCGTAGAGATCACAAGTCGCACTGGTAATCAAGGTACGTACACAAAACTTTTAAAGCTGTGTCTATGTCTGAATCACTGATTCTACAAATCAGCATCAACTCTTCAGATTCGGGTTTCGCCAAATCGAATCAGGAACAGTGATCAAAATCAACGATTCGAATCAGTCCAGTTCTGGGCGCCACACTTCAAGAGGGATGTGGACAGCATGGAGAGGGTCCAGAGGAGGGCCACGCGCATGATCAGGGTACAGCAGGGCAGACCCTATGAGGAGAGGCTACGGGACCTGAACCTGTTCAGCCTCCACAAGAGAAGGCTGAGGGGGCATCTAGTGGCCTGTTATAAACTAGTCAGGGGGGATCAGCAGGCACTGGGGGAGTCCCTGTTCCCCCGAGCACTGCCAGGAGTGACCAGGAATAATGGTCACAAGCTGGCAGAGGGTAGTTTTAGGTTAGATATCAGGAGGTGCTACTTCACAGTCAGGGTGGCTAGGATCTGGAACCAACTTGCAAGAGAAGTGGTGCAGGCTCCTACCCTGGGGATTTTTAAGAGGAGGTTAGATGAACACCTTGCTGGCGTCGTTTGACCCCAGTACTCTTTCCTGCCATGGCAGGGGATCGGACTAGATGATCTGCTCAGGTCCCTTCTGACCCTAGAAACTATGAACCTATTTGGACCAAATCTGAATCGAATAGGGCCTGTTTTGCACACCCCTTATGGCATTTATTTATGATTGACTTCCATCCTAAGACTCTAAAGTTTGAATTAAGAAAAAGAAGGTTTTTTAGGCAGTGATGCAAAAATTTCTACTAATAAAATGATTTCAAACTGAGATATAGCTAAAATAATTTCTTTAAAATATACACTATATAAAAACAGTTCATGGTAAAATGTAAAGATTTTATATGTAGCTATCTGAGGTGACTTACATAACTCACACATGCATTCACTTCAGGTATTGACAAAAGCAACACAGTCAGGTATTCCACATTACTGGTCCCAGTTCAGTATGCTCACTTATGCCGAATTATACCCTGCTTTAAACAGCCCAAGTGGAATTGGTCTCTGAGTAAAGAACTGACCACAGCAAAATTACTGAATCAGGTTCACTGGGAATGTAAACATTTAACACAAAGTGATATTAGTGGGAAGATATTTGGAGTATGTGCTCAGTGCTGCAACTTTAATGTAGGGGAAAGTCTGGTCTAAAAACTGCAGCGCCTCTTTTGGACATGAGGCACCCCTTGCTGGACTCAAGGGCACCTCCCCCCCATAACTTTGTGAATTGAGTGGCACCCTATTTTAAAAAATAATGTATATACTACAATTCTTACCTCCTTGCTGAGGGCATAGGTACTAACTCTGTGGGTGCTGAGGGGCTCAAGCACCCTCTGAAAAAAATTAGCAGGTGCTCAGCACCCACAAGCCATGGTGGGCCTGCTGCTTGCAGATGTTAAAAAAAACAAACAAAACCAAAAAACTGTGCTTTACCAGAAGAAGCAGAAGCAATACTTTACTTCAACCCGACTCTGCAACAGCTGTTAAAATCAGGTGCTTTAGCAGGGCTTTTTGGCTTTTTTAGCTAAAGCTGATTCAATCAGCTATTGGATAAAAGCACCAAAGAAAAGCCCCACTAAAGCACCCAAGTTTTACAGATGCTGCAGAGCCAGGTTGAAGTAATCCACTGCCTCTTCTGGGCATGTGCGGAGATCAGCGTTTAAAGTATAGCAGCTTTTTGGGGGAGTATTTTTTTGTTATGTCTGCCATTGGAAAAACCCAAAGTTGGCATCTATGGCTGAGGAGCTAGGCATTTGGGGTGGGGGAACTGGCGAGGCAGGGATGAGCCTGGGCCTGTGTTTATCTGCTTATCTCCTCACATTTTATGGCACCCTGATAGAAAATCACTGGTTTATGCTCTCCCACCACAGCTGCAACTACCAGGGTCTGTATCCTTGCTGGCAGTGGTGGCCACAAGGATCAGGCTGGCTCTGGCAGCAGCGATGGTTGCCATTCTCATGTCCCCCTCTTATGTGGTGCCCTGATCACCCACCTCACCTCTCATTACACTATTGTCTCCTGTGTATTCGCAGATTTGGAGGCAGAAGGAATTGTTTTGATCTTGTATTCTGAATACCTGTATAAACAGGTCATAGAATTACATCAGATGTTGTTCCTTTATCAGATATCAAATCTTGAGCTCCGAGAAGCTTTAATATACCAACTATTTCACAGAAGAGATGCTCTGTCAACTAGTATGTTCACTTTGGGAGCAATATTAACAATTTCACAATTAACTCTCATGCAATTCACAATTAGCTTTTATGCAACAACAGGCTATAACACAATTAAGCAGAAATTAATAGAGTGTGTTTTCTCCCATTTATATTACAGAGTTTGTTTTGATCATAAATTTGAGGACAAAATTGCAAAGCTAGTGGTTTGGAAAAAGAGAGAGTGGTAGCATTGTTCACCACCAACTGCAGCCCTTTGCTCCCCCTCTGTCTTGGGTATTTACTACATATGCTACATTTTCAAGAGCCTGACTTTTCCTTTTAATATAACTTCAGGTTGCTCAGAGGAGGACTCTTCATACCAGGGACAATATATGGGACTACTCAGTTTTATCAGCAATGGCAGACACAAGGACCTCCCTTTCTTTGGCATGCTGCACTGAGCCTAAACACAGCCCATGTAGATACTAATATAGCCTTTGTTACCATAGTATCTGAGCTCATCAAAGGAATTACTGCCAAGACAACCTGAAGACAAAGAGAAAATATTATTCTCAGGTTAAGACAGCAAGCTGAGAGGCACAGTAGTTAAGAGACTTAATCAAGGACACACTGGAAGTCTGTGGCAGAGCCTAGAACGAACTCCGATTTCAGAGTCCCACCAAAATCGTTTAAAACCATCCTGTCTTCCCACCCTTCATGCTCCCAGCTGATGAAGACTACAGCAGTCCAGCATAAAGAGAGTCACATCTATAGGGAAAGGATTAACACCAGGCAGGGAACAGGCTAAATGTACCTCTTTTCCAAAGCAGCCAGCAGAGCTGAGCTTGTGAAGAGGGTTCATGTCCTTTTTAAGAGTGAAGAGGAGCCAGTACACTCATTGTTACCCATTCTTGTGATTTCATCTGAATCCTGAAATATTTGGTATTTTTCACAAGTCCAGGAGTTGTAGCTTAAAGATTAGGTGAGAATCAGCTATCCTATATAAAATATCTGTGGTTATCACATTCACAGTTGTAAGCTGATGCTTACCTTGGCTGGTGTTTGTTTTGACAATGCCAAGGGAAGCAGAAAAAAAAAAGAATGTTTTATCCTCTCTCATGACAGTCTTGATGCCACTCTGAGGCAGTGATTACCTCCTTTCTTGGCCCGTGCTAATGCCAATTATGAAGATATTTATTTCCTACCTCTTAGCAATACCTTTGATAGAGGCATTTTATAACAATGCTTCCACCAAATAATGATTCTTTTCCCATGAAGTGCCTGCCAGGGGTTTAATTTTTTGCATGGTTGAGTTGGCTTTATAACCCAACATCTCAAATTCTTGACTGTATGTATATAAATAAGTTGGTATTAATTACTATTAACTAATCTTTTAATACTCACAAACCACAATTCATATCAAGATTGAGAAGAAGGGTGGAAGAGGTAAAGAATTCACCAACATCCATGCTTTGAAAATATATTTGTATTCTGTTTAGACAATATTTTCCAATAGTTCAAATACTAGAACTATTGCCATATTCAGTCATTCAGAATTTTAAGTACGTATCTTCTACAAACCCATGCTATAACAGTTAAGAGCCGATTCTTACTGTGGTGAATTACACTGATCAAAATTATATACATCAGGGTCATCGAACAGTAAGATTCCTTTTTTCACATTACAGTGGAAACAAGTGAGAATCTACCACAAAGTAACTTTTATGCATGTAGCCCATGCATTCCCGCACAGAAGGAATTGCTTCATGAACTATAATGTTATGTAAGAAGAAGAATCACATGACCAGAATTTGACATATTCTGTTAACTTGATTAAAGTCCTCTTCAAGCTGTACAAAATCCATGCTGTAGTCCAGTTACAATGGACTGGTCCCCTGCTATGGTTAAAACAGTTTGATAGCACAGATTTTTGGAGTAATTGGGTGCGTCTACACATGCTGTTAATAGACAGTAAAGTTACTGCACATTAAAAAAGTAGTAAATTGCCCCCGGGGAAACGGTCTACGTATGTATCAACTTGGGAGCAAATTTGCTCCCAACCAGAGCAGGTGAGACCGGGGATGTTCTTGTTTACTGCTCTGCTCTGCCCTGTTGCAGCAGCCAGGAAGAGCTCCAGTCTCCCCCAGGGGGCCAGCTCAGAGCTGGCCAGGGGTAAGGGGCTGGCAGACTGCTGCGTCTCAGCCACATG
Source organism: Gavialis gangeticus (assembly GCF_001723915.1). Classification (NCBI taxonomy): domain Eukaryota; kingdom Metazoa; phylum Chordata; order Crocodylia; family Gavialidae; genus Gavialis; species Gavialis gangeticus. Next base: position 137,571,325 of record NW_017729025.1, read on the forward strand.
GGAATCGGACCCAATCCCCATGTGACTGGGAAAGGTGTCTCTGTGGGGACACTGTCTGGCAGCCATGTGGGGATCGGGTGGGTCCCAATTTCCCAACATGGTGGGGAGAGGAGTCCTTCCCCAAGAGGGACAGTCGTTTGAGGATAAGGAGGGCCTGGGGATACTTCTCCTGGCAACATGGGGATTGGGACCGTCCTGATCCCCACATGGCTGCCAGGCAGGGACTCTTCTCCCAGCCATGTGGGGATCAGGACCCTCCTGATCCCCACATGGCTGTCCCTGCTAAGTGGAAACACCTCTCCCTACCACGTGGGGATCAGGTCGTGACCTGATTCCCACCTGGCTCAGATGCAGCACTTCTAGCTGCCAGGACAGCACTCTCAGCTGGTAGGGGGAAGGGGTGTGGGGAATCAGGAGTGTATTCACCTGTTTTACTGTGCAGTAGCCTAATGCACAGTTAAATAGGGACACTTTACTGGACAGTAAAGCATCTCATGTAGACACACCCACTGAGTCCCAGGACTATGTTAAGGTTCCTCTGAACTGCAAGATGGCCTGTGTTTCAACTTCATCAGAGGATTATTGGCTTCTCCTGCATGGCATTTTCAATAAGACAGACAGAAGTGAACATGATTCAGTGGGCACAGGCAGCAGTAGCTGTTCATTTTGGTGTTTTTGGACCTTAACACCCTCCTCCACTGTAATATTAATGCACTGTAATAAAACCTGGCCAGCTACCCTATATTGCCTTGGTTCCTGGTGTTCCAGGACAGAGAAATCTAGGTATTTGCCACTTGGTACTTATTTTGGGGTAGAAACATAGAATTATAGTGTTGGAAGTTTCCTCAAGGGTCATCTGGTCCAACCCCTGCACAAATGCAAGAAGGTTACTTCTAAACCCTCCTTGGCCAATACTAATGCTATCCAGTCTCCTTTTGAAATCCCGCTCCGAACACAGGCAGCCTTTGGGGTGGGCGACCACCCAGGGTGCTGTGGTCAGGGAGGCGCTAATCCCTCCTCCCCCACCCCCCCAACACACACACAGTAGTGCTCTCCCCCTACTCTGCCCTGGCCAACTCCTACCCTAGGCAGGAGGAGCAGTGC
>NW_017729025.1:137572439-137574900 GCF_001723915.1 Gavialis gangeticus
CATGCAGGTGGGGTGGTACCTGCCCCAGTCCGCCCCATGCCCCTGCTTGCCTGTCTCTGCCTCAAGCAGTGCCGCTGACTTGGGGAGGAGGAGAAGGGGTGCCAAAATTCATGTTTGTCCATGGCACCATTTTCTTTAAGACTGGCCTTGCCTTCAATGAAAGGGATTCCATAATTTCCCTGGGCAGTCTGCTCCATAGCCTTGCTACAGGGATGCACGATTCCAGGTTAATTTGGTTATGCAAATGGGTTACTTGGTCCCATTTATCCAGTAAAACCACATTAGAAAGCAGTTTTGGCTTAATGACCATGTTACCATCCTGTTAAAAAGCAACACCAAATCTATTATACCCATGCAGTTAAGAACAATAGGGAAAAGCTATAAATTTGGGTGGGTCAAGTTAGGCACTTAAACCTATCTCTTTAGACAGTTAAATAAATTATACTATTTGTGGGCTGAACTCATGTTAGTCGGGTTACAGAAATATGCAGTGGGCATATTTATCTTGTCTGGTGACCTCGAGCCCTACCGGGAAAATAAGCACCAGTTTGCAGCAAGCACTTTTGTTAAACTAAGAAACAAACAGAAGGCATCCCATCCACCTTCCCTTTTCCAAAGGGATGCACAATGGGGCCTTTGTTACCAAAGTTTCAAGCAGTTCATGATTCAGATGAATGAATTTGAGCAGATGAATACAGCTCTCATTAAGAGATAAACCTAAATAACTTTACTAAAGGTTTTACCCCTTCTGTTATAGTGAATTGAAATGCTTAGCTTATTTTTCACTACTTAGAAGAGCTTATGCTGGATTTAAAACTGGTGAGTCTCAAAATGCTGTGAACTACAAGAGCATTACAAAATGCAATTAATTTCTCTAAAGCTTTTAAACACTTGAAAATGACATGCCAGGCTAAAAGCTTCTGCTGCAATATATTGTTCTGTTCTGTTTTCTTTTTATTAATACTCAAATAGTGCCTGATGATTCACCTGCAAGATAACTAAAACTGTCCTAAAACCAGATAACAAGAGATGGAGAGAGAAATTATATTTAAGAGGCACAAGCTGGTTTTTATTGTTTTGTGCAGAAAATATGCCACAACTCACCAGTACTGTAGCAATGGCGGTGCCAGTGAAACAGGGGCACTGGGAGCCCTCACACAGGGGATGCCAAATCAAATGGAAGTAATGGTTTGCCAAAAAAGTATGCTTCCATATTTAATTTTAAAGAGCCAGAATGTAATGACTTTTATGACATTGAGAGATGATATTCATTATACTCTGCACACAAAAATAAGTATCTTGTTGGATTTTATAAATGTATCACTATGTTGACAACTAGGGAACCAGAAGTCCAACATCACACCCACTGTGCCTGACTGTACAAGCTACGTAACGGCATAAAACACTTAGGTAGTCTTGTATACTACCTATTGTAAAAACAATCAATATTGTAACTGAATTTGAAAGTTTCAGTAGTGATTTTTTCCAACTGAATGTTGACATGAATTAAAATGTTTGTAGTTACTACTTATTATTACTACTGTTGTGTGAGCCACTGAAATGATATTATATTTACCTACCAGATAACTGTAAAAATTCCAAGTATGTTTGATTAGCAGCATAAGATTTCATGTTATTTTAATATAGGTTAGAAAATTTTATGTTTTATATTGTGAAATAAATGTTACATCAAAGCACTGTAATACATAATAAATTAAAATGTATTACAGATCTACTGTATTTTTACAGAGGAAATAACTTCTGTTTTTGACACTGGGCCCAAGAAGAGTCAAGGGTACAAAGAGCAAAGCTGCAAAAACAGTCAGAAAAAGAAAAGAAACTTACAAATCATTTTAAAAAGTGTGTTTCTGCAGCAGAAGGACACACTTTAGATCTAATGATGAGACACCTAACCAAGCAGAGAATGATGGTTAATACTCATACTTGGACAAATGTGAAAATGACGGTGACCATGAAGAAGTGGCAGATAGTGAAAGACTTTCAAACACGTCAACCCAGGCAAAAGATGGCAGTTATTGTTCAGACTTGGATGAAAATGAAAATACTGCGGCTGCAGGTTTTGGTTTAACCAAAACTCAAGCTGACTGAAAAAAAAAACAGTACCTGCTTGACAGAAAAATTGATCTGATGACCCAGCCAGTTGATTGCACTTTACCAACATCAGAAGCATTTTGGTAGAGCCTGGGGCTGACCAAAACGCTCAGTATGATTTCACTCAAACCGCGTCAGGTAATTACAAATGAAAGGCATTTGAGCATTGGCAATTGGTAGGGGATGCACGTGGGTGCACCTGCACCCCCTGAGATTGGCGGTGCACCCCCTGAGACAAGTGCAGCTGACATTGCCGGTGGCACCTGCAGGTGGTTGCTGCTCACCAGTTCCCCCCTTCGCTCCCCCCTCTCCTTAGCCCATTGTCTTGTGACCCTAATTCCCAGCATCC
>NW_017729025.1:137574965-137575465 GCF_001723915.1 Gavialis gangeticus
GTCCCCCCCCTCCCCCCCCCCCCCCCCCCAAGCTGTTGACACTGCCAGCGGCGCCTGTGGGTGGTCGCTGACCACTGGTGGGCACTCAACACCTCCCCCCCCCGCTGACAACACCATGGCTGTCTTTGAGAGCTCCCCGCTCACCACCACCATACCCCCACCACCACCGCAGCCACCTCTTGGGCCCTCCTCAGTCTCTCTGGGCCTTGCCGTCTCTCTGGGCCTTGCAGTAGCAGTAGCCCACATATCATTTCTGAGCTTTGCAGTAGCCTCCAGAGGGTTCACTTGCAAAATGTTCACCAGGAACCCTCAGTGGCTTCCTCCTGTCCCTTTTCAGTTCCATGCCTCGTGGCTCAATTACAAACAAACAGGAAAAAATATCAACTTCTCACTACCTGAGATTTGCTTTCCTGATGAGCTCCTTCTGCTACCACAGTCTGAGCCAGACTCCCTCTAGCCCAGGAGCCAGGCTTTCATTTCTCCTGACTCTTCCTCCTGCT
>NW_017729025.1:137580465-137602289 GCF_001723915.1 Gavialis gangeticus
ACTGCCTGGTCTCTGACAACAGCCATCACTGTGACCCCCTCCTCACCTCTCCCCCTCCACTTCCCTCCCTGCCTGCCACCCTCCACTCCCTGCTCGTCATCACACTCACCTCCCCTTGCAACAGGGCCCAGATACCACTAATTCTCTATCCACAGGTCTACTGTTCTGCAACCTGTGGTTTGTCCCTGCACCTAACTACGGGGCTCAAAACCCTGCAGTTCTGCCTTTTAGAACTAGGTATAGGAGGTTTCTATGATCCCATGTGTAGGCTTGTTTACATGATAGGCCTCCAAATGGACTGCACTTCAAATTTATTTAATTAGCTGACTGTCCCTTACTCTCAGTAACAATCAGTGTGACCCCTATTACAAATGTGAACTAGCCCAGGATTTCCTGAGAACCCTGGAAACATCTGAAATTTTGTCTTTAACACTAGATTTCTCAAAAACTCTGGAATTTATATTAATTTGGGTTATTTTAATAATTATTTTTTTAATTTGAAAAAGGCTCATTTTAATAAATTATTATTTGTACATTTGAAACCAAAAGTGCCATTTTAGTTGGGGAAATTCTAGTACCTAGGAAATGTGATAACCTGCCCCCTCCATATTATTAAATGGCGGGGGAGTATTGCCTAGATGGCAGGTGGGTTCTTGATGGAGAAGAGTGTCAGTTTGGAAAAAGGCTGAGGATCATAATGCCATATATATAAACACCATGGTATACAGAGGTGGGGGGGGGGCAGAAATAAAAGCTACAGCATTGTGTGTCCATTACAGTTTTCTGTTTCACAGGATCATCTGCAGTTTCAGTGTCAGCCTTTGGAACCTATAGGGAACCTATACAACCATACACCCTAGAAAGGAGAAACTACATGTAACTTCAATAGAAAATAATGCTTGTAACAGGATAAATTCAATAATGCCTGCAGTACAGAAGTTCTATTAAAGTAGAATCAAAGCATAAAGTTATAAGCATTGCATCTTCTAAAGGTGCAGACAGAGGTGATTTTAAGTGTAAACAGTTTCTCCATCTTCACTAGTTAGCCGGCATAAGCTAACTGATATCTATGTTAAAGAATGAGCACAAATCATACAATAATGCAATCTATTTTCTTGCTATTTTCAGGATTGTTACTATCATTTATATTTGTTACAGAAGATGGAACAATTGTTCTGAAACAATCAAGATCAATAAATATTTGGCACTTACGTAGCACTTCTTCACCCAGAGGTGATCTTGCATTTTATGAAGGTTGAGTGTCAATTATGATGTCCATTTTCTGGATGAAGCAGCCAAAGCACAGAAAAAATAAGTGACTAGCTTAACATTGCACAGGAAGTTTGTGATAAGGTTGAGAATGTAAATATGGTTTTCCAGATATAGATTTTAAATGATTTGATAAAACTCCTTAAAGCTATTTTTCCTATATTTTTTTAGTACAATGTAAGTACAGAAAAGATTTTTTTTAGTTTTTATACCATTTTGGGGGGCAAAAGGAGTTCAAATTCTATTGATTATATGCCAGGATTTTTTGAGAAGAAGTTAAGCATGTTTAGATCCAATATGTTTTCACCTGGTCCATTTAGAGTATTTCTAGCCATTGATGCCAATTCATTATAATTTATGAGCAGATAAACATATGTGATTCTCTGTCTTTGATCTAGCTGAGATTTTGATCTTTAGAAAGTAATTAAGAAACAGTTTTTTGGGCAGAAAAGAAGTAGAATTGAACCCCTCCCCCTAAATAAGAGATGCATCTTATTACGATTCACTTGAACACTCAAGAACACAAAAAGGGTACCAATGCCTGGTCTGTAATGGGGATAGGTGGCATTATGTTTGTAAAAAATATTGTGTGTAAAGAATAAAATACAGAATCATGGATTCATGTGCTTAATGTATAGAAGATAACTGAGTTGCTATAATTAAAGATAACAATTTTAAAGTATGTTTTTAATGATTGTTTTACTTCTCCTTGTGTTTCAGTAACAAAAGAATACATGTATTGTTTTAACTGAATTAACAGCACCAAATATATAGTGCTAACACACATTTTCCCTTAGAAGGCAGATGAGCCTTTAACAAAAGTAAAGCTATTTAAGGGGTTTGTTACACAGTAAGTTTAGGTAGCTTCTGCAGCTCTTAACCCCTGGATTGACTGCACTCATTCAAGTGACTTAGAGCACTCATTATTAGGCTTAAAGTTATCTTATCTCTAATCTGCCTAATTTTGCTCCTCTTCCATTAAGGCATGACCGCTCCCTACAGTTATTCTGCCCAAGTTGAAGTTGAAGTCCTCCAGCATCCCAAGATACAGTAGCCCCTCCAGAGTTAAGGAGAGCAGGGACACCAGGGCACAGTGGATCTAGGCACAGTGCCTTGCTCCCTGGGGATGTCAGGCAGAGCAAGCAACACAGCCTCAGAGCACCTGGCAGCCATGGTGCTTCCTGCTGCCATTTGGACCAGCTTACTGCTCCCACTGGCAGCAATGTGAGGGGGCAGAGCGAGCTCAGGAGAAAAAAAGGATCAGGCCCCTCAGAGCTCAGGTGGTGCCCAGCCAGCCAGCTGCTTGCCCCCCTTCACTGCTGTTGGTTAGGCTACCAGCTGGCCAGGCACTGCCTGAGCTCTGAGGAGCCTGATCCTTTTTTTCTCTGGAGCTTGTCCCCCGTGCTGCTGCTGGCTGGGCTGCTGGCCGGCCAAGCGCCACCTGAGCTTTGAGGGGACTTATCCTTTTTATAACTCAGGTGGCACCTGGCAGCCCAGATGGGGGTAGCACAGGGGGGCGGTCTCTCGAGAAAAAAAAAGAAGCAGGTCCCTTGGAGTTCAAGTGGCAAGCTGGTCCAGGCAGTGGTGGGAGGCTGCTGGGCACTCCAGGGCTATGGCACTCATTCTGCCTGGCAGGAGTAGCGAGCCAGTCCTGCCCATAGCTCCGGTGCCTGCTCACCAAGCTTCTAGCGGCAAGTCACAGCTGTGCAGGTGAAGGACAGTTAGGGATGGCTTTTAGCCTTAAGGTGCAACTGCTCCACTAAGCCAAACTACACTAAGCTAATTAACGTTTGTTCGTCTTACAATGTAAAGTGTAACAAGGCCCTAATAGTGCTCTCTGTGCTTAGGTATACTTCCAGATACAATCCTTTAGGACAGAACCTGAAGAATTTCAGTTGCGTTAGCTAAGTGAATGCATTTCCCACTCCTATTTTCATCTTCCTAATCATATGGCACAGTAGCCTCAAGATGGCAATGTTTCTCCCTCTGCAATGACCTAGATTGAAACCTACTATAACCAAACTCATTTTGAAGGCAACAAAGTGAATTTCTTCAGTATTAGATACAAAAGTGCACCAGGCAGTAAAAATCTCCCCAACTCCCTTTGACATGCATGCTTAACTGCCACTGGAAAGTAATAAATCTTGCAGGCTTGTACTGAGGGAAAAGTGCAGTAGTTTCTTGAACAATTTACTGCTTCTCTATCTTGTTAAAACTCCAAATTCAAATCTGTTCTGTAGTTGGTAAGAGATCTTTATCTGCCTTCTCTATTTAAAGTTATTCACTGAGAAATAGATTGTATTCAATATGTAAGGAAGAACTAACAAAGCATCTGCAAAAGTAATTTTGAAGATGCTACCTGTCAATTAAAAGTTCTATTTGAGTTAACACAAAGGCACAGAATCTACTGCTTAGGGCTAAATATGAAAGATCTATTTCAAACAAGAGGATCCTGATCATTATGAAAATTTATTTCAGTAATGGGCTTTGAATAAACACAGTTACACACACACACATGCACTCACTGTACATATTAATCAAAAATTAAATTCTTACCAGCATCTGTGTTCCCTCACCTGCAATACTGTACTATTTTCTGAGGATCCTTCTAGCAAGGGAGCTCGATTTTCTCATACTATGCTTTGTCTGCTTCTGAGCAAGAAGGCAAGCACCAGAAGTTCTTTGAGCTTTACAGTTCCTCAAGAGTACAACAATTTAAAATGTGGTTGAACAAATGCCATCTCATTACTAAACTTTAAGCAAGTAATAGTAAAGGTTAACAAACTCATGCCAAAGATTTACATTCAGCTGTAAAAGGTAACATGACAAACATGCAGCCTCTACAGAGGCTTCTTCTTTCACCTTTGGCCTTTTGTTCTCTGAGCAGAAAATCAAACTGAGATTGAACTGTATGCACTGTTGAACTGCCATACTTATTAGCTGTGTCGTAACTAAGGCCTGCGATAGATGTTAATATTATAGCGTGATTGAGATCTGAGGGATTTTATGCCGCATTCCATTTTTGCGATGAAGCATAAAATTCCTCAGGTCCCAATCATGTAACAGTTAGAGCTAAACCAGGACCCTGGAGCTGCCCCCTGCCCAATCCAATCAGGCATGAAGCAGCCCAAGTCTAGGATACATGTCACAAATTCAATTCAAGGCATGATACAAACCAGCCACAAATATGTTAAATGTGGAACATCTTTGTGGCTGGTTTGCCAATTTATCATGCCATAAGTAGGCTGAACATGCAGCATATTGCAGTTGACTGTGCAATAAATGTAATGTCTAACAGGGCCTTAAAGCTGATTTATATTACCAGTGAGGTTGAAGAACTCATTCTGTCTGCAGGCATTTTCACTAATGCTTTAGGGTGAGATCTTTATGAAAATATCCTAATCTTTCAACTGACATAAAGAATTGTAAAGGCTTCTGGGTAGAGGAAAGAAGGAATATATTGGATCTGTGGAAAAACTTTTTTCTTTTAAATCTTTTGTGACTTAGACATACGAATGAGACAAGACTGAGAAATTTAGGAAGAAAAGTTATATAGAAGATTCTCATGCTGCATCAGGAACTCTCTGGCCTCTGGCTGAAAGGAGCCATTTTGCTACAGAGGCTTGTTCCCTCAACTGGAACTGGTCCCCCATGTAAGAGAGTAGAACACATTTATCACTCAAGAAAATTTCATGGTTTAATACTTAGATGAAATATTTAGAGGGTATCAGACCTTGAGGTAGGCCAAGGAAACAATGGGAAGACAATATAAAAACTCATCTAGAAGGGACAGGCAAAGATGCAACAAGATGGAAGGAGATTGCAAGAAAGGAGGAGATGGAAGACTTTAGTTAAGGTAGTTATAGGTCCTCAAGGCCTGTGAGACCAGAGAGACTTAGATACAGGGTTTTAATTATGGGGGAGCTCAGGGAGTCGGGGGGCTGATCCCCTTCATAAGAGACAAAAGCCCCCCCGTAAGATTTTAAAATCATAACCTGGGGGGGGTCTCCGATTATATTAGGGCATCATGATGGGCAACCCAATTTTTTTTGCAGACCCCACCAAGAGTCAAAGTGTAATTCGAACCTTGCTTAGATAAAACATGGAGAGTTCATTCCCACAGTCCTTATTCACTCATGGCTCGCAGTAACATCATTATGAGTGCACGGCTAAGGCAATAATATTTAAGCTACTTAAAAAAAAATCCTTTTTAGATTTTTTCAGTAGCAATAAAAACTGTTCAGAAGGCATGTTTACAAAAATTTAGTCCCCCCCACCCCCAACATACAGTCCACCCTTCATATGATGGCATAGTGCAATCAACTGCATGCTTTCAGATATGGGGCAAAAAAGCCTGTTTCAATTAAAACCTTGGCTTTAATGTAAAACAGTTCATACCATAGATGTAAGAAAATCTCTCATCCCATGGATGCTCACAATCCTGTGCTAAATTAGTAATCTGCTGCTTGGTGGTGGGCATGAGGTGAAGTAATTTTCCCCTCTAGCAGCTGACCCAGAGGAAGGAGCATATAGGACCTGCTACTATCACCACACAAAGCTAAAGGACCAGAACCCTGTGATTCTGCAAATCAGGAACAGGCATCTATCCCATAGTCCAAGCTTCCTGCATCTCTAGCAACTGAGTCTTTTGTTTTAAAACAGATCACAGATTCACAACAAGACTTGGTTTACAACTCTTATCATATGTATCTTTTAGTTCTCCCCTCCCCTCCACATGCACCAGACTTGTGCATCGCTTTTTCAGCCTCAGCTGGTATCTTTGCACAGTTTACAAGACTGTGCACTTTCTGTCCCCTTCTTCTGTACCTCTTGCTAGAAGGTAGAAAGCTAAATTGCCTTGCCTTCAGAAATGGACACAGTGGTGTCCCCAATAACACCACAGTGCGTCAGTGATCTAAGGACCCTATTTATGAAGCAAGAAGGTAAATCTCAATGAAAGTTAGATGGAAAAAACCCCTATATAGCAGCCGGGTATCAGACTTGGAAGATAATTAGAGGCTTAAGGCAGGGTTTATTTATATCCTATATATAGCTAAAGAATGTGGGTCATTTCTGGGTTTCCCATATAAGTCCCTTTCTTCTGTCAGTGAACATTCTCCACTCCTTTGGAAATCTTCCTTTTAGGTTATTTTGATGACTCACTGTGAACTGCCTGTATTAGTGGTCTAGCCAAGAGGCAGCTAGAACATTTCTCTTATAAGCGACAGACAACAACATCCATTCAAGTTCAGCTTTGCAACTGTCATTACATTTTTACCTTTTAACTGAAGCCATAGCCACCAATTTCCAGTTATCTGCCCTTGTTTTTCAGATTTCCCTCGTGGAACATGCACATCCAGGGAAACCTCTGAATCTGACCACCTACTGCTTGTCTCTAACAATGTTCATGACTTTTCTTGACCCAATGTAGCACTGCTTCCCTCCTTCAGCAACTGTCTTCCATGATTTGGCACACTTTGGGATACTAGGCAGGTTTCAGAAGCTTGGGCAAAGGTATTAGGCCACTCTCTTGTCATAATCTTACAATTTCCAGTATACAGTTATATTTTGGGCCCTATCCAATAATTTACTGGACTGAAGACAAGGTTTTAACAGTATGCTTTTAATAAACAATTGTGTCCTGTATGAGGGAAGTTCTTCTTATAAAGCTCAGTTAAGCATACCTGAAAGAGAGCAAGAATACACTGAAAGAAGAGCACTTGAGACTATCATTAGCAACATGAAGCCTGCATAAAGATTTAAACTAAAATATTTTCCTGGATCAAGAGAGGACAGAAACTTCTATAGCAATAATTTTCCAGCAATTGTAGTTCATTAATAATCATGCGTCTCCTTTTTAGAACCATTTATATTATAGTAACACCTAGTACTCTCAACCAGCTCAGGGTGTCATTTTATTCCTGCCCCCGGAACAATCCCTGTTCTACAGTGTTCACAATTTGAAAGAGACTTTGTAGATGGATAAGAGGAAAAAAAGCTGACAGATGACCTATCACAGGCCATGATATAGCTGCACAGTGCACAGGCATTTTTACTACTCCGTAAATACTCTTATCCATAATATATTTCTTGTACGACCCTACAAAAACTATTTTAATTTACAGTAGAATTCACCCATCTTCCTGCCATTAGACATCATGAAAGAACTGACCAGTTATTTAGAGCACCTTGTTTGGAGGGCATCCCAAACTTGAAACATCTTAAAAGAGTCTGGTTTACAAGAATGGGTGCTCTCCCTTTTTGAAAATCTGGTTTTTTTAAGCGGGCAGGTGATGAGAATTGAAGAACTCTAAAACCACTACCCAATTTTAAAATCCAAGGCCAACATTTTTAGCAATATGCATTTACTTATGCAATATGCAACAAGTACCCAGTTTCTGAAACTGGGTGATTCCAAATTAAGCTATGCAGTATCCTAAATCTTATTTACATTAAAAGATACAATAACAAGATTCTCAAAAGTAACTATAACATGGTTCCGATATTGAGTGCTATAAAATGTATTACAATTCAATAACTGGTTCTAGCTGTTGCAATAACCACCCCCTGTAGGTGCTAGTCTATGGAAGCTCATGTCTCTGAACAAGTTAATCCATAAAGTGCCCTGCCTTCTGCCTGAACTTCAGACTCTGCCTCCCTTTGTCCAACTAGCAAAAGATTTAAAAAACAAGACAACTCCCCTCCACCCCAAAAATTTTAAAGGGAATTAAATCCAAATTGACTTTTAAACCTGAAACAATATCCACTCCTTAAAAAGGCCATACTAGACAATAAAGAAATATCAGAGTAAGATACAATTATGCAGGCCAGCTTTCTCTACTGAGTGTATTGACTCCTCTTTGTAGAGCATTTCTGAGATGTGTCTTGCTGTAGGATTAAGAACAAATTTTAAGCACTTCTTTGGTGTGAGTCACTCAGTAGCAAACACTAAAACATATTTTCATGGTTAACACAGAAGCCATTTTGGTTTTTAGTGAGAAAGATGTTAGGTTGTTAAAGGAGTGTGGTATAAGTTTATAACAAAGCAATAAAAAGCGCAATTTAAATACTTAATGTTTCAAATAGTTCTGTACATGCTCAACTATAAGCAGATAAATAGTCTCAAAAAGCTAATCTAACTTCATTTGGGTAACGTGGGTCCAATTTAAGAGCTTAAATTTTCATTTTTTCCCTGCATATAGTTCTATAAAATTCAAACAAGCGACCTTACTAGTAGTCATATTTAAAAACAGCATTTATCATTTAGGTCATTACTCATTTTAATGTAAAACTGCACTGTTGGACAAATTAGTGTTACAAAGCCTCAACTGAATTTAAAAAATAGATTTAAAGTGCTTTGCTTTAAGTTATTCCAGCCTGATGAACACCCTTAATATGAAAATCCAGGAGTTCTGAGATCTCAGTTTTGTGCACTCCTCACCAGATCAGTCCGGGTCCCATTTCATAAAGGATCATTTAATGCTTATTTAAGGTCTGGGATAAATCAGGAGTAAGGAACATCATGTCTAGCAGGAATGTAGCTGTGGAGGCCCAGTCTTCCCATGTCTTCAACTGAACACACATATGAAAAGCATGTTTAAGTTGGACATGATGTTTTTACTATTACTGGCAGAATGCCAAAAACAACCCACTATCCTTATTATATACAACCTGCAAGGCTAAGAAAGGGAGTATCAGGTCTATAATTAATGAACTGGCATCAGACCTGACCTTTCCCCTTCAGTCGGTTTTCACCCACTCAGGAAGTGCAAGACTCATTATAGCGTGATATGGTTTATGACCAGGAATTGCCCTTCATTAAGCAGTAGTACCCTACCTCCCACCCCTTCAACAGTACCATTACTGGCTGTGCCTCCTGAAGCAGTGGCAGCCAGTCCGCTTAGGAGACACATTTCAAGTTCAGCTTTATATATTTCGCTAATTGTATAGTTTCAGTATTCAGCCTTATTTCTCTTCAGCATTCACAGCTGCACTGAAAACATGTTCTGCGTGAGTGCTGCAAGGCAGGCAATTTAAAAAAAACAACTCCTTGCAGGCACAAAGGCAGGCATGTTCTTCCCGTATTGCCAATGTTTTGTCATCATCGAGTATTTGTTGCTAGCTGTGGTCAAAAACAAACCTGTAGAAGTAGTATTTTGCTGTCTGTGATGGTGGCAATATTCCAAGCTGGAGCGAAATAAAGGCATCAGGCATACTTAACTGCTGTGTATGTAGTGCTAATGAGAACTAATATTCAGACACATGCAGCACCTGAAAATGTACACATGATATATACAATCTTAATTATATTGGTACAGTAGACAAGTGATTCTTGAGTGCACGATGCTCAAGAGAGCACTGGGATTATCCACACAATACCAGACTCTTGGGCCGGCCAACAGTCAATTTTTATTTCCTATGTTCCTTAATTGATGCCACTGTCTACCACCTGGTCTCCCTAAGCATATTATTAGCTATTCCCTCTATGTGATCTCTATTTTTTGCTAGGGGTAGAAATTTTCTTCTTCCAGTTTCTCTTGGCAATTACAAGGCTGGCATGAAATAGCCATACTATACTTTGAAGAAAATCACTGTCATGGCTGCACTGCTTTACCCCTGTTGGTTCCTCAGACAGTAGGTAAATGAGATTTTTTCCTTCATGCAGATTAAAATCTAAGCCTCTAGCCTTATTTGAAAAATGCAGGAAAAACTGGAAGGAAAACTCCATTCCTTACTTTCAGTTAATGCTTATAAACATTTGGACAGAAGGACTTTTCTCTCAAGCAAAACAACCCCACGTAGAAATGTCTGTATCCCAGTGTAAAGGGCAATACTGCAATAAGTACCCATTTGCCTGAGACAGATTTCCCATCTTGCAAATCTCTTCTGTTTCACACTGCAACAAACCCTCCATGTTTATGTTTGATGAAAAATTTTGGCCCCATGAATATATATTTTATACCATGGGAAACAATTCCAGCTGGAGAGACTGAAAGAGATCCAAAACAGCATATGTCCCAATGGCTACATCATTCACTGGGGATGTGGAAAACCTGGGTACGTGTTGTTGGTCTGAATCAGGCATGATTTGAATCCAGGGGTCTCCACAGCCCTCAGCCACCAGTCAGCCAACTATTCCAGAAAATAAAGTCTTCTCTTTCCTCTCTCTCCCTCACCAACCAGGAGTTCCATTGTGGAAACAAGTTTAATGAAAATGTCCTCAAATTCAGCATGCTCACCAAATTGGTATCATCCAGTGAAGATCATTTTGCCTGAAAATGTTTAACTGTTTCTTCCTGGGATGCATAGTCCTTTTCACCACCCTGCTAGTGTTCTTTCTATATAGTCACATTCACACCCAATGATACTCCTGCTAATACTCTTCCCCAGTGGGTGACATTTTGCTGAGGGATTGGGAATGAGAAGAAGCCCTCAGATCCCTTTTATTACACCTTCCAGCAACTCTCCTCATCCCAAACATATCACATTGACTCAGGACTACAAGGTCATAGATGTTAGTCTTGGATTGACAGGTTTGGCCAGTTCATTTCTCAGAAGTAACAGGTAGAGACAGTCAAAAATGAAAACCTATTTGCATAAATAATTCTGCTTTCATTTTAAAGTGTTAAAAATGTACTCATTCTGCATTTTCAATGGCTTTTCATTTAAAATTTTGAATAAAAAGAATTTTACAAAAAAAAATACTGGTCCATTTCAATAAAACCTTTAAGCAATAAAGTTGTTGTGCAGTGTTTCTTTTTGAAAAAGCATTTTCCTTGAGAAGAAGGTTGTGGCAGAAGGCCAATAGCAGATTCCCTGTTGTAAAAGGACTCTGGGTAGTGGGTCGAACGGACTCGGACTCACCTGAGAGAGCTCCGATGTGGGAGTTCCTTAATGTGTTTTCATGTTCTGTGTGTATCATTGGTATGACCAGTCTTATGTGTTGTATAATCTCTCTTTAGGTGTGAAAGGTGATCCTTCCAAATGAAACACGCTCATACCCATAGCTCTGTAAAGCCAGGTGTCCAATCTTTTAAAGGGGGGGAAGTGTGGCAGAAGGCCACCTCTGTTTCTCCCCATAAACTCTGCTCTGTGACAATTTGGTTAGGATGGATCCAGCAGAGGATACACACCTTACCCCATCTCTTTAGGTAACCTGAGCTGGATACATTCCTGAGGGAGGGGGAAACCTGTTCTCTCTGCCTGTGTGACTGGCATCACATACCTGGGTGAGGGGCTTTCTCCCTGGGGAGCTAGGAACTGCCAGTCTGCCCAGCAACTAGTGATGCATTTCAAATTGGTTGGTTGACAGCCAACAGGTGCTGGCCTCCGTTGGACCAGGCAAATGAGGTCACAAAGGCTATAAAAGTTAAGGACTGCCCAGGAGGAGGGGGCAGCAACCATGAGGAAGGCTTAGAGTTAGAGAAGAGCTGAACCATCTGAAACTTGCTCTCTCTCTCAAAACTCACGATCAAGGAACTGCCTGCCTCCAGAGGGAATCTCCATCTACCTCTGGACGATACTTGTGAGTAAGATACCAGAGATCTAACTAGATATATAGCTTGCAGTAACTCAGATGCATGATCAAAGACTACCCAGTCATGGGAGTTTGCTCTGTGGGATTTCTCTGATATTGCTCTACCCTGCACCCTATTCCAACCCTACCACTTGTAACTAATAAAGTTCTCCTTTGTACCTAGTGTGGGAGACTTATTGGGAATGGGTCTACATAATGCCTTGGGATCCCCTTGGTTCGGCTGACTAAGGGAGACCACTACTTGTGCTTCCAACTGAGGGAAGCATCCCAAGTGCTTGAAGTGAATCAACTACCCTCGAGGGCTACTAGGTCTGTGTTTTCCAGGGTGCACAGAGCCAGAATCAAGCCCAGCCCTACGTGGTGGCAGTGGAACCCCCAGGCTAGTGGGTGTGCTCCAGAAAGGGGGTCAGCCAGACGTGAGGCGCCCCCAGTGAGGCACTTGGAGCCTGGAAGATGGTCAGGCGCAGTGAGGTGCATGGCTGAACGCAGGAGCATCCCCTACTGGCCCGCCACAAAGGTGCAAAAACCATTCAGTAGATAGATGTTCTAGGTTATCAAAAACGGGTTAGAAAGACACCTGTCAGTTATAGTCAAAATGATCTCATCTCAGATGAAGGGGATGGACTAGAATGTGGCTGTCCAACTGATGGCTTGCAAACACATGGCCCACAAGCATCCTCTAGGTTCCCACCCACCCTCTTGCTCCAGGTGTAGTAGCAGGAGCCAAGATCTTGGGGCTCTTCCTTCCTCCCCTATCTTCTGCTGCCTGACTCAGCCCTAGCAGGTAGGACAGCTCAGTTCAGGTTGCCAGATGAACTGGCAGCCTGGACAGTCTATGCAATAGGGGTGTGCAAAGCGGGCCCTATTCAATTTGACAGAATCTGAATCTGAAGATTTGATACTGATTCAGAAAATCAGCAATTCAGACATAGACACAGCTTTGAAAGTTTTTTCTACACACCTCAAGGTACTAGTGTGGCTTGTGAATGCTGCGATGCTGGGGTGGATGAAGCGTCCCACAGGAGCACGGGGGGCGGCCCTCCACATGCTCGGCAGTGAACCCAGAAGTGGACCAGAGCTACTTCCGGTCCACTTCTGGATCCACCAGGGAGCATGCAAGGGGGGCCCCCCATGCTCCCTCAGCTCAGCAATCTGCCATGGAGAGACCCTGGGTGCCCCCCCAGACCGGGAGGCACCAGTTGCTGAGCCAGAACGGGCGGGGGAAAGAGGGCCTGGCATGCTCTTCAGCAGACCCAGAAATGGACCAAAAGTGCTCTTGGTTCACTTCCAGGTCTGCTGCCGAGCACACTGGGGAGCCCCCCCCCAGCTCCTGATATGTGTCCTGTGGGACACTCCATGCACCCCAGCACTGCAGCATTCATGATCCACCTGGTACCTCGAGGTATGTAGAAAAAACATTTAAAGCTGTGTCTATGTCTGAATCTCCAAATCTTTCCAAACCTCTTCAAATTGATTCAGAGGGTTCTGATTCAATTCGGAAAGATTAAAGGGTCCTCTGATTTGATTCAGATTTGGAGATTCAGCCACCAAATCAGGCTGAATCTCCACCAAATTGAATCAGGGACCAAAGCTTCACACAGCCCCACTATGCAATATAATGCTGCAGGTCAGACACGGTGCAGCAGGGTTAGGGAGCACCCACCTGTGTGTGCATAGGGTGAGGGGTGGCAGAGTGACCACCCTTGTGCATGTAGGACAAGATGCCTGGGGGGCTGTGACCCCTGTTAGTGCAGCTTCCAAGGTGTGTGGCCCCCATGGGTGTACCTCATGAGGCACTGGGCTCCTGGGCACTGAGAATTTGGACAGCCCTGGGTTAGAAGACCTCTTGAGGTCCCATTTCCCCCTACATTTCTGAAAGTCCATGATCTGTCTTAGAGGAAGGGCTCAACCTCATCCCCCATTGACAGTAGCCAAAGCCATAACACAAAAGGTTTTTTATCCTTTCAAAAACTCTGTTTGCCTTTGTCATTAACGCTTTGGGTACAATTTGTGTTAATGCATTTTTATTATGCAAATTATCTCATTCAGTCTTTGAATCTTACCATGTTTTTGGTCTCAGGGACATCCTGCAGCATCCAGTCTGTACACACTAAAATTATTTCCCTGTCTCAGTTTTGAATTTTTTGCCTTTCCATTTCAAAGAATGTC
The DNA here is from genome assembly GCF_001723915.1 of Gavialis gangeticus. NCBI lineage: Eukaryota > Metazoa > Chordata > Crocodylia > Gavialidae > Gavialis > Gavialis gangeticus. The sequence goes on from NW_017729025.1 coordinate 137,594,441, forward strand.
CTTTTATGCTAATGTTGTGAGACAAGGAGAAGAACAATACAATGGTCGTTCATCCATCTGACTTCTTTTGTTGTCCTCCTGGCCATGTGACACTTCTCTTCCAAACAGATCAGAAACTGACCAACCCCCAATGCCCAACCCACTACTCCTTCCTTCCACTCTGATTTTCAGACCTATTCGTAAATTCACCTTTGGTAAGTGCAGCACACTTTCCCAAAAACCTGTTTTTTGGGTGACCTACAACCCCTTTTTCTCATCCATCTGGGTCATGGATCATCTTTTGAACAGTCCTTCTTTGACACCGTCATATTTAGATGTTGGCTTAGCAACTTTTCATTGGTGCCTTTGAGATCAGTCGTAACAATGCTATGTGGATACACTTTCCTATTTAACCAAATGGCACCTAAAAATATTGAAGTACCGCAATAAAGATTCTTGTATTTCCATCAAATCAGATTCTTTGCCAAGGATGACTCACATAACAGTTGTGAAAACTTAGTTTTTGTCAGTCAACTGAGCAGATGGGATTTTGAAATAGCCATTCTGTACTTTTCAGGCTCTGCTCCAGCTGCAATTATAGGCGCTGCTGGGATTCAGGAGCCACAGGAGGGAGGTGCTGGGCACCTGCTGTTTTCTCTCTTCTTCATTATCAAACTATGGCTGCTGGAGCATGAGACTAGCAGCTTTTAAGGGAGGCTTGGAAGTTATTCTTAGCTCACAGTTTAACAATTATCAAGAAGGACAAGGAAGAGTATGTCATTTTGTGCAAATGGGTGTCCTTTTGAAACATGCTAAAAAAAGCATTCAGTGATTTCTAAACACAAGTCAATATTGTGCCTCAATTTCTATTTTCTAATAAGGATGAGAGTAGAGAGAAGAAAAGAACTTTATTTAGCTATGCTGATCATTTATTCCAGGTGTAGGCAATCAGCCCTTCACTCTCATGCATTTTAATTGGACTGATTAGCTTGGCAAATCAGATTTGTTTGTTTTTTTCAATTTAAAAAACCCACAAAAAGCTTTAGAGAAGTATTATCTTAAAACTCCTTTTGCTCAATTACCTGTGCCAGAATTACCTCCTTACTCCTCCCACATAGCTCTTTCAATAGCCTGAAAAAATCCTGAGTACCATTAAGATAGCTATGAGAAATGTCAGCACCCAGAACTAGCACTGGTTGGGGGGAAAATCTCCCAATTTTTTCAGAAGTGTTTATTAGCTTTTTCCAGACTTTCAAAAACTGTCAGATTTTGATAAAATAATCTCTCACTCTCCAGTTAGTTCTATAGTTAGCTGAAAAGCATTTGGCAGGGGTAGGCACAAAATACAAAAATAAAATCAAATTTGCAATGAAAAATTTCACTAAAAACACAAAATCCTGAAAATATTGTGAGCTTCACTCATAATACTACCTCCTGTTTTGCTATTGTCATTTCTCTACATACAATATGGCCTTAACATGTCCCCCTACCCATGTCCCCCTGCCCATATCCTTTAGCTCTTCCACTGTGTGAATAGCAGAGGTTTTTTTATGCGACCCTGGTAAATTGTGCCATTTACTATTGATATTGCAGTAGCACCTAGGAGCCCTAGCAGGGACTCCACTATGCTGGACACTGTATACACATTGTAAGAGAATCCCTGCCATGAACAGTTTATGACCTATTATTTAACTATGCTTCCTGCAGAGGTCAACAAGGAATGGGCCTGTACTGAGAGGGTCTAAAATGAACACAGATTTTCAGGAATTGAGTGCGTCACTTAACATTTCCTTGTACTATAAAGAAAATCATATACTGGAATATGAGTCACCTAGTGCCAGAGGTCAACTTGGCCATCTCAAAGTGCTCTTGAAGTACTGGCCCTGCGGTCAGTGAGTATGGATGAACACAGGAACCTGATATGTTCTTACAACCAAGGAATTGTTCCCCATGCTGCTCTGGAAATGTTAAATTTCTTGTTCTCACCTTTTAGCTGCAGATTCCTACTGACTTTTTTTTATCTACTGGGATCTGAACATAGAGTTCATATAAGAAAAAAGAAAAAAAAAACCTTCCCTTCATACTCCTGTCAAGGCAATGGCTGCCTTTTTAAATTGATTTCATTGAACAATCAAGCAGATAAACAGACCAGATGGCCAGCCTTGAATGGTGGCTGCAACATCAGTCGCCCTTTAAACATAATGGTAAAACAGCTACACTTGAAAGCCTGAACTGTTTCATTCCCTAGAGCTAAAAACGCAGACTTCAGTGTGTTCTAAAATTCTCTGTGTAAAAAGTATTCAGCTTCCTCCATCCTTAAGAGCAGTCATTAGAAATCTCCCAGGAACAGGGGCCACCTGCTCCCCTTTTCTATCATTAACAATTTATAATGACGTGTCACCTTTTATCCTCAAAGCGCTTTACAAACACTAAATCTCCAAAGATCCCTGTGAGGTGGTTAATAAGGACAGAGACAACCTAAACCCCATTTGCTGATGAAAACATTTTACTTATTCTTAGAAGTTCTGAAAATATTTTCCTCCATTTTTGTAGTTTAGTTTATCTTGTGCACTTGACAGCATTTTGGATGCATGTTTCCTCTGCCTAATCAATCAGTATTTCCTGTTCCCTGACAGCTTCACATAGCAACAGTACAGAAAACAGTATTCATACCAAATAAAAAATATGGAATAGATTTTCCAATGCTTCCAGTCAATTACACCAATGCAAGGTGTGTGGGGAATATTACCAAACCTGAATGGTAAAAATTCACACCCAGTTTATAAGGATGCAGACAGGAATGCAAGATTTAAAGCAATGGAAAGTCAGAGCCAAAGATTGCAAACACTGCTGTAAGCTAAGAGGAGGATTTGAGACAGGTGCATTGCTCAAAACAGCTTTGACATCCATTTTCAAGTCAGTGTGCCCCTTTGTGTATTAGACCTATTTTAAAGCTAGAAACATAAAAGCAAGGAAAACAGACTTGCCTATCATCACACATCCAGCCTGTGGAGATGTACAGAGTAGAACCGAAGAGTTGTAGGTTCTCACCAGTCCAAAGTTCATTTTAGACAATCAGCCAATGCTATCTTTGAGGAAGCAAGGCCAGCCAAACAATGGAAAGCAATTAATCATACTGATTAACCCTCACCCGAATAATAAAAAACAGACATTTCTTTTAAAGCAGAGGAAAAGTGAAGAGGAGACAGATACAATTCAAAAGGTCTGTAAAGAACGAGTTTTAAAGGTAAATGAAAGCAATAAACCTTAAGGTTAATCTCATTAAACTGTCTGTAGCGAAGAAAAGCCATCACCCCATCTCAATGCAAAATTTTTTTTAGAGATGATAATGATTCAGAGTCTGTTTTAGGACCAATTAAGTTTAAACTGCTCAATCCAATTTCCTAATATCAAACTGTTAACTCATGTCAGGTGAGGAACAAACTCTGCCATGCTGCTCGGCTTTAGGTAGTTATGCTCCCCAGTAACACTGAAAGGTAATACATACAAGCACATTCTTTTGAAGTAAGAAATTGGAAAGGTGTATCTAAATGGGTATCTGTAGACTAGGCTTAAGCATTGCATATTCAGAGCCTAGCAAAAGTAAGAGAGAATTAGTCTCATCATTAGGAGGCACTACATAAAGTGCTGCTGATTTCTCCAGGAAATTCTGAAATTACAGTGCCACATCCACCATCACGTTATGAGGCAATAAGCCCAATCTATGAGATAAGAAACCCATTTTTACCATCCCTCAATAGCTTTGAAAATACATTTTTTCTACTTAAGTCAGAACCCTCTCCCCAAGGCACTTTTTCAATATATATCAGCTCAAGCATATTATGAAAAATTCTTACAATCCAATGAGTTGCAGAAAACTCAGGAAAATTGACAATGGGCTCTATTAAAAAATAAAACAAAGCAGCACCTCCCTACTAGTGCATTCAAGATACCCTTAATGACAAGTATTATGTAACACCTTCAGTACCTTATAAGATCTAACAGGAGGAACCAAAGTCTTCTAAACAAAACTGAGGAGAAAGCCTGCTGTTTTTTGCGGACATCTACAAAGTTATTAGTAGTGCTTATGCTCTAACAGAATTAAAAGCTGTCCACCCAATCCATGCCATTAACATATAACCCAACAGAACAGTCACTGGTGTTAGGAAAGAAAAGTTTCACAAAAAACAAAACAAACAAAGAAACACACACCCATGAAAATGTTTCAATCAGCCCTGTTTGATGGACATAAAAGGGCCAGGGAAGTGCCAAAATCCTGAAACCCTTTACCAGTAACTTTAAAGTAATATGTCTGTTTAGGCCAGAAAACATTGATGTTTAGACATCAGAAATTTAAATGTCACTTTATACTGAAAGCTTACCTGAATGTGTCTTTTCAAATGCCTTGCATTTTTATTGAAGACAGGCGCAATCCTGTGGAAACTTAGTTATAATCCACTGAAGCCAAATGCTCTGTAAATCCTTCCAGTTCTTAAAGATAAATAAATGATTTACACTAATCACCCTAACTTAAATAGCAAAGAAAAAAGCAGCAGTCTTTTCAACTAGAAACCAATAATATTTTACTCCAAATACTGTTGGAGAAATTCAGCCTATCTTCAAGGCTAAAAGAGGCAAGGATTTTTTTCCGTGATCTCTTTTATTGGATCAGCTGCATAGTTGGGATAAAGTTAGACAAGCTTTTGAATGCAAAGCCTTCTAAGATTTGGCACTGATATTCTAGAAAATAATTAGTGGATTTGGAATTTCTTGGCCACAGAACAGAATGAGAGTTCAACAAAGAAATACTACATTTGTAAAGTCTGTTTATTTTTCAAGAGATTGCCCAGAACAGCCGATACTCAGACTGGGCACGTTCTTTTGCAGATGGAATTTTTTAAAAAGAAGTACAATGTAGAGTGCTGCAAGTCATTTCAAATATCTCCTGCTGCTGGTTCCTTTGATGCAACTAAAGGTGGTTCTGGTTGTTCAGAGCCCTTTAGATAAAACTTTCAAAAGTACTTAAGAGAACATCCACCTCCAGCACAGAGCGACAAAAATGATTAAAGACTGAGAAGAAAGATTTAGGAGAAAAGGCTGAAAGAGCTAGATTATTTAGTCTAGAGAAGAGAAGACTGAGGAGGGGGAGAAGTGGGGGAGGGAGGAGGATTTGATAACAGTCTTTCAATACAAGTGGTTACAGAGAGGATGGAGATTGGCTTTTATGCATGCCAGTAAGGAACAAGACTAGGAGCAATGGCCTTGAGCAGGGGGCTGGAATAGACAACCTTGTGAGGTCCCTTCCAGTCCTACTTTCCTATGATCAGCTGACAGTACTGCTTCATGGGTGCTTGCAGTCAAGTTAGTCCCAGGGAGTGATAAACCAACCTGATGAATCAAGCACTGGGCTAGGGACAGTCATTCAAAAAGCCTGAGCCTGAATTGATTCAATCTTTGCAGGTTAGTCTAACCTGACTAGGCTGAATCAGTTTGTAATTGCACCGACATCGCAGAAGTACAGGCGCATGCCTGCAGTGTTTCAGGCTAGAAGCTAGGAAGTGCTAGAGCATCCCTCGCTTCCCTTCCACAGTGCTGACCTGAGCGGGGGGGCGTGACGAGGCCCCAGCAGGACACTCTGATTAGGGAGGGGTCCCTCCTGCCACCTTGATAACAGAGCATTTATCAGCTCTGTTGTCAGCATTTATCACACCATCAGAAAACAAAGCCTCTCTCATTAGTTCAAGCTCTTCTTAAACAACTTGTTCCAAAGAAGGAAGGGAGGGACATTACCAGCTGACCTGCTGATTAGCTCCAAAAAAACCTAACTAGACACAGTCCTGTCTCCCACAGCACTGACTGTAGCCAGCATGTGGTATGCCAGCTAATGCTGAGAGGTGTCTGTGTAAGGCAGATGGGGGAGGGAATCCCTGCTTAACAGGGAGTGGGGAGGGGAGGGGGGAGCAGGGGGAAGCCAGGCAAATGCCTCCAATCTCTGCTGAGCTTCATCCAGGGAGCAGAGGAGAGGGACAAGCCCTGCTGTGGAGCAGGGGGCTCCACCCAGCCCAGAGAGAATGCAGGGATGCTGGAAGAGTCTGTTTTAACTTAATCCAGCAAGGGGTTTGGGACAGACATTGCATTGTGTCCAGTCTGACACAAATCAGTTAAGTTTATTCAATCAGGTTTATCCATTCAACCAGGTTTATTTCAAACTGGTTTCAGCCATTTTCAAACTGGTTTATATGCACTGAACATCTGTTCTGTTACAGGTTTAAACGAGTTTCTGATCACTTATACCAGTTTATGTGTGATGTCTGTCCCTAGCTCAGATCTTCACGTCAGTGCTCAGATACAGGACTCCCACATTTTCCTAATTTAAAGTCAACCAGTACAATTAAAGAAGCCACTACATACCAATGTGGCCTTTCAGTGTGTTATATAAATGGCAACACTTACATCACATTAATATGTACGTGCATAAATATATCAGTAATTTGAAAACAGCAACACCATAATAATCACCATCTAAATGATCTTTCTTCTGCCTTTATAGCAATAACAGGAGAAGCACACAGGAAGACTTATTAGCAATACAATATAATTTCCAAGAATTCAATCTTTTTATCAAGCCTCAAATACCTCATCCAATACTAAAAATGATGTAAGGGGTTTTTTGTTTTCTTTTTTTCCCCATGGAAAAGCAGGGTTGGAAGGGACTTCAGGAGGCCATCTAGTCCAGCTCCCTGTTCAACATGGGATCATCCATGACTAAACCATCCCAGCCAAGTGCCTGTCTAACCTGCTCTTAAAAATGTCTAAAGATAGAGCTCCACAGCCTCTTAACATAGCTTACTCCAATGTTTTACCACTGTTATAATGAGAAAGTTCTTCCTAATCTCCAACCTAAATTACTTCTGCTGAAGTTTTGCATGAGCTAAGGGAGGTAAAACCCACAGTGAATGCAAGGCATATTAGATATACTGAGAGAAAAACTTGGCAAAGTCAACCTCAAATTGGAGATAAGGTTGTCCTTAGTGAACTTGCTCATCAGTAAAACTGACGTGCTCCTTCTAGCTCAAGAGTGCTGCAGTATGGTTGCACCTCTATTTCAGCTGAAAGGAAGGACTTTTATCTCCTGCTCAAATTTTGCTTGCCTTAATTTGTTTTTGTTTCTTCTTCCTTTTGAACTGTAGTGGATCTTAATTACTATATTTACTTGATTCTAAGATGAGAGTCCTCCTCCCCTCCCAATTAACATGGGGAGGAGGCCCTTGTCTTAGAATCCAATACGAAGTCAGTGAGGGAATAGGCATCTGCTGTGGCTTGGGCTCCAGCCCCTACCCAGGTTCAGGCTCATAGCTGCTGATCTTCCCTCCCTCCACTTCTCCACCCCACCATCTTCCCCCAGTAGCCTCTTCTCCTCATCTCTCCCCACATGCAGCCCCTGCTCCCCAACCTGCCCCCCACCCTTGTTCCATGCCAGCATGCTCCATGCTCACTGCAGCCTGGGGTACTGAGCATGACCCCAGCCCACCCCCATGGCAACAGCACACAGCCTACACAGATGCTACCAAGCCCGATTGGGGCCAAGCTCAGTGCCCCAGGCTACAACAGGGATGGAGTCTGCTGGCACAGAGCAGAGGCTGGGAGAAGTGGGGAGCTGAGGCTGGGAGGGCAAGCAGGAGCAAAGGTGTCACAGGGCAGGCATAAGCAGGGGACAAGTCACTTGATCCCCCATACCACCTGCTTCCTCACTGCCTACCCCCCTGTAGCAGTGGAGGGAATGAATTAAAAGGTGACCCTCCAATAATTAGGTTCTATATATGGATAATTATAACAGCTTTATAAATTTTCCATGGATAGGATCTAATTA
>NW_017729025.1:137607289-137609186 GCF_001723915.1 Gavialis gangeticus
TAAGGCTGCTGTCAACCCTGCCTACCCCCCTGTAGCAGTGGGGGGAATGAATTAAAAGGTGACCCTCCAATAATTAGGTTCTATATATGGATAATTATAACAGCTTTATAAATTTTCCATGGATAGGATCTAATTATTAGGCATCATCTTAAATTCAGGGTCCACTTAAATTCAAGTAAATGCAGCAGTTAGCTACTTCCTGGCAATATATTGGTATTTGGCTCCAGTCAGTCCAGCTGTGGCTAATTACAGCTGTAATCTAAGAAGATTTGAGGCAGTATGAGCATTCGAATGCAGGGAATCTGTAGAAAATCTCTTCAGAAGAAGCCTAGATTACTGCAAGACAACATGAGGGGCTGATGCCTAGCTGGTGTAAGCCAGCTATTTACACTAGATGAATATCTGCCCCAAGTCTAGGAAACATCTTTTAATCAGTGTGTCATCATGCTGATAAACTAAAAGGTATTTTATTAACAAGAAGAAAAATACACAGTGGTTGTGTTCAATGCATGTTGACCCTCATTCAGTGATACACTTAAGCATATGTTTAAATCAATTGATTCACACTCTGAAGTTGAGCGTATGCTTAACTACTTAGCTGAATTAGGGCTTTACTTGCTAGGACAACAAAACTATTCCAATCACATGGCTGGTGACACAAGATACACTTTAGAAATAGTGACTTCAAAAACATCCAAAATGCAGCTTAAATTGAACATGAAAATACATGAACTTTACTCCATCATGCTTCTCTTTACCCAGAATAACAGCAAAGAAAGCAGTACAGGGATAATAATATGGCTGAACTAGAGGAAAAAATTGCATTCTTATCAACTGAAAGCAGATGGTTTTCATAGCTCAGGTTGCCTGAACCATATTTTCTTGAAAACTGTTCTTTTTATTAACAAAACATTTCATTCAAATACTATCTGTAATGCTTGTTATGGACTATGAAGTAATTTGGATATATTCCCAAATGTAATTAATAGATCGATGTAGAACAAGCTAACATTTCCAGTTCATTGCTAATGCTAAGTTTAAAAACAAACAAACAGAATCAAAACAACACCCCTCCCAAAATTGTTACTATTAGCATAACAAAGAGGAATATTGCTGTCATACTGAACAAGACTTTGTGAACTTTTGGAAACTCATAAAAAAAAGAGCTCTGCATTTTAGTGGGGATGTCTACACGAAACATTTACCATAGAGTTGACTAATTAGCTCTGCAGTAAACATCTCGGCATCTACATGTGGCATAAATTAATAAACTCTGCAGCAGGATAGTTCTTGTAAATACAAGTACTATCCTGCTGTGGAGTTTTTTACTCCAGAGCACAGCACATGCAGGTGGTGAGCTGGCTGACTAGAGCACAACAGTACAAAAGTGCAAGGACTCCCACTGGTTTGCCCTGCACCAAGCACTCTCATGCTCTAGCCAGCTCCTCCACAGCCCACTGAACCAGACTGACTCCCTGGGCCCCCTGCCAATCAGGGCTGCTCTGACCCAGCTCAACATGCTGCAGCCCTGGGCTCCTGTTCAAACAGGGTGCCTGGGAGCAATAAACTCCAGAGTTTATTACTTCACATTAATTGCATGTGCAAATGCGCCCAGTATCATGCACTCATGCCAGGTCATAAGAAAGTATGCCAAGGCACTACAGGAACTAACACTACAGGAACAACTTCTTGTTGTCCTGGATTAAGGACAACAAGAAGTCCTTTTTTAAATACATAGGGAGTACAAAGAAGGCCCCAGGAAATGTGGGGCCCTTGCAGGACAAGACGGGGAATCTGGTTGTCACGCCAGACAACAAAGCCAACATATTTAATAACTTCTTTGCCTCTGTCTTCCTCAGTAAGGACCAGAACTGCCACCTCCCTGCTGGGCCCCCTT
>NW_017729025.1:137609231-137622747 GCF_001723915.1 Gavialis gangeticus
GGCTAGGGTCTGGAACCAGCTTCCAAGTGAGGTGGTGCAGGCTCCCACCCTGGGGGTTTTTAAGAGGAGGTTGGATGACCACCTTACTGGGGTTGTTTGACCCCAGTACTCTTTCCTGCCATGGCAGGGGGTCGGACTAGATGATCTGCTCAGGTCCCTTCCGACCCTAGAAACTATGAAACTTGTGCTGGCAATTCAGTAGATACCATTCCTCCATCTGAGTTAAAACAATGAACAAGTATGTTGCGCCATTGTCCAAGAAAGCTTCTGTGCCACATGTTGCGCGTGACTCTTGCCCATTCCCGGTTAAGAAAAATCTGATGGACCTTTTGTTAGGTTATAATAGCCAAAAGGTTGTGATGAAGTTCTGGATCAGATTGAACTATCCCTTAAATTCCTGCTGCATTTTCAACTGGATAAGGTGGTTTTTCTGTTAAGCTCATGCAGTTCTTTAGAATTTAAAAACTTAAGCAGTAAGAATACTGCCATAATGCAGTTGAAAAATCAGATCCAGGTTTGTAGGAGAAAAGTGGCATTAAAAGTAAATGAGTTTTAATCAACTTGAACAAACATGCATGCTTATGGAGCTGAAGATAAACATGAGAAAAGCATAATTGTGATGGGTTGCTGTGTCCTTTTAATCTGTCCGACCTCTGGGCACAGGGAGTTAAAGAAGATTCTATAGTGTACATTGCCATTTCTAAAGCACTTTGAGACTAAAAAGAACTCTATAGAAATAAGAGTATTATTACAAAGATTATGAAGACGCTTGAACAAAATTAAAGCTCAGTATGATTTTATATTCTAGATACAGTAGAACTTTGTGTAATTGTATAGCATCTCTTGATATAGGGTAAAAAGAATACTCCAGAAACAGGAATCAGAGAAAGAATGTTCCCATTAGTAGTGCAGCAGAAAGCCTTTCTAGTTTAGCAATTTTCCCCCACCCTGTTCAAAGGAATTTTAAAATTATATACTATTGCCTGCAAAATGGATTTGAAAAATCTACCCAGGCTACATTTTAAACAAGAACAAGCTTAGCTTTTCTTTTCCTTTTTTTTTCAATCCTAGATATCGAAACATGCTCATTGATGCAGACTTCTCTCTAGGTCAGAGGCTAAATTAACCCACATGCCAATTACAGTAGGGCATAGGTCCCTGGCCCAGCAGGCAACACATGAGTTTAACATAGCTTTGGTTTCAACAGCACAGAAGTAGCAGCAGCTTCCTCTCTTTCTTTCATGATGTGGGATGACAGGACTCTGGGCCACAGCAGAATTGGCTTTGTCTACTTACTTTGAGAAATTGGAAGGGAGTCCTAGAAAGCAGACTCTTGTCCTGCTTCATGTAACAAGGAGTAGAAGGTGCTGTTATGGACATTAAAGAAAAGGTATGTTAGCCCCAGCCATCCTCCCCCACTTTCAATCTCAAAGAATGGCTTCTCATAAGGCCCTCATATCTTTTGATCTGGTTTTAGGTTCTCACCCCTAAACTGTCTCCAGATTCTTTCTGCATAACATCTCCAAGATATGGCTTTTCTTATTTATTGACAGCTAAAAACTTCCATCCAAGTGCTCATCAACCTCATGTTTGATTACTGCAATATCCTTACCTTTGTCAAGGTCAAAAAAAAAGCTTGCCCACTGACACCTATTCATAAAGCCATTGCAAAGATCAGCTTCAGCTTTGGGACCAGATCCTCTCTCTTTCTAGTCTACTTCCCCCCTTCACCACGTTCTTCTCACTCTACTTTCAAGGCCTTTCATCTGCAACCTACCTATCATTTCTCATTCAGTATGAAAAGTCAATGCCTGTCTGATTGGACAACGATGGCACTTGTGCTTTTTCCCATGCTGCTCTTTATGCTTGGGATCCCCATATAAAAAAATCTACAAAAGCACTTGATTGTTTTCCATCAAATACGTCCAGAAAACTCTTTGTTGTTACATGCTTAGATAAAAGGGCACATGGATAGACTCCTGGAGTGAAAAACCAATGCCTATCACACTAGCCAAGACCACGTCACTGTTCGACAGAAAGAACCCCCTGGTCTAGATCCAACCCAGGGCGTGGGGTAAGTTTAACACTTGTGTTGCAGATGAAAGTTCCTTGGGACTGTAACAGTTACTTCATTTTGTGCTTGCGCAGCGCTTGCTGGGGTGCTGGTTCATGACTAGAACTTATAGGTGCCGTAATCCCAATAAACAATATAGCAGGATTACTCACCTACTGCTAAATAGATGTATGCATAAGTGTCTAGATAAATGTGGGCCATAATGGCTGCTTGTAGTTAAAATGTTGTATTTCCATTAAAATAGTGGTGACTAAATAGATCATACTGCAAGTTGCCTTCTGACAGCAGTGGTAGTTTGTGACACTATAAAATAGTTTTATTGATGAAAAGTGTCATCCTGCCAATGAAAATGTGGTGGGGAGTGTAATTATGCATCGTTATTTTGTTTCTATTATATCCGTTCTTTCAGAATTGTACTCTGGATGAAGACATATATTCCATAACAAACTATCTTATGAATCAGACACAATGGCTTCAAGAGTGAACAGCAACATAAAAACTGTTGTTTGATTTGCTTCAGGTAGTAAACGTGGGGCTGAAATTAGCTTTGGTGTTCTTTTTGCTGAACTATAATACCTTCCCTAAGTAAGTATTACAGAGTCTAGATCCCAGAGCAAAGACATTCAAGCAGAAGCTCACAGTCTTGATGCTTCCTTATGAGGGAGCAACAAACAATATACGAAAACCTGGTGTGTATTGACTATATTTTTAGAAAGTTTTCTTCATGGTCATGAGGCCTAAATTTTAATTGACTTGAAATCCTGCATTCTGGAGCACGGGAATACATCAATGGAACAACAATCCATGCTGTAGGTTCTCACAAGGGCTGCAAGGAAAATCCTTCAAGAAAGCATTGACTTGCTGAGCTGCTGCATGCCAGCTGCTGCACACCTTGTCCAATATGATGTACATGAATCTTTGATTCCAACATAAATCTTTGAGGAACAATTGCTTTCATTGCTTGTTATGTTGCTCCTGTTGCCTGATTTATGATATAGTAGAGATATTAGTATATCCTGCCCTCCAGATTTAGTAAAGGAGTTTGAATCATCAACATTACAGCCATATGCCTGGAGTTCAATGTAGCCTGTGGAAATACAGCAAGAAGGTGGCTATCAAAATATTTTCCTGAAAGAGCTAATGAGGTGCCACAGCATGGCCTATAGTTTCAGGACATTAGTATACATAATGAATACTAAGGAAGTATCTTAGGTCTGGTCTAGTCTTGTTATGCCGATATCAGACAATTCTTCCAGAGGAAAAGAGAGCACCCACATGTTAAGGCAGGATAGAGGAGTTACATACCCTCTGCTCATCTCAGAGACAACCCTCTCAAAGGGAATATTATCTGCATTTGGCATTAGACAGCACGTATTGCAGTAACTTTAGTCTGCTCCATGAGGCTAAAACCATGAATTTGCAGTCCTACTACAGCACAGCATCTCAGGAGGCATAACTCCCAGCAAGGACCAGCTACCATCCAGAGCTCTTCTGCCCTGGACTGACAGCAGGTGACAGCTGAACTGAGTGGGAAAGGAGGGGGAAAAGGGTGAAGTGGGAAGGAAGGGAGCGGGGAGCTGCTGAGCAACCATGGGTGGGCCTGGCAGCCCCCTGCATACCCAGATTGAGCCCACACTCCCTCCGTCAGACCCTGGGGCATGGGCAGGCAGTTCTCCACACACCCAGATTGAACCTACATTGCTCCTACCAGGCCCTGTGGCTGCCCAGCAGGTTCTCTTCAACCTGTACTCCCTGTCGCCCCACTCCACTCTTGGAGCTGCCAGGAAGCCACAGGCTCAGTGGGGGCCTGATCTGGGCTAGTGAACTAAGTGTTGCAAGAGCACAGACACAAAGCCTAGGCCAGCCACCTGTTTCTGAAGCTTGTAGCTCTAGCACTGGAAGCTTTCACTGGAACCAGGTATATCAGCAAAAGGAGAAAGTTTAAGGCTTTTCCCATCTCTCCTCACATTTGCAGAGGGGAGTCAGAATATAGGGAGGATTATGCAAATCTCCCCATCATCATCATCCCTTCTCTCATCTGTTTTATGACACCCCTCTTCCAACATGTACATTAACATGGTATCCTCTTCCCTTCTCCTTCACCCCCTGCTAAGACACCTGGATTTAGTGCTTAAGGCCTGAGTTTCCAAATTCAGTTCCCGCCTCATGCTATATTGATCTAAACAGGAGGTCTGCACCTCAGTTTCCTCCCAGTGAAAAGGGAAGGGCTATCAACCAACTACACAAGCATTTGCACTTTAATGCCTGTAGAATGCATTGAACAATTCAGATAGAAACACTGCAGAAGAGTGAAAGCTGGTTTGCGGATGTTGACTACCAGGCTAGGGACAGAAGTTACACATAAACCAATTTAAGTGATCGGAAACTGGTTTAAACCTGTAACAGAACAGAAGCTCAATGTGCATAAGCCAGTTTCAAAATGGCTGAAACTGGGGATAAACCTGGCTGAATGTAGTATCAGATGTAACTGATTTGCATCAAACCAGTTTATGAAACTTCTGTCCCAGACCCCTTCCTGGTTCAAGTTAAACAGAGTCCCCCAGCATCCCAGTATGCATTTCTGGGCTGGGCTGTTCCAGAGAGCAGGGCTGGCCCCGCCCCTTGGCGCCCTAGCTAGGGCATTGAAGGCTGGCTGATGTGGGGTGGGTAAGCCTGGCTGGGGATGCAGCCCATTCTATGGAGGGCTGTCCCCCCAGCAAACCCCACCTGGGGCCTGGGGCCAGGGGGTGGGAGGGAGTTAAACACCCCTTCCCTGCTCAAATTTATTGCTGGCTTCAACTGGAGACTACAAATCCCAGAGGCACCTGGAAGCAGGAAGAAGAAGTGATGAGCAGAGTCCTGGTACTGGAATTCTGGACAGCAAATCCCAGAGACCTTGGGGGAAGGAGGAAGAGGAAGTGAACATACAGCCAGAGAGCTGTGCTCTAGCAACCCCCAGCTTCTGGCCTAAGCCACTGGAGTCAAGTGGCTGCATTTCCTGAATCAAAAGTCTATTCACTTCTTTTCAATTTAATCTGTGTAGCTGAGAATAATCTGCAGAGACTGAATCGACTCAGCCTCAGGCTTTTTGACTATCTGTACCTAGTCACAGTGACCATAATAACTCCTTTGAAGCTGGTTGCTCTTTGCCGTGCAATTGAGACTGCAAGTAATGTGAATTAACTCTGACCTACTAATTTTTGAGAAAAGCAGGCTTTGATCCTCCCCCACAGCCAGTTCTTTAAAAAAATGGTATGATTCATTTTACATCCGATTTAATTGTGATCTGCGACTTCTACTGACACAGGCAATTTAGCGCATGGGCATTTTTAATGGGAAAGCAGCTTATGCAGAAAGTTTGCTGGCACTCTGACAGGAAAATGTTCTTGTTGATAAAATATTGCTCATAATGAGACTTCAGATCCTTAAACAGAAACAGAACTTCAGGCAGGCTAAGCAGACTGAGTGGAAGTCAAACCAGAACTAACCAGAAGACTGCAGGTTAAAGACAACTATAAAATACCTTCCTGAGACAGGGGAATAGCGCCCACTTTTTTTTTCTAGTACATATATATCAATGGTTATATATGGAAGTTAAAAAGCTAAGTCCAGATAAAGAATATAAATAAATCATGACTTCTTAGCTGTTCAAGATGCAAATAGCTAATCAGAGATATTTCCAACATGGACAATATTTCTTAGATGTCTAATCAGTCTGATTGGGAAGTACGATAAACCAATAAAGCCTTATGGGAATGGTCCTATTGGGGTTGTGGCTCTACTAAGAGACTGTACTTTTGCCCTGTAAGTGGGGAGATAGTAAATCATTTTGAAGTAGCAGATATCCAATAAAAAAGACCTTTCCTTTTTTAACACCCAAGCTCATATTCAAAAACCAGGAGGAAAAACAATCTGTCTCTGTCTCCTCCATTACTCAGACCAGTTTTTGCTTGCTTGGAAGACTTAAAGGAGGAGATCCAGGGGCAGATCAGGAAGGAAAAGTGCATTTGCACTGCCTGCACTCTCCCCTCACCTTTGATCCGTGTTTCACCCAAACTTTAAAACCAACTCTCTGGGATGGCAGTAGCATTTCTATTCAAAGTGTGCTGAGAGATTCAATTGGCTGCATGGCTCATTAACATCACCCTGATTCCTGCTAATCTCTGCTCTGCAGGTATTAACACCCTTCTATCCTTTCTAATGGTCTTGATGTTCCACTATTCAAACTATCTTTTCTTCTGTAATTTTGTCTCTTGGGGCATTTATACAGATACTTTTTGGTCCCATGACATGCTGGAGACCTGCCACTTTTAATTGAGTCTGTTCTGCTCTGCACACAAGTTGATGCGCACTGCACTGCATCACATGCAGTTGTATAAGCAGCAAAATGTGTATCAGCATGAAGAAAATGACAGCAGTGTGTTTTTAAACTAAAGCACCTTCATTGTGTTTTAGTTCAAAAGCACGCCGCTGCTCATAAAACTGCAAGCGTTGCAACACCGGGCAGTTTTCAAAGCGCCCGGTGCTGGAGTGCTTGTATGTGTAAAAGTGCCCTTAACCATTCCTGGTAACATCTCTCTTTGTTTCACAGCCCTGCAGACTGTTTTTAACTCTAGTTAAAACCTTAGCTCATGTGTGACAGTGAAGTATTGGAGGCCTCTGAAAGGCCATGGGTGGAACTTATTTTGGTATTCAGCTTGAAGGGGGGAGCCATTCAGGTGAGCTAAAGACCCCAACCTGCCTCCTCCAACTCCATCCTCTGATGACTCCATGCAGGCTCCCCCAGTAAGGGAGTAGCGTAGAGCTAATTGTACCATAGTGGTCCGTAGAAGTTAATGGACCCCTTAGTGATCCATCCCTCAGTAATTCAGTTAATCACACCTCTCAGTAATTCAGTTTCTACACGTGTAAATGGGGACAACAACATGTAGTATATATGTAAAGTTTTTTCAAAATTGTTTGGGAAAAGTGTGTATATTGTATCATGAAAGAATATACTTAATCTGAAGGTGCAGAAAAATGTAAATAGCAGACAAAGTTGCTGGGACACCTTCCTTCACTGCTTTTGTCTTAAAAGATGTTAGGACACCAACAGTAGTCACAGGTAATGGGAGCTATTCTTTGTCTCAGTAGAAAATCAGCACCTCCAATAGCAGAGTGCTATTTTAACATGCTGGGATATTGATTCACTACAAAGTTAGAAAGGAAGAATGGCACTTGCTGATTCTTTCCACATTTTCCTCCTAAACTGTAGGGTTTCAGCTGTGTTGATTTTAAGGGCAGCAAGGGGACCTGGCTCAAGGCAATTTCAGTGCATGGTTGCCTCATACTGACAAGATAAGTTTGCTAATTGCATAAAGGCATTCATAAAGGTAAATTGGAAATGGATATCGAACAATCAACATTAATAGTCTTTGACAATTTTTTTTTTTTTTACTAAACCTAGGGAGGATTTATTTTAGTTAGGGACATGTTTGTTCTTTTCAGCTATGACATTTTTTGTTTTTAATTTTAAATCAGAATATTCAACGTTTGTTTTTTAATGATAAAGTATTATTGAATATTAGATCCCATTAGTCTCCCAAGGGAATATGTTTAACAGAAAGAAAAAAATTGAACGTCTCATTTTCTTTCATTGCAATAAACTCACTAGCACTCTGATTTCTCAGCAAGGTCAGATCACATTCCCATATCAAGCAAGTAGTATTAATATTTATTATTATTGCAATCTGAATGTGTAGGCAAAAACCAAAATGGACAGACATGGCAAATGCCTCAAAGTGTAAGCAATATTTTAGAAAGCTCCTTCCACTGGCATATAAACTGACTTATTCACGCTTACAGCTCACCACCTCCCATAGTTTATTATACTCCAGTCAACAAATAATGTTTTTATAAAAGTGTGTGTGCACACACATGCAAAATTTCCTGCTGCTGGAATTTTTGAATGGCAAAAAAATTCAGATGTAATGATTACTGTAGAAAAAATAAAATAAAGCTGTGACTCTGGAATGACAGCTGGAAAGCAAATTACTGAATGTTAATTATAAATACATATGATTATAAGTTATAAATACCTGGTTTGACTGAAGAGTTGCAGCATTTTTAAATAAGTGCTCTGGTGTAGCCTACCTTGTTTATCATACCATCAGCAGAAGAGAGACTTTTTTTTTAATACCATTTACATTATAGTTGCATCAATCTTTATGCTAACATGCAGGTAATACATTTATAAAAGTAAATGCTCTATAGCATTGTGGGTCTCTTCATTCTGCAACTAGAGTAATATATTTTAAACTACATTTTCTAGGTTAATGGTATAGCTCCATAAAGTGCTATTAAAATGTTTATGGTAAATCACCTTATGCTTCATATTCCACAAATATGGATCAGGAACTTTCTAGATGTAAAAACACTGTAAAGCAGGTCTGGACAAAAAAACAAAGAGTTGTAAAGCTGCTGAATAAATCACTATTTATGGTTATGCTCACATGCTGCAATAATTTTGAAATACCATGTCTTACAGTACATTTTTACGAACAACTATGTACAGAGTACTTAGTCATTCCAGGATCTTAACATAATAAGCATTTACCCCACAGTAATCAATGAGAGCCTTCGGATCATGCCCCTAAATAGGATTAAGATATTTCTTGTCATTTTTCTTCTTATTCCAGCTTCAGGATATTGCCTTAGAGAAAATCTCTGTGTCAAGATTCTCAAAGGTACTAAGGCACCTAGAGACGTAGACATCTATGGCAATCATTTAGGTTCCTCTGACATCCTCAAAATGCTGCTTGGAAACTGCCTGATCTGATCAAGTCTCTGCATTTATGCCAGTGGGCATGTGCAAGACTATGGGCATTAATGCCACACTACAGCCTCCAAGCTTCTTCAAAATGCTCCCATCTATCTTGCCAGTAGGGTCCCAGCCCTTTGGTGTGCTCTGAGCATGCCTCAGAGGAGGCTCAGGCTTAAGTGTGTGTATCCATATACGCTGTTAGATCACTGACCTCAGGTATGGTAGACATAGGTTAAAGTCTCTGCATGTAGTAAATATTTAATTTATATGAAGTGGAACAGTGTCAGTAGGCAAGCCTGAGAAAGGCCCACCCTAGAATAATGAAGAGCCTGGTCCTTATGGCCCTCTCCTGGGATGCAAGAGACCATGGTTCAAGCCCCTATTGTAGAGAGAAGAACCTACGTATGTCTCACATGTATCATGAGTGGTTGAACTCCAGATTACTGCCTCTCAGAGGCATAGACCTTTTAGTCTGGGAAGGTGGGGGAAGAAATGTGGGTGAGTGGATGGGAAGACTTATCTTCCCAGGCTACTGCTGCTGCTGCCACTGCGGCAGCCCCATAGCACGGCTCCATAAAAGCTGACCCTGGTACCCCATTCGCTCCCTCCCTTCTTTCCTCATATATACATATTAGGCACCAAGCTATTCCTGCTCTAGCAAAAGCTCCCTATGGAGGAGGTGGGGAGAACCCTATTACACTTGCTTCACTCAGCCCCTGCCTCCAAGATACACTGCTTGGTGTGGCACTGTGCTGCCCAGCTCCTATGGCCGTGTAGCAAGCAGCACACAATTCTGGTGACCACTCCTACTCAGCGCCTGGGGCTTGGGCTCCTCCCACCCCACCCTCGTTATGCCATCAGTACCTATTTTAGGTTGAGGCCTCACTGTCTCTCATTTTTTTCACAGACAGGATTTAGGCACCTATCTCCAGGAGAGGGTTCATGACTCAGGAAAGCACATGAAAAAGGCACTTTCCCGACTGAAGAAATGGGTGCCTATCTTCTGGCAAGCCACTTGGGTACCTAGATCCCATCATTTTTCTCTGTATTTCACTCCTAGCTAGCCCAGGCAACTCCCCAGGCAGCTGCTGTCAGAGCTGCCTGAGCAGTTGCCCCATGCATTGCATAATGAACCCGAGTTCCTAACCTGGGGATGAGATACCACCAGGCAGCAGAACAAGGTTCCCTCTAAGCTGTGCATGTACATGGCCACACACAAAAAAAAATCTTGCTGCACATTAACTTTTTAATACCATGCACCCGCCTGGAGAGGAGCTGAGCTGCAGCTTCCTGGAAACCCAGAGCACGGCAGAGGCACTGGGGCCGGCGTGGGACACTTAGCAGCAATAAGTTGCTGCTCAGCTGCAATTCACTCCTCACCACGCCAGCATCCCCATGGAGAGGTAGAGCAGCATGGGGCAGGCAGCAGATCCTCCCCGAGGCAAGGCAGGGGTGGGGACAGGGGCTGGGGCAGAGCTGGGCACCACGTGGGCTCCGGTGGCTTCAGGGACCTGCTTCAGTCCTCAGCCCCTTTGGGCGAGCTTTGCACCTGAAAGCAGCAGGACGCACATGGCTCCACACCACTTTCAAAGGCTACGGAGGCAAAGTTGATCATTTTTGAAAGAGTGATGAATCTGCCAGATAGGGAAGAGGAGTAGCTAGACATGTAATTATGACATTTCTCAATAATACATTTCCTAGCGTTTGATCCAGTCTTGATTTATATTTCCCAAACAACTGGACTGTATATAGCGATGTACTATTCCATTTATTCTGTTCTGTTCTTTTACACCTTCAGTGTTTCACAGTACCTGAGAGCTTTACAGAGTATATTAAATTATGTGATTTATGTCTGTCACATGCAACCCATTCTCTTTTGCATGCTCTCCTCAGGTGGATAATTACACATAAACTTTTCTGTTTTGACAGGGTTTTATATTTTATTTTTTTTACTGTACACTTTGTAGCTATCGGAGAACAACTACTGCAAACAAGAGAGGTGCACACACAAAATAATCTACTTAAAACTACACAGGTGAAAGAGAGCTGCTTAGATCAGAGGCATAAATAAAATGTTAATTTTTATATGCATGCAGTCCTCGACTTACAATGTTTCAGGTTACAATGTTTTGTACTTGCAACGTTTATAAATTGACACCCTATTTCAACTTTATGACACCAGTTTTGACTTTACAATGCTTGATCTGATGCGATATCACGCCAGTGAACAAGTTCGCTGCATCACTCATCTCCCTGGAGAACATCTGTCCAAACTTCCTTGGACACTTTCTTTAAGAAAGCAGACAAAACTCCAGAAAAACCTGCCAGCCAAGACTCCTGAGAAGACTCCAGCCAAGAGCCCTTCAAAAAGTTCACCAAGAGCCTTTCAAAAAGTCCAGCAAAGTCACCTCAGAGAAGTCCTTCCAAATCAATATGATTGCTATTTACAATATAAATACATTAATGTAGCTATAGTACTAATCTATAATTGATCGAGTACAAAATTCTGGGGTATTTTTTAGTGAAAATAGGGTATCGGGCCTTGGTTCAGGAACTAATCCGCCATTTATAACATTGTTTCTTATGAGAAAATTGGTTCTGAGTTACGATGTTTTGACTTAAGATGTGGTTTTCAGGAACCAATTGTGTCATAAGCAGGAAGACTGCCTGTATAGTTTATGATATATATATATATATATATATATAGATATAGATATAGATATAGACATATAGAGATAGATATATCTATCTCTATATATCTATATACATTTATCTATATATATATCTATATGAGAGAGAGAGTTTAGTATTTCAAGACTCTTTTCTCCCAAATAATGTTGTGAGAATAATTTGTTCAGCATGCCGAAAGGGGGAGGTGGGACCAATTCGGAAATGGAACAAAGCACTGTTCTCACGGACCAAAGCGGTGGACTCATGGATCGCTACGCCAGAGGGAACATTGCAACAGAATGCCTACATTTAAACACCTAAGGGTGCTTTTAAGGATCACAGCCCAAGGCCTTAAAGATGCACAGTGCTGAATGCCCCCCACTCCTCTTCACTTCAGTAAGGTGGGACTTGGGTACTTGAAACCATGTTGGGAAACCTGTAACAAAATGGAAAACTGAACAAATGAAAGTGCTGTCTGACTTTCAATTGATGTCTGCACCTGGAAAATATATAAGGAGTGAAGATATACGAAGTAAAACCCTTGCCCCATTGACATCAATGGCAAAACTCCCATTGACTTTAATAGGGCCAGGATTTCACCTGTGGAATCTGTATGTTGGTTTCAACATTAGTGATGGAACAAATCCACATCATGGCTTCTTGATAACAAATGTGGAATTGTTAAAGTTTTAGTTTTGATATAGTTTGTATTTTTTATTTAGGGCACAAGTCATACCTCTGGTGCTAGAAGAGAAACTAAAAAATAGATTTTAATGAGCCCAGGATTTCATCCAGTGCTTTTTGCTCTTTTTTAAAAAGCCCGATGAAAAGTTTTAATATTAAAAGTAGGTATTTTTGTTAGCATTGTAACTTTCTGCTGTAGAAATGCCCCCAAAGTCTTCATGACCTGCTATAAAATGGTACACAGTATTGCTCTGTGCTATAAAATAATTTCCATTTAATCTGGGAGGTGGATGAGTTCACTGGTAAGTAAAATGACCTGATGTATTAGGAAACACTGAAGACAACTACATTGTCTGAGTTAGGCTAGAACGATTTATAATTTTGAATTAATATTATATGTATATAAGCGATGCCTGATCTAACCAAACACATGTACATGTTCAAAGCACAGCCCTGGGACTGGAAAAGTGTAACTGCTCACCCCAGACCCAGGGCTGTGCTTTTCCTACCCCCCACCAACCTTGGCCAGGTTTTCAGACCTCCAACCCCCACAAGCAGACAACCCCTCTGCAGACTCACCAACCCCCTCCATGGACCTGCCAGCCCTCCTCAAGTCCATAAAAACTCCTACGGACTTGTTAGCACCCTGCCCCCCACCTCAATTTACTTAGATCATGTTCCTGGGACCAGTGAATGTGTTCACAAGTGAGGACCCAATCTACAATCATGTGGCTTAAAGATGCACAATTGTAGAATGGATCCCACCTTAAATATACCAGATAAATAAACAGAAATAGATATCAACAGTGCGTTGGCTAATGTACGTTATATAGGATTCTTCTACCAAGACAGAAATAGTCCTTCAAACTAATATGATTGTAATAGCTTTGGAAAGTAATTTGATAGTATTGGATCCAAGCTATACAGAATAACATCATGAAAAGTCATGCTCTTTAGCATTCTCAGGTCCTCAGAAGGAAGTAGTCAGCAACCTCCCTAGGGTCAGCAACCTCCCTAGGGTGTGGGTGTATGTGGGGGATATGTGGTGAGGGAGCATGTACGTGTGTGTGTGGATATGTGGGGTGTGGGTGGATATGGGGTTTGTGGGGATGATGGGGGACGGTGGCTGGGCTGTGTGAGGGTGTGTGGGTGTGGGGGTCTGCATATATGGCAGTGCGAGGGGGGTATGGGTGCGTGGGTATGGTGAGGGGTGCTTGTGGGACTCACCCTATGGACAAACACACACACTGTGTTTGCCTCACTATACACACACACACACACACACA
>NW_017729025.1:137622760-137633689 GCF_001723915.1 Gavialis gangeticus
CACACACACACACACACACTCTCTCTCTCTGCTTGCCTCACTACACACACCCCTACTGGCCCCAGAGTACCAACGTGGCCCTGCTCCCACAGTCCAGCGATGCAGCCAGGGCCACATGATGCTGGAGCAGCCATGCGCAGGGAGAACTGTGCCAGGCAGAGACTTCTGGGTGGGGTGGGCGGGGCTGGTCAGGCTGGCCTTTCTCCCGCCTCCTGCTGGCTTCCCTTGGGTCCTACTGCCCCTGTCTCCTGTCATCTTTGACAGGGAGCCAGGAACAGATAAATATTAATTTTCTAAACTTTGTAGGTTCCCCGCAGGCCAGAAAGAATAGCTTGGTGAGCTGAATCTGACCTGCAAGCCATATTTTGCCTGCCCCTGCTCTAAGCTTACTCTGGCCTTCTTCCACACTCCCATATCCCCTACCCCTGTCTATTTCTTTCCTACTTCTTTTAGTCATTGTTTCATTGCTGCTTTCTTCTCTGTCATCATCTCTGCTGCCTTCATCATCATCATCTACGTTGCTCTCGTCAGGATATTCATCCCCGAAAAGTTGGTGCCCATCCATCCTCCTCTTCCAGATGATTCCCACCATCTCCTCCCCGATGTCTTCCATCACTTTCTTGTACTGTCCCTGCATCTCATTCAGTCCTATTTTAATAGCCATCTATTGAAAGGTCTGTGCACCCTTATACAAGCAGGTTCCTGGCCTTCCATAAGACACTTCTAAAGCAGGAAATCAATTGGTTGAAGTGGGCTGTTGGAATCACTTTCTGCTTGGGCAGGTGCCTAAACAGTGCTGCTTCTCTGGTCAGGGTTGTGATCCCTGTCACCATCTTGAAAAGTATAAATACGTCCCTCACACCGCTTTGGCAAAAGGACAGTACAACAAGAGGTGGTTGATTGTCACTGCTTTCCATGGGCAGGTTTCTCTGGGGTAATACGATTTATTTCTGTGCTTCTCTGTCTGGTGCCACTTCCACACCAAGATCACACGCTAGGCTACTTTCCTCTCCATGTCTCTGTACTCTTTTTTCAGGTCTTTGTGGAAGATCCTCTCCCACATAGTCTGGTAGACATCTTCAGGGAATAAATCCACAGTTAATACCCACATCCCATCCCCCCGATTAAGTACTGATAGGAACCTACCACAAGGACAGGTTAGTATATAACCCATCTGAATAAAACATATAGTAGTGCTCATTAAGTAGAGTCCCCCTCACGACCAATTCTTTTTCAAGTCATGGTGAGCCAAAGCTTAGCTTAGCCTTTCTTTCTCTTTTTCAATGATTCCTGTTTCATAATCATCCTTAAATGCCTGGCAAATATCACCAATAGGGTTCCAAACAGTTCACCCAGAATTCCTCTGTTGCCTCCTCTCTCAGGCTGAGGGGTCTCCAATTTTATTAGGGCATCATGATAGGAAGCCAAAACTTTTTGCAAACCCCCGCAATAGCCAAAGTGTAAATCAAACTCCGTGAGCGTAGGGGGGGAAGAAGGAGATCTGGAGTACACACACATATTAAGCAGTGCTAAGCTGTGGGGTAACCAAGGCTTGAAATACTATTGACTGATAGGGCCCAGTCCAATCAACTCTGTTGTAAATCTTGAACCTTTGTCTTTGGAGTAATATCGTACATAGTTTTTGTATTATATATAAGTTGATGGGAAGTGCTGGTCAAAAGTGTGTGTATGGAGTACCTGTGCTAAAATTTGCAGCAGTTTACAAAAAAAAAAGGTAGCATGCATCAATTCTGGATGAAATAAGTGTGTGGGTACTATATGAAAATTGCTACAGCCATGTTTAATTTCAAGCTCATTAATTTTAAATTTGCCCCTCATTTCCATTTGTTCAGGAAGATCAGGATCTGACAGAAAGGAGAGTGGGGAGGGGCTGGCAGGCAGAAAAGTTGAGTGAAAGCAGAGGGCAAAGGGCTACCTTACCCCCCCCCCCAATTTATTTTCCCTGCTGTAGCAGAGTGAAGGGGATAAATTCAAGGTAAACCTCCAATAATTATATTCTGTACCTGGAAAATTATAGGGCTGTGCAAAGCTTCGGTTGCTGATTCGATTTGGAGGAGATTCGGCCTGATTCAGCAGCTGAATCTCCGAATCCATATTGAATCAGGAGACCCTTTAATCTCTCTGAATTGAATTGGATGCCTCTGAATCAATTGAGAGATGCGGCAATTTGGCTATAGGCATAGGTTTATATGTTTTGTCTACGTACCTCAAGGTACCAGGCACGGCCCGTGAATGCTGAGATGGTGGGGTGGATGGAGCATCCCACAGGAGCGGGGGTGGGGGGGTGGTCCCCTGTGTGTTTGGTGATGAACCTGGAAGTGGACAAGAAATACTTCTGGTCCGCTTCCGAGTCTGACACTGAGTGCACGGGGGACCCCACTGCGCTCCCATGGGACACTCCATCTGCCCCATCTCAGCATTCACAAGCCATGCCTGGGACCTCAAGATACATAGAAAAAACATATAAAGCTGTGTCTATGGCTGAATTGTTGATTCTCTGAATCCGAATCAAATCTTCAGATTCAGATTTGAATCACTGTCCCCTGAATTGGGCCGATCCAAATCCAAATAGAATACTGCCCGATTCGCACATCCCTAGAAAATTATAACAAATTTATTTTAAAATTTACATACATAGAATTATTATTTACATAGAATCTAATTATTGGAGGGTCATCTTTTAATTAGGGTCATCTTCTATTCGAGTAAATACGGTATTTCCTTTGTAGAAGTCAATGCATTCCTGCAGAATGTTTTGATTTTGGCAGAAATCTGTAACATTATCAAACATTTTGACAGACCTATTGTGAGCACTGAACAAGCAAGCTCTCTTTCCAAGAGGGTCTCTGTGACAGTTTTCAAATAAAATACATCATCTTGTACATGCTGTAGATATAAATTATTACTGTGTCTAGAGAAATGACTGGACTAGGTTTTACAGATCGGAATAAATAATGTGCGGCCATTCTAAATGTGAAGCTTCTTCAGACAAATTCATTCTTGTGGTTCTATTACCACCAGACAACTAACTCCTGACTAAGAAGGTTTGCCTTCCAGCACATTCAGCCAGAAAGAAAAGATTTTATCTGTCATTCTATTTTCAATTTTATTGAATTCCAAGGAACTGAAGCTGTTTTGAATGATAAGTTCCAGACTCAAAGCAACACAGTAACTTTAATGAAATTTTGACTACACATAATTCTCAGCAGAGGTCTAAAACACATTTTGCACATTTGGCAGCTCTTGTGTGTTCAGTAAAATACTCCACATTTGAGGGATCTGAAAAAGCTCAACAACATTTCCAAATCTCATTAAAAACCTATCTGAACTTTTGAAAAAGAAAGGCAACTCATCCATATAATGAGTCACTCTGGCACTTAGAGATCGGCAATATTTACTGGTAGTTGAATTTGCCATCACAGAATTGGCTTAGGTTCTTTAATATAACTCACAGATATCACAAGCTTTTGTGGCCCTTGCTAACAGAGGGTCTCAAAAAATAAAAGTCCATTATGGAGTACTGCCTACGTTGTTCTATTACAGGGGTGCTCAACCCCTGGCCTGCAGGGCTCCCCATGGGTGTGAAAATTTGGTAGCAGGGGAGTGATAGCAGCTATTGTTCCTTCCCTACTGTCAAATGTATGGACTGGAGGGATCTTGCAGGCTCAGTTGAGCACACAGGGACAACATGGGTTGGTGTGGGGACAAGTTGAGGCAGTGAATGACCCAGTGCTGGAGCGCAGGACCCAATGCAGCCCATGGATGAATCCCACATCACTTATCTGGCCTGCAGGACCAAAAGATTGGGCACCACTGTTCTACCACTCCCTTGGAAAAATCATAGAGAATATCATCAAATATGTGATTCCATAGGAACCTGCAGAAGACCTGGGTTTCAGTACAACAGCTGGCTTTGTATGGCATGTTTAAGCTTCCGAACAGCAGAACACCATTGCAACTGTGGTGTAAGTGACTGTACCTAGCTCAGGCTTTATCCAAATTCTCTGGAGGTAGCCATTCTCCCTAAACTTTACAGGGAAACAATATACATTCACTGCACTCTAGCCTACCCATTCTCCTTCTTTGCCTAGTTTTCAAACCTCCCAAGGCCAGAGGCTTACAATAGGCAGCATGTGGCCACAGACATAGGTAAGCCCTGTCCTATTCTGAGCAAGGGCAGACAGGAAGGAGAGGGAGAGCCTACCCAAGCATACATTAAGCAGCATCATGGTGTAGGGGGTTTGGTAATATGGAAAGACAGTAGGAAGAAGCCAAACAAAATCATAGAAAATGAGGGTTGGAAGGGACCTCAGGAGGTCATCTAGTCTGACCCCCTGCTCAAAGCAGGACCATTCCCAACTAGATCATTCCAGCCAGGGCTTTGTCAAGCCAGGCCTACTACATTCCCCCCAGCTTGGTGTCATCCTCAAACTTGCTGAATGTGCACTCTCTCCCATATTCCAGATTGTAATGAAGATATTGAATGAAAACTGCCCCCAGCACTGGGGCACTCCACTTGATACTGGCTGCCAACTACACCTCAAGCCACTGATCACCATCCATTTAGCCCGACAGTTGGGTCAGCTTTCTATTCACCTTACAGTCCATGCATCCAACCCTTACTTCCTTAGCTTGCTTGCAAGAATGCTGTGAGAAATCATATCAAAAGCTTTCCTAAAGTTAAGGTATATCATGTCCACTGCTCTCTCCACATCCACAGAGCCAGTCATCTCATCATAGAAGGCAATCAGATTGGTCAGGCATGACTTGTCCTTGGTGTTTCCATGCTGACTGTTCCTGATCACTTTCATCTCCTCCAAGTGCTTAAAAATGGATCCCTTAAGGATCTGCTCCATGATTTTCTGGAGACTGAGGTGAGGCTGACTGGTCTGTAGTTCCCTGGATCCTCTTTCTCCCCTTTCTTAAAGATGGGTACTATATTTGCCCTCTTCCAATCATTCAGGACCTCTCCTGGTCCAACATGTGTTGGCCCAGGGGCAGGGCTGGATTAACGCATAAGCAAACTAGGCATATGCCTAGGGCCCTAAGTGAAGAAGGGGCCCAGATGTACTTATTTTACTTATTATAACTAATAGGGGAAAAAAGTAGGGGTCCACGAATTTGTTTGCCGAGGGCTCACTAAAGGGTTAATCCAGCGCTGCCCAGGGGATTGGAGGTAGCAATCAATTACATCT
The DNA here is from genome assembly GCF_001723915.1 of Gavialis gangeticus. NCBI lineage: Eukaryota > Metazoa > Chordata > Crocodylia > Gavialidae > Gavialis > Gavialis gangeticus. The sequence continues at coordinate 137,627,977 of NW_017729025.1, forward strand.
CTAAGCCTAGGCTAAACAGTATTCCATTCTGGAAGAAGTCAGGCTCATATTCTGAAAGGTCCAGCTGGATGAAAAAATAAAAATAGCCAATACGAAACATCCCTAGAATGGCTGAGAAAGTCACCATTCAACACTTGGATCTGGCAGTAGTATGACCCTGCATGCCAGATCCAGCTGTAGCATTACACTGTCTGACAGCCCAGTCTGAGCTTGGAACCTCATATCCTGAAGTTAGGATCTAAAATTTAGCCCCAAAACTAGGTCTTCAGGGCAGGTGCCTGTCATTTAGGGCTTGCCTATTCTGCACTATTCCTAACTATATGACTGTGTAAAATACATGTAACAAGCCAACGATAAAGCACATTTTTTCTTGCAAGTTGCCAACAGTTCTCAAGAGGAGCTCCTACCATGGATCAGTCCCTCTTGCTCCAAAATAATTTTGTCAAGCCAACATAAAACAGTTTTACATACTGCACACTAGGTATAATGCCGCAATATTAACAGTAAGGGAGAGCACACACCAACTGCCGATGCTTCCTCAGCCTAAGGGTTTTTAAACCTGAAAACTTCCTAAGAAGAATTTTTCCAACTATTTGAGTTCGTCTAATAAAAGATAACAGATTTACCCAAAGAACCTTGTCTGCCTTTGTCCTTAGACCAACACAGCTACAACCTACACCCTTAATATATTATTCTTCAATACAACAGTGGCATTCCCTTGGAGGACACCAGATGGCACTCAATGCATCCTTTAGCTGCTTGCTGAATCCATGCTGGGTGATGTGTGGTCCATTCCCATAGTATTATTTACTACTTATTACTACTGTACTATGATGAGTACACAACATTTCTGGATCATTTTTGCAGTGTACTATCTGCTATCTCCTTTGTGATCTCATTTCCCAGTATTGTTTGCTGTTGTTTATTCTGCGCTGCACACCAACAAAGATTAGGGCTTAGGAGAGGTTTAAGTGTGATATGGGTGTGATATGTGATATGACATTCAAACCCTCTCACTAATTAAAGGCTTTGGCCACAAGTCAGCTGTTTCTAGTCAGAGCTGAAGGCTGTTGCCTTGACAACAACTCTGATTCATCCACCGCTAATGATCAGGGCACTGTCTTTGGTCACACCTGGGATTTGCCAAATATACTGCCAAAAGGGTACTTTCTTGCTGGAGAAGCAGCCTCCAGGCCTTGTAAGCCAGCAAAAAATACCAGCATAGGAAAGGCTGAGATCTTTGATTTAAGCAAAGATTTGTTGAGTACTTGTCAGGTAAGCCAGGGACATATGATTCACCATTAGTCCTGATAAGAAAATGAGCAAGACCAGTTAGGAGGAGAAATTGGTAGTCAGGTATTTTCCATGCAACTGTTTTTCTGCAAGAATGCATAAAGTCCTTCTTTCCTGAGCCTAGGAAACAATCAGAAATAGCTTCCCTGCCGCAGAGCTCTAAGCCCTCCTCAGCCAGCACTGCGAAGGTCCCCATCCCACAAAAAGTGTTTTCCAAGATCATCTTACCATCTTGCAAACCTTGCAAGGCTCTCTTATACATGTGTATCTCTGTCCATCTTATCCAACCATACACATATCTGATCAAAATAATAGCTTTTTTTTGGCCAAGGCCTTTCTACCCAAATTATTTGAATTTTAGACCCGCATTTCACTTGCCTTTCTTTTGGGCAGCAACATATGCTTAATTGTCTCTTGCTATCTGAACTGAGAAGCAGCAATTAAATCTATCCATAGAAATATGGGTTCAAGAGAACCCAGAACACCCCTGGCTTAGCTTTGCTTAGCATCTCAATGAAGCCTAGAACAATGATACTTTAAAATTCATCCCCAATAGAAAGAAAAGAACTAATTTAGCTGATTGCATATTGACAATGTCTTTCTTTCAGAACAGTTTCACATCATCAGCACAGGCAAAGGACTTACTTGAGGCTGGTAGGGCTCCCTGATACTTTTCCTCAAAGGTTATTTTAGTGATACCTCTGTCCTCCTAGCTAAAGCAAAAGGTGAGGCAATTCCCAGTAGCATTATGGCACTAATCCAGAGTAAAACAATTTATTAACTGTTAAGTCAGAAGAACAACACCTGACACCTAATTTGAAATGTCAGACCATTCTGTTGGCCCTTATAAATGTATAACACAACACTACAACAAGGGCAACAAATTTGAGGATTGCTCCTTCACCCTTCCCTTCCTTACCATTTTCCTCACTACTGCTATTTATTAGATCCTTTGCCCCATAGTTTGCAGCTGTGGTTCCCTTTTCTTTGTATTTGCTTCTTGAAAGAAACAGTCAGAAAATGAACAGGGATCATTACCCATTTCACAGCCACGAGAGATTTAACAGGTAAGATTCTCCCAAAAGCTTTGGTCTCAAAACAGGGTCCAGGAAGACTGGAAATAAAAAAGGGAAGTAATCTGGTCCCATTTCATAACAGCCCAATGGTCTGTATGATCTGAAGAAGATGGCAGGCTGGAATCTTCTGAAGGCTGAAGGTAACTTCGCCTACTCAAAAAATGCCATGTTCTCACAAACAGAGGAGGCACAGCACCTATGTCAGTAGGTATATTCATTGAAGAATGCAAGAATCTCCATTGCTCTGCAAGTTACAGAATTCATGACATAGATTAAATGTGGAATAAAAGCTTGATCTCTTTTAAGATTTCCAGCCTAAGTTATTTTTAGCTTTGTCAACAGTGAAATACACAGACCTCAAAAGCATTAGACAACACTATCACATCATCTGCAAATCAAATTTCCTTTGCAACATGCCCCCTTACATCCCGCAATCCTGGCCTGTTCAGATTCCAGTCCTGTCCCTGGCATAAATTTGAGTACTGTCCATGTTGTTCTCAGATATGCCCATTCTCAGGGACACCAAAAAGCTGTTCCGAAACTTAAAGTTTAATTGGAGATAAAGGATGTTGTTCAGTGCCCATTTCACTGGCTTTATGCCTTACACTGGTGGCCAGGAGGACATATCTTAAAAGTTATTATGGCATAAAAATGCCCCCTCTACATTGGTGGAAAAATCAGTCAATAACTAACTAAACCAGCTTCTGAGTAGCTTTTAACTAGCTAAGTACTGCAGAAATGCTCCAACATACCACAAGTTTGGGCTCAACCACTTCAAATAAAATGTTACTAGAGTGATAAAGGGTGCTCATGCTCAATCCCTGGCCCACAGGCCAGATCCGGCCCATAGAGCCGTGTCATCTGGCCTGCAAGGCTTCCAATGGGTCCAACTATTTGGCAGCAAGGGAGTAGCTGGTCCCCTACTCCCAAATTTCCAGACTTGTGGGAGCCCCACGGGCAAGGCAGCATAGCCCTGCACATTAGATTGGGAGTAAGTCCCAATTTGACGGTGTGGGGCCCAGTACAGGTGCGTGGGTCCAAGTGGAGATGATACAGGATTTATCCAGGTGTCTATGGGCCGGGTGGAGCTGGAATGGGGCCCAATCTGGGCTCATGGGCTGAGGAGAGATAGCACAGGGCCACAGGACCAGCCACTCATCCAGTTCACAGGGCCCAAAGGTTGAACACCACTGCTTCCATGGCACTCCTGAAAGCACCTCTGAGAAGCAATTTCCCCCCTTCCTCCTTGTCTCAAAGTAAGAAATGAGGCAGTGAAGCTGCCTTGATGGTGCTTCTTAATGCTGTCCTCCCACATTCTGGAAACAGAGCCATCTGTTCCCTAGGACTTTTATAAAGTCAGTTTGGATCTTTGAATGATCCCAAAGGCTTGAGCCACAGTAATTCTCAATTACTGTTGAGTTCCCTCTAACTAAAACTATGAAAAACACCGGACATGAGGTCAGCTTAGGAAATGATCTGTTGTGCCATAGGAATGAAGAGAACACAGGAAATATCTGGTAGAGACTTAGGGGCTTCAGCACCACTCAGGAAACACTAAGGCTGTCTTGGAAGAGATGTCCAAAGTACTAATGCTTCCCTATATGTGTAAAAACTTGGATTTTCACCTTGTTCAATGATGGACCTCCCATCATTGGTCTGCATCTAAGAGCCTTGCAGTTGTTTCATATATAACTTATTCTCAATAACCCAGGATACTGTATCTGAGTAGCCTGAAAAGACTCGGTTACTGGGCAGGCATTCAGACTGATTCTAACTGAGCTGCAGCATCAGATACAGCAGACTTTGAGGGGTTAATGTAAGAAGGGTTTATCATTACAGATTTGTTGACTCATTTGCTTAAAAAAAATATTAGTGACCCAGAGTTTAAATCCAGCTTGTCTAAACAGTAAGGTCAGGGAATGCAAAAATCATGTTTCCCAGGTGAAGTAATTTACTTTGTCAGTGACATTAAAGCAACCAGGCTCAACTCTCCTCAGCATGTTTTTAAACAACAGCCAAAAAAAAAAAGACGACAGAAAGAAAGAAATCAGGCAAACAAACTTGGGAATTCAGAAGCATGTTTACAAGAAAAGTCATTCTGTAATAATAGGAGCCTTTTCACACATGTATGAAAGAATACTGAAAACAGATATTCAGAGCCATCTCCATTATTCTGGGGCATCTCAATTAATCTACAGAAAGTCAGACTACCAAAACAGTCCCTTTCCTACTAAAACAAGTCTACTATCTACAATATCTAGCTTTGAAGACAAATTTGTATTTCTCTTGCTTATCTTGTAGATATACAGCTTGCAAGGTATTCTGAGATAATGTATCCAACTTATTCTTCCACAGCCTGTTTCACATAGCCTTTGCTGCTCCACAATCAATAAAGAACTGAATTTAGAGACTAAATCTTTGAAATCTTAAATAGAATGGCACCTTGTAATAATTGCACTGTAGGGAACAATAAGGGAAGACTGCCATAAGAACTCTGTAGGGACATGATTACTACAGCTGTATCAAGGCAACTGCAAAGTATTCATTCACCTAATTATCTGCCTGCTGCCCTTGTACTTACCATAGGAAATTACTTGAATTATATCAATATTGAGAACAGATAATAAGACTTGTCATAGCTAGAGAAATACATTTTTAAGAGTCTAACCAGTTTATAAGACGTAAGCCCTCATGATCATCAGGGATCCTGGTTTTCCCTGATAAAAAAAATCCCCAATTTTTGGATTTAAAAAAGTAACCCCAAATCCACATTTTTCCATGATTAAAATGAAGCACTGCTATCTCTCTCTCTATTTTTTCCATTATTTAATGCCCCCCACCCCAAGCCCACAACAGGCAGCCCGCATCCACCACCCCCCACACACAGAGGCTCTGCTCCGGCCCACAGGGGAGGGGGAGCCAGGCTTCACACTCTGTTCCCTGCTCAAGCCACAGCAGCCGCCACCTCCTGCAGGTGACAGTCTGGGCTCAGGGGCTGTTGCAGAGGGCAGGGGGCTGCAGGCCCAGGTCCCTGGCCCCATAGCCTGGGCAACTGGAGGCCCCCTCTGGCAGGGCTGCGAGGGGAGTCAGGGGGCTGTGGCTTGGGAGTTAGGGGCCTGGACCTGCATCCTGGTGAGTGAAGGGGGGGGGGGGGGGGGGGGGCTCTGATTTTCCATGATAAAAAACCCAGAAGCAAATACCAAAATGTATGGGTATTTAGAATTTATTTTATCATAGTGATTGAGGCAGTGGTAGGCTTCCAAATTGCTTTAATATTGTAAATATATCAAGAAAACATTGTGTTCAATTTATATGGGGTCAGACTGGTGTATGCAATGTCTGAC
>NW_017729025.1:137638689-137644941 GCF_001723915.1 Gavialis gangeticus
TTAAGTTTAAAACTAACAAGAGGGAGTTATTTTTCACACAGAGGGTGCATCAACAGTCAGATTTAACTGATTTGAGTCAAACCAGTTTATGCAATGTCTGTCCCAGACTCCTTGCTGGTTTAAGATAAACCAGACTCTCCCAGCATCCCGGCATGCTCTCTCAGCTGGGCAGGTCTCTCTGCTCCACAGCAGGGCTGGCGCCTCCTCTCTGCTCCCTGGCTGCAGCTCTGCAGCTCCGCAGAGACTGTAGGCTGCTTCCCCCATCTCCCGCTCAACACTCCCTGCTAAGCAGGAATTCCCCCCTCCCCTCTGCCTTGCTGAGAGGTGTCTGTGTATTAGCTAGCAGACCACATGCTGGCTATGGTCTGGGACAAAGGCAGAATCAACAGGTAACTGATAATATCCCTCTGTTGTTTTCTTAATGGGATGATAAACACTGACTTAGGAGTGATAAAACTATTATCAATTCCCTCCTGGCTTAATCAGAGCATCCTTCCAGGGCCTGGCCATGTCCCCTCCCCTCTGCCAGCTCAGTGCTGTTGAAGGGAAGGAAGGGCTGCCCTAGCGCCCCCCAGCTTCTAGTCTGAGCCACTGCAGCCATGTGCCTGCATATCTGGGATGTCTGTGCAGTTACAAACCAATTTAGCCTAGCCAGCTTGAACTAACTTGCAAAGATTGAATCAATTCAGTCTCAGGCTTTCTGAATGTATGTCCCTAGCCATAGTGGTGTTTCATTTTTATAGCAGCTTTCGGGGTTTTTAATCAGAGAATCTGCATTTTCTATCTGCGAATTTGTGATTTTTAACAGGGAAAACCAGGATCCCTGATCATGATGTATAAAATCACTATTTGAAGGTTGCTTTGTCATTACTTATTAAATTACTAGCATGTTGTGAGAAGCTACAGCAGTCATCATCTGTGCTATAACTAGTTCCACATGCAGAAAGGGTTTTGTTTTGTTTTATTACCCCAATAATAATAAACTATTTCAGCCTCAAAAGGGAATCTTTTTTCATGTTTCTTTCCCTCTTGCCCCTGCATTTGAAAGGATGGCTTTGTGGTACCTCACTATACTATAGATGTAGGAGACTATGGCGTGATTCAAGGGCCTACCACAGACTTTTTATATGACCTTGGGCAAATTGATCCCCTTCACAAAATGGCAACTGTAATACTTCTTTCTTTTGTCTATCTTGTCTATTTGATACAAGAAGTTACAAATTCTTCAAACCAAGGACCACATTTGCAGAGTCCTAAAAAATAAGGCCTTAATCATAGAATCAGAGCAAATTAGGGCTAGAAGGGACCTCAGGAGGTCATCTAGTCCAACCCCCTGCTCAAGGCAGAACCAGCCCCAGCTTAATCTTGGCAGAGTCTAGGTACTACAGTCATGCAAACAAATTCATATTTTATTCACAAAAAATCAAAATAATGTTGACAGGTAGTCCTACCTAGAAGGAGCTCTGATTGTGCTCTGATTATTTCAGCAGGAGGGGTAAGGGTTGTCAGAATTAATTAAATTATTCAGCTTTCCAGACTGTCCCCACATATCAATGAGTCATCCTTAGAAATCCTAATAACAGCAACAATCAAGGGCACAAATATGTCAACATGAAAAAAAGGGGCCAATGACAGAGAGAGGAGAGGGCTCTTCTTTATCTAGTTAGCTAAGAGGAATTCAGATTAAACAGTCCTGGCCTTCTGTTTTCTTCTTACTCAATATTTTGTCCCGAACAAAATCTGTGGTGTTGTTCTTTACTGCAAATAAAGTCTTGGAAAATAACTTTGGAAGGTGACTTAAAGTACAATGTAACACTGTAGGCTTTACTGCAAAAGTAGGACATGTTTGGACAGAAAGGCTTTATTTTAGGGGGTTTTGAAGAGGGCCTTAGGGAGTTCAGTTTCCTCTTAGTAACTAACACAAGCTATAAAAAGCCATTGAGCGTATCAGGTGCTCTGAAGCAGCAGTCACTGAGTTTTTCCAGAGCAGCAATGTCTTAAATCCTTGCTAACAAAACATCAGCTCAGTGGCTTGCTTGAAGTTATACAATGAAACAAAGCTAAACTGTCATGGACAGTATGAATTGGAAAACTGGGACATGCTTAGGGCTGGCTTCCTCAAGTCTTGTGCTAGATGCCCAGAGGCATCTAGGAGCATGGAGGCAGTTATAGAGAGGAGAAATCTACATGGTTTTTGGTAACCTCCCTCTGGCAACGCTGCTGCAGAGAATGCTGAATGGTTATACTGGAGATCGTGATGTATATTGCAGCACACTGCTTACTACTGTCCTTCATGTCTTTATGCACTCTGAGGTGCCTGAACACTGTTTACTAAAACCAAGTTGTCCACCACATACAATAACCATTCAGCCACATGAGGAATTATTTCCAATAGTGTTAAAATTCAATTCACTTGAAGGAATTTATTTAATTAAATAATTAAAATACCTTGCACTTGCCTACCGCCTTTGGGAACTGGTCACAAAACAATGCATAAGCATAAATGAATTATGCCATGTAACACCCCATGAGCTAAGCAAATATTGAATATAGTTTGCAGTTCGCAAGAAGCTACATGGCTTGTTCAAGTATACACATGAAGCCAGAGAGAGAATAATTATTCAAGTTCTTTCCTCCCACCTGCCAGCACTAGCAAGCAACTCAAAACTCCAGACTACAGTATTCCATGGGAATACTTACCCATGTACATAGAAATAAGCAAAACAGGTCTATTTGCTTTCAGACTGAGCAAAGAGATACAGGATTAAATCCTTCTCTTTGTTATAGTGGAAACCAACAGAGTGCCTATTCAAGTCAATGAAGCTGTATTGGCTCAAAGTCTAGTCCATAAAGAATCTATTAATTACAAAATCACCCATCATGCAGTAAAAACACCCAGCCAAATGAGATAACAAAGCATAGCAAAGTCGGACAGTCAAGAAGAGAGAGTAAATTGTACAAGTAAATGGAAGATGAGATTTGGAGACAAAACCTGTCTTATTTACCATAGTTTCAAGTCCTTTTAGTTGTGGAAGTGTCTTAGAGTCCAGTATGACTCTGTCACAATGACCCACTATTTTACCTAATCCTGATTTTTCTTTCCACTTTTCTAATTCAAGTGGAATAGTTGAGAAATCTAACGCGTTTTTGGCAAACATCACAGATGATGACACCCAGGCTGCAGAATCTCATGCATGAGGAACTATTTATTGAAACAGATGAGCAAGGCTATTCAAAGTAAAAATCCCCTCTGAATGTACACTCCCCTCCTCTCCCCTCACTGTCATAGGAAAGAGTTGATTAAAAACACCCAGGCGGCCTCTGGGGTAATGATAACATGGTAGCCCAGTATTGCCCATGGAGGAAATAGTGAGCTAAGTATTAACCCGTTTGAATTCCAGCCACCTGAAAAACTCTAGAAGGAGCCACCAGGTCCATCCTGGAGGGGCTTAAACTATCAGCAAGCATAAAGCTGGGCTATTTTAGTTTTAATATAAGCAAAAGTGGAAGTGAAGTGCAATCTAGCCGGCCCTGAAGCACTCATAAGCACAGCAGCTAACATGCATTTGGAAACGCACACATTAGGAAACATGCATTTTTAAGAGTAGCGAAGTAAGAAACCCCATGATTGCACAGGTCCATGGTCCTTCATGACCTCAGGAACAGACCAAGGCTCCTGCTGTGGCAGTCAAAATAGATTTGTGGGATGGTAGAAGAGGACTCCACTTGTCCTTGCAAAAAAAGAAAACACAGCACGTTTTTTTCTGCTGAAGAAGATTAATCCACCCCATAGCCCTCAGCTTCTCTCCAGCACTGAGACAGGAGGCAGCAACTCAGTGCACTGCTCTTGGTTGAAGTTCTACAAGCAGTCAGGCGAGTCTTAGATGACGCGTGCAATTTCTTTACATGACCTGCTAAATCAGAAGCATCATCCTCTCCTTATTCAGCTCTTTAAACAGATACTTCCAAGGTATCAACACCGCCTGCAAAACATGGGAACCAAACAATACATTGGGGGCAACAAATAAAGGCTTTTATAATTTGCTTTAATACAGGTGGAGACTCCAGACAAGAACCCACACACTGACAGGATCATAAGTTAGGGTAGGAGTGCTCAACCCCCAGCCTCTGAGCCAGATCCAGCTTGCAGAGCAGCCTGCAGGGCCCTCCAAGGATCTAGCAATTTGGTGGGGTGGGAGAATGGTGGCAATTACTGGAGCCACTGGTCCCCCATTCCAAATTTCCAAGCCCCATAGACCAGATGACATGGCCCTATGCTTAAAATCCCACCAGAGCATGGGGAGCCAGGACTGAGACAGCAGGCCCAAACTGGCATTCACAGGGCTGGGACTGGGGCAGAGGGGCTCCATCCAGTGTGCATGGAGCCAAGGCAGACAACATGTAGGGCTGGAGCTAGGGTTGTGGAGCCAATCCAACACGGGGCTGGGGCCCTGGCAGTAATATGACATGTGAGATTGGGGCCCAATCCAAATTGGAACTGGGCCTCTTGTATGCTGGATCAGGCCCACAGACTGGATCTGGCCTGTGGATCTGCCCCACACCACTCTCCTGACCCACAAGACAAAAAGGTTGGGCACCACTGAGTTAAGAGGTGTCCAACACGTGCCGACATATGGTGAAAATGTAACATAAGCTACCTCAGAACTAGCCATCATGGTGTGAAAACTATTACCACTGTCACAGCCATCTGCCTATAACAGCAGCTTAACCTGATAGCTGTATGTATGTGTACCAGTAAGCACAGTTTTTCAATTCACTGGCACTCTCAACTCACAGTTGGTATTGAAAAAGCTAAACTGGGAGCTACATTACCCCTTTATTATCTTACAGGCAACTGACATATCACCATCAAAATGGCACAGGCAGTGTCTCCAGATTCCATGCAGGAGCAACCAAGAGAAGATTCATGGCACAAGTGCACTGTACATCACTTCCGTATGTAGGCAGCAGTCCTAACTATGGACCTTTATACGTGCAGAGTCCCACCAATTTCAATGGAATCAATCTGAATGTAAGTATCCAAAGGAGCAGATCCTGTTGCAGGACTTGTAGACTCCAGACCTGAAACAATCTATGCACATACCTAATTTTATGTAATGGGTGGTTTTACACATGCTCTGAGGGTGGTGGTGGAGAGGGAGATGCTTTAATTAGAGCAGCTCTGAGAGCCTGGAGCATCTTGTGTATCAGCATCCCCGTGCTTCAAAATGGCAACAGCCAGGGCACTTTATCTAAAGCTTGTTGAACGAATTTTAACTAAAGTACCCCACTGCCATTTAAAAGTGCAGGACCACTGATACATGAAACACAGAGGCTAGCTGGAGCACACTAATTAGCATGCTCCAGCAGACTCAATCTGTAATTACAATGCATCAGAGCAGTTTCCCAACTTGTGTACAGGCATCCACTGTGATTAGTTCCATTGAAGTTAAAGGGAGTACTTGTGGTATGTAAAATTAAGCATGTGCATAAGGATTTGTAGGATAAGGTTCTTTGTTAGGCCCCTGCCAAATGTGCAGGTAAAAGTGCAATAGGTTCTGATGCATGATCCACACTAATTGTGCATGGCAGGAGGTGTGGCTGTCAGACTGAATATCAGATCCCATCACACCTTACTGTTGGGTGCCCCCTGTATGGGCAAGTAGCAAGCTGCTGGGGCTCCCAGCACAGAGATGCACCATGTACTCCCACAGCTGGGAGCCCCGTCAGCTGATCCGGACTCCCAGCCAAGAGAACACATCATGTGTCCCCTTGCCCCCCGACCCTGGGAGTCCCATCAGCTGCAGGCTCCTGGCTACCAGAGCGTCTGTTGTTTCCCTGCAGCTGGGAGCCCAGACCAGCTGCAGGCTTCCAGCCTCTGGGGCGCATGGTGCATCCTCATGGCTGGGAGGCTGGATCAGCTGACAGGACTTCCAGCCACAGAAGCACATGGTGCACCCCTGTGCTGGGGGCCCCATCAGCTGCTGGCTCCCAGCCTTGAGGCACACCTAGCCACATGTTCAATTAATGGCTTCTTAGGAACCAGCCACAAAGTCATTACACATTTTTTGCAGAATAACGTTGTGGCTTATTCTTTATTTTATGCTGCCACTAATTGCTTTAACATGTGGCTGGGTTACAACATAAAATGTGATTAACTGGTTAATCTAAATCTTAGTCAGAACTCAATTAAGTTGATTCAGTTTTATTCTGTTCATTGTTCCATCTCCTGAGAAGTTTTCCATTACCTCA
>NW_017729025.1:137649941-137659716 GCF_001723915.1 Gavialis gangeticus
ACTTATCTCTTAAATATTTTTGCTGTGCAAAGCAAAACAGGTAGAAGCCAATCCTTCTTTTTCTCCCTCCCCCCCCACAATATGTATATAATGTACATAAATAAAATCTCAAATGGAGCAATTTCCATTTAAGTATCTCCCTACATGATTCCGATTTCAATTGTCAGTGATTTATTTTTCATCATTCTGCGACATATTAAGATATACAGTTTTGAAAATTACAACAGGATTCATCAGCAATGTTAACTAAGTAAATAAATGCATCTGCTGTGATTTCTCAGTGTATTCAAACACACAGATTAGCAGCCCTCTTTCAATCAACAGTGACACAGAATAACAATACGAGTTTCTAGCTCCACAGGTGCTCTCAAGTTCTCAGTCATTCCACCTGATGCTCCAAACATTTTGTATAGCAAGAGCACACCACTCAAAGAATTGCAGGGCTTAAATTTCACACACTTCCAGGGCTCAATACTACAAGGATTCTATGATTTGGTTTAAAATTCTAAATTCACTTATTACGCAGCAAAAGAATTGTTGGGTTTTGTTCTTAAAGAAAGAAACCCTCAAAATACAGGATTGCATTATTAGTATAGGCTCTGTGGCATGTCATGTATTAGATAACACAGCTTTTATAACTCAAGGTGTCCTGCTCTCCCCCCATAAAAATTTCTTAGGCTCTACAATGTAACACAGTATACCTCAAATTTGCCCTCACTTTTATAGCTCAGCTGGATTGTACAAATAGTCAGTTAGAAGAGATACATAATCCTCCTGTCAGGCTGCTTCTTGAAAGAGTGTGCAATGTTAGATACTTCACAGAAAGATGATAAAGAACGTAACAGTGCAAAATACCATGCACTATTTTGTTACTGGGCAGACTCATGTGGTGATCAGCAGGAGGTGCTTTCTGTTGAGAGTTTTAAATGAGTAAGAACTACAGAATTTGGTCTTTTCTGCCCTATAACACAAAGAGCATTGCTCCTTTTAATTTTATCCCAGTTGGTGCAAAAAAAAAATCACACAGGCCTATTGTAGTGAAAGGAACTGCAGCACAAAGAATATGACTTTTTTTCCTAACCACTCTGCTGCTGCATAAACAAGCCTGACATGCAAAAAGTGAGAGAACTCCCCATGTGGAGGGAAATTTTGTCCCTCGGATTAAGGCAACAATTAGTAACCAAAAATAATCAAACTCTGAGCAAACAATTTGACTTTTAAAATTTGCCCCTCCCCAAAAGGACACCATCTTTGTAACAAGCGAGAGCTTTTCCATAATCAGGAGTAGTGAGCTGATTCTCATGCAGTGCAGAAGGAACACGTGTGATGCAACTGATGCCACTAGAAGGTCTCCCTTGTGTGAGAATACAGTTGAGCCTATTTTGGCAAGAATTCTCAATTTACTATAGAACTGGAAGATCTTCCACTGTGTGCTACTAGGGTTCAAGTGGTTTTGTGAAGGCTTTGCTTTATCAAGATGCTCTTCTGCAGCACCCGCTACAGGTAAGAGTGTTCAGCTTTGTCCTAATTTGTACCAATGCAAATTCTACCTCTGAATTCAATGGTAATGGCCCAAGACCAATACCTTAAGATTCTGAAGATACCAGCCTCATGCAATAGCCTAGGGACAGAAGTTACACATAAATCAATTTAAGTGATCAGAAACTGATTTAAAACTGTAACAGAACAGAAGCTCAGTGCATCTCAACCATTTTCACAATGGCGGAAGCTGGTTTAAGATAAATCTGGTTGAATGCAGTATCAGATGTAAATGATTTAGGTCAAACAGGTTTATGAAAATTCTGTCCCATACCCCTTCCTGGTTCAAGTTAAATCAGAGTCCCCCAGCATAGGCTGTGCGTTTACTTCTTCCTGCTGCCCCTGAGGTCTCTGGAATTTGCAGACCAGACTCACAGCAGCAGGACTCTTCAGGGTTGCTCATCACTTCCTCTTCCTGCTTCCAGGTGCCTCTGGGATTTGTAGTCTATGATAACAGTCATCAGGACTCCACAGAATTATTCCCTTCTGTTCAATACATGCTCGCTTCAGAGAAAGGACTATTCTTGTCCACACTTTTATTAAATCAATGCCACTACCTTTTTCCCCACTTACACCCTCCTCAGCCTGGCAGGTGCTGCCCCCTTCCTGCTCCAAGCAGACTCTCCAGCAAGCTCTGAGCTGGGGCTTGGCCACACCCCCCTGCTGGAGCAGGGAAGGGGCAAAACCTTGGAGCTGGCAAGCTGGACGTTGTGCTGTAGTGCTCCCCAGCTTCTGGCTTGAGCCACTGAAGGCATGTGCCTGCATTTCCTGAGTCAAAAGTGAATGTCTGTTCACTTGCTTGCCAGTTCAATCTCTTCAGCTTAGACAAACCTGCAAAGATGAAACTGATTCAGCCTCAGGCTTTTTGACTGGCTGTACTTAGTCATAGTGTCCAACAGGCAGTGTATTGTCCTACATGTAAAGGCCAATTGTCATTAACGGCATGCCTATACAACACTTCAGCACTGCAATGAGGCACTTCATACCCACTCTGTACACATTGCCTCTTGGAACAGAAGTAATACAGCTGACTTGGTGTGGCACTGGGCACATTATACTTTAGACATCTGCTACAACATGTAAATATTTTTAAATCTTGTCAACACAATGGCAAAGATTCCCCCCACCCAACCCCATTTAGAAACATCAAAGTGGGTGATACCACACTCTCACTACCTGATGCTTGATTGCACATCAACTACTATAAATTTGATTAGCAAACTGAACAGACATATATTTATGTTAGTATGGCTTACCATTCAGAATTAAATGTACAGCTCATAAAACATCCTGCATTTCAGAATTTAACAGCACTCTGTAAAACCATTTACTATGCCCTGGTGTATCCTTTTCACTGACTCTAACCAGACTTAGTACATAGCTAGCAAGAGTGATTTTCACCAGCCATTGTCTTTTAGTAAGATTTCAAAAAAAGAATAGAAAACATTGGCAGTTTCAGGCTGTGCTTTGTTACAAGGATTTCTTCAGTAGAAAACTACAAATATTGAAACAATTCAGATAAATAAAAATATCGAATATGATTTTTTATTTACCAAGGATAAATGTAACTTTCTCAGCAACTTCAGACTGAAAATGAAAATAAGGTTAATATCTAGTACACCTTGTTCTAGATCTAGTCAGTCATGTTGGGTGCTTATACACGTTCAGCAAGGCTGCTCCAACAGCAGATTCAATTGATCAAGTCTGCTGGAGCGTGGTAATTACCATGCTCCAGCAAACTCCAGTGTCACATGTATCAGCATCCCTGCACTGAAAAATGGCAGCGGGGACGCTTTAGCTATAACTCATTCAATGAGATTTACTTAAAGCACCCCCACCACCATTTTTCAGTGCAAGGACAATAATACATGTGACACTTCAGGAGCTTTAATTAGAGCAGCTCTTGGAACTGCTCTAATTAAAGCATCCCCCCACACACCTCCCTGAGCATGTGTATAAACACCCTATAAAACTTCCAGACTGCTACATCTACACAAGTGCCACAAGGTAACCTTGTTTCAGACATGACTAATGTCTTGACAAAACAGTTGATATTGCTTTGGCCAACTGCCAGTTAATATGCTTGGAGAAGGGTACAGATTTAATTCAAAGGATGATTCAACCTTCCACATGACAGCTAACCGAAGGTCTGAAAAATTCAAAATAAAATGCACTCTTCCAAATGTCACCCACTCATTTTTCCAGACCCTTCCACTAGTGAAGATGCTATAAAATTATTCTGGGTATCACAGATACTAGCAGTCCCATCAGTTTTTGAGGGAAAACAGAAGTAGAATTTGAAGGGAAGAGGATAAAGCAGAAAGGTGGCAGAGAAGAGGAATATAGAGGAGAGGACTAGCAAGAGACTGGAGAAATGTACCCATGAATGCATCCTCACATTTATCACATCTTCTTCAATAACACTTCCCCACAGACAAACACAACTCAAGCTTGAGGATGTCAGAGGTGTCCAACCTGCAGTACTCATGCCATGAGTGCCTCAGGGGCAGATGGGGCAGAAAGCAAAAGCAGAGCAACAGCTCAGACAAGAAGAACAGGGTGGAAAAGCAATAGATTGGGCAGGGAGCATGGGGCAGGGAACAGAATGCAGAGCAACAGATTGAGCAGGGGAAAGAGATCAGAGTGGCACTCAGGGAGGGTTTGGGACATGCCTGCCAAAAAGGCTGGCCCCACTGGTTTAGAAGGTTCTACATGCTGTCCTAAAAGTTGAACCAACAGAAGAGCAGAACATTGTCAAAACTTGGGGTTACAGGCATTTATGGATAGCAAGTATAGCTGCTTGCTCCTTGTGAAACCATGCCACAGGTAAAATTCAGTTCTTAAAACAGACTGCTGATATTCTCCCAAAATAAGTTATCAGGAAAGGTGATTTTTTATACAGACTGCTACTCTGAGGGCGCTTACACAAGTTACATTTATCACATGATTGGACCACTGAAACCACTCTGCACCTGTGACATAACACATGTGCATGACTGCAGAGACCTTTTAAAATGGCTGATTGCATAAAAATTAACCCTGGTTACATGAACGGCACGTGCCCCTGGTGGCTGGGGTGGCACGGCTGCACTGGTGGTGGCAGAAGCCCAGCAGTGGTGAGCGGGGAGCTCCCGCAGATGCTGCCAGCACTGTTGGGGGGTGGGGGGGAGTGGCGAGCACTGGCCATGGGTCAGTGACCACTCGCAGGTGCTGCCAGCAGTGTCAGCTGTGGCCAAGGGCGATCAGAGACCACCCGCAGGTTGGCGGGGTGGGGAGTGGTGACTGCCTACAGTCACCACAGACAGTGTCAGTGGCGCCTTTCTGCAGGAGGTACACCGCCACATGCACCCCCTACACATCGCCCCTGCCTGGTCAAATGAGGTATTAGGGGAAGGCACTCTAAAGCAGAGTGCCTTAGGGAACTTGTGTTCCTTCCAGTGTTCATTTTTCTACACTTTGCAGGGCTGTCAGCAGGGGTGGGGGGTGGAGGGGGAAAGGGAATGGCTGCTTTGCCTAGCCAAAGCTGAAGAGGGCAGGTGGGGTGGAACAGAGCCCCCTCACCTGGCAGCCCCCCAGCTATCCTGGCTGGGGTATTGCAGGGAGCCAGGCCAGGCCCATGTACCAAAGGGACTCTGTTCCCCGCCCCCCTTCCCCCACCCCCAGCTCTGGCCAGGCAAAGCAGCCAGCAGCTGCTGCTGCCACTGTCAAGAGACCCTTGCAGGGAAGGGAGCCCACCTTGCCTCACAGGCCTGAAGTGACTCCCCCCATAACCCCAGCTGGCGTAGCTGGGGGTGGGGGGGAGGCACATGGCAAGGGGACTCTATTCCACCTCCCTTCCAGCTTCAACCAGGCAAAGCAGCCAGCAGCTTCCTGCTGCTCCACTCCCCTCCCCTTCCCCCCTCTCCCTCTCCTACTGACAGTCCTGGAGCTGGGGGTGTGGGGGGAGGCCTGGGGAGAGAGGGAGTTCAGCAGATTCCTTGGAGGCTGCTGGAGTGCCCCTGCTGACTGGACAGGGACAATGCAGGCAGACTTGAGCTCTGCCCCCGGCCCCCACCGGCCCAACAGGCAAACATCTGTCAAGTTCTAATGGGGGATGGGGATGGTTCTAACTCATAGTGCTTTGTGTAAAGCGCCTTGAGGCCTGTAAGTGTCTGTAGGCACCCAAAGTGTATTCTTCAAGTTATTCAGCCTGCTCTTCAGACCATGTCCTATTTTTCTGATAAACGTTACTGACAAGTCAAATTTCTTCTCTTTGGGAGAAACAGAAGAGGTTGCCCCATTCAGCATAACTTGTTAGTACTTAAAGTTATCTTTCAACCCATGGTAACAGCAGTCAGATCCAACAATCGGCTTAAACAGATGCAACTACCACCACCCATGAATACTAACCCACTGTTTTCATCACTGCATAACTTTTCTGCTCGTGCACTAAAAATTTTCATCCTGTTCCAGTTGCATCATACAAGAGTGTTTAGTGTTCTCTATCAGTTGTGCACTAAAACACCAAGGAGCAATTAGTGGCAAACTCTATTAATATATTTATTGTTTACTTGGGCTTCCAACTTCATCTTAATGAGGTTCCATTACTTTTATTTACTCTTGTATGCATTTTTCTGGCCCTCTCTGGGGAAGAACATCTCCCTGTGCTGTGTTAGGGGACTTTAACCATATCTATCTACTTGTGTTTTTCCTTGCTTGTAGTTGAAACGTATCCTCCTAGTTACCTGTTCAGTAGAAGATTTCATAACTATTCACTGACCATATGGGGCTGCACTCATTTTAGGCCCAGAGCACTGGGCATCTAAAAGTAAATCTCTCATATACAATCACTGTCTTGAGAAATAAAGTCGCCATTGTCATTCTTTTGGTTTCAGATCTCCTTGTTCTTTGTGCAAGTAGCATTTGTGCAGTAATAATCAGGATATTTATGTGTTGGTATTGAAAAAGGTTTCTTTTATTCTAAAGAGCACTGGTGGTTTTAATCAGAGTCATCATTTATGTACCAATCTGTTCATGAGTGGTACTGGACAGCACAGGAGTAAGCCATTTCCCCAAGCATGGATCCAGCACACTATGTCCTTTTAAAACATCTGATGTGAACTTGGCTTCAACAAAAGCCTGTGTTCTATATATGTATAGATCTTATTTAGTTAGTCTAGAAAGGTGCATATCAACCCTGACTTCACACTATACTTATGCTGGGAGCACTTATTGTGAAGGAAAAGAGAACCACTTGTTTTCATGTCAGTAATATTTTGGAGTAGCTTAGATACAGTTAAAATACAGCAAAGATTCTGATGTTGTGGGTGAACATATGGAGAAAAATAGCTGTTGACTTAAGGTTTCAGATACCACACTATCTCTTCAGTTTGTTCTGCTGGTCCAAAGATTAATGCTGTCAACACAGAGACAAATCGAATCACGTATGAACATGCTGGATATCACTTCTGGTCTTAAAAATATTTCCTTGTCAGTCCCCTATTTCATCTTATGAGGAAGACATTTTTTTAACTGCTGACAGACAGAATACAGAGAATACAGAGTTCAGAATGTTAATATGTAAATAGATGATTTAGTAGGGTAACAAATTAGTTGGCATTCAACTGGTGTTCCCATTCTTTCCCATTTTGCTTTTAAACAACAGTATGGGAAAAAGCTTATAAATTTAAACACAGATAAAACCAATAGAGTTCTACAGAAAACCAATAACATTTTATGGTGAATTATATCCATTAAAGAAGTCTTTCAAAGCATTGTCTGGAAACTCGTTAGCTGGGACATAAAAGTCTTTTTTTTTTTTTTTAATTCTTTAGATGCAGGAAACCCCCCACACAGATGCTTATGAATTTTATTTCTCTCTTCTTTTATCTGAATGAAAACCTCTTTTTCAGGCTAACTTAAGAAGGCATTTCTATTCAGACCAGGATAGAAGAACATGCTCAGGGATGGCCTTAGGCACATATTAAATGTTTACTTAAACCGAGTTCTTTATTTTCTATAAACACTCATTCCATATTTTCATACATATAACACGCACCCAAATAAAACACACCTTGCTTGGCAAGATGTAAAAAATATAAAATAAAATAAAAGATTTTTCCAGAGTCATAGAATCATAGAATAGAAGGAGGAAAGGGACCTGTAAGACAATCAAGTTCGGTCCCCTGTCATGGGCAGGAGGTAATTGGGCTCAAATGAGCTCAACAAGGTGCTTGTCCAGCATCCTCTTGAACACCACCAGGGATGGTGACTGAGCCACCTCTTCTGGGAGCATGTTCAAGATTCTAGTTACCCGTGAAGTGACAGAAAAGAAGTTTTTCCTTATGTCTAGACTATACTTTTCCTTGACTAGCTTGTGCCCATTGGACCTCATCCTCTCAAGGGATGCCTTTGTGAAGAGTTGCTCCCCTAGATCCTGGTGTTCACCCCTGACATACTTATAGGCAGTTTCAAGTCACCCCTCAGTCTTCTTTTACTCAGACTGAACAAACCCAGATCCTGAAGTCTCTCCTCATAGGGCCTATCCTCCAGGTCCTTGATCACGCGGGTGGCTCTTCTCTGAACCCTTTTGAGCTTATCTACATCCTTCCTGAAGTGTGGTGCCCAGAACTTGACACAGTACTCCAGCTGTGGCCTCACCAATGCCCAACAGAGGAGGAGGAGCACCTCTCTGGATCTATTGGCAACACATCAGCTGATGCATGCCAGAGTTTCTATTTGTTCTGTTGGCGACTTCATCACACTGATGGCTCATATTCATCTTCTAGTCAATTGTCACACCCAGGTTCCTTTCAGATGCCAGCCAGTGGACCACCACCCATCATATAGATATAGTGAAAGTTCTTCCTACCCAGACGAAGGACCCAGCACTTGTCCCTATTGAACCTCATCTGATTGCGTTCAGCCCATAGGACCAGCCTGTCAAAGTCATCCTGGATCATTGCCCTGTTCTCAGATGTGCCCACATGTCCCCACACCTTGGTGTCATCCACAAACTTAATCATTGTGATTTCTACTCCCTCATCCAGGTAATTGATAAAGATGTTAGGGAGCGCAGGTCCAAGCACTGAAGATAGCCCTCCCCATGAGTTACAACTTGCTGGGATCAGCCACTGAGCCAGCTGCCAATCCACCTCACTGTAGCCTGGTCTAGGCCAGTACCCTTCAACTTGATTCAGAGAATTTCAAGGGAAATGGTATCAAAGGCCTTGCTGAAGTCTATGTAGATGATATCCAGCCCCTGTCCCACGTCCAGCTGGTTACTTAGCTGGTTAGGAAAGGACACCAGGTTTGTTAGGAATCACCTCCCCTCGACAAAGCCATGGTGGTTGTTTCTCAGTACCCCACCAGTTGTGAGCTTGTGGTTGATGGCCTCCTTAAAACATTGTTCCCAGGAGGGGCAGATGGGGCAGAAAGCAAAAGCAGAGCAACAGCTCAGACAAGAAGAACAGAGTGGAAAAGCAATAGATTGGGCAGGAAGCATGGGGCAGGGAGCAGAATGCAGAGCAACAGATTGAGCAGGGGAAAGAGACCAGAGTGGCACTCAAGGAGGGTTGTGGGAACCCTGTCACACAAGGTTAGGTCCCAGACCATTGCAAGGGCAGTAGCAAGACTGTTATTTCTTTATTCTAAGTAGTTCTTTATATAAGTTCCTATAAAATAAAGTGTTTCTAAATCACAAGCTTCATCAAGACACTACCAAAAGCTCACTTGCTGCTTCTGGCACCAGCTGTAGTGCTCAGCCAATAGGCTGTAAGAGGGTTGACATAGAACTCTGTACCTTAACTTTGCCAAGACAGACACAAGTGGCAGCTATCTTGACAACTGCATGAGATTCACAGCATCTCCAGGCTTGCTTGATCTCCAGCAAAGAAAACAGATTCTCCACTTAGGAAACACGCTCCATTTTGGGGAGCTGATTTTGGGTTAAAAAGGTATGTATTATATGTGAGAAAATATGGTATTTAATGCTGCTTAATTGATAGCCCCCCCCCCCTCAAAAAAGAAAGAAAGGATACTTTGTTATTCCTGAGAACTGGCATCAGCATTAGTGACAGAATCCGGGTTTACTGCAGGAGAAGAGAAATTATAAGAAGAAAAAAGTGTTTTCTGAATTCTAGTAACTGCCCCACGCCACATGGGTGCTCTGTTACAAGCCCCCCCAACCCCCACCTGCTCTCCCAGCCCCCTCATGGCTGCCCTGCCTGCCCCAGCTCTGGCCCTTTAAGAAAAAAAC
>NW_017729025.1:137659871-137662793 GCF_001723915.1 Gavialis gangeticus
TTTTTTTTTCCTTAAAGGGCTGGAGCTGGGGTGGATGGGGAAGTCATAGGGGGAGGGGCTGGAACAGCAGGGAGGGGTTGGGGGGCTCATGGCAGAGCCCCCCATGCAGTATGGGGCAGTGGGGGGCAGCAGGGATCGCTTCCCCCTACCCAAGAGCTCCCGGTGAGCCGGGGGGGTGGAGTTTCAAAGTGCCAGGAGCTGGGGTGGGCAGGGCAACCATTGCCAGGGCTGAGAGAGCAGACAGGGGATGGGTGGGGCCTTTGCGATTCGGAGATTCAGCTGATTCGGCAGCAGCTGCATCTCCAAATCAGATCTGACCCAATCAATTTGGGACAGTGATTCAAATCACAATCAAATCTCTGTCCCCTCAATCGGCCAAATCCAAAGCAAATACTAGCCACTTTGCACAGGCCTACTTAGCAGGTAACTGACTGCATTCAGTTGGTCAACATCACAACTAGCAGTTCTCTTTTTGGCAGTTATTTCACAGAAGAGATGATCTAGGTCCAGCTGGAGCAAGTAAGCATTTACACTGCACACTATTCCTGTTTTTTGCACATGTTGTCCCAGCTATTTAAAATTCCTTTCCCAAATATGCAGACGTGGTTCTTTGGGTACATGTGATATATTTTATTAGACCAGCTAAATAGTTCAAAAAAATTGTTCTTTGTAAGCTTTTGGGCACAAACACCGTTCTTGAGGCATAGGGAGAATCTGAAGAATTAGGAGATGCCTGAAGAAGGGTGTTTGCGCCTGAAAACCTGCAAAGAACAATTTTCCAACTATCTAGTTGGTCTAATAAAAGATATCACATCTGCCCAAAGAACCTTGGCTACCTTAGACGAGGGGTGGGCAAAATGTGGCCCAGGGCCAGATGCAGCCCACCAGGCCATTCTATCTGGCCTAAAAAATTTAGAAAATTAATATTTATCTGCCCTGGGCTGCCTGTCATGCGGCCCTCAGTGGCTTGCAAAAACTCAGTAAGCGGCACTCTGCCTAAAATAATTGCCCACCCCTGCCTTAGACCAACACAGCTACAACCAACAACCCTTTCCCCAGTATGTATTTTTCAGTGTATGCAGCTAAAGATTTTGCAGCTTACAATGCAGTTCTTAATTCTCACATTTAGGCTGCAACACTGCAAATGTACATGTACATTTACTATTACACACAAATAACCCCAGTATGTCCAGTGGGATCACTTACATTTATAAGTATTTTCAGGATTAAAGCTGGAACCTTACCCTCAGTCATACCTGGTGTATCATGCTTCTTTTTTTCGCCCTGCTCCAAGTACCAAAGGTAACTCCACTCTACCAAAGCTAAAACGACAAGTCCAATGCCTTTAGGATGTATATGCCTTTACAAAAGATGCATTTCAGATACCTTAAAGTGAGAGAATAATTTCTCTTTGTGTAAATATAAAATCAGAAATGTACAAAACCATAAGGTTGAAAGGGGCCTAGAGGGCCATGAAGATGCAAGATCATTATTCCTAAACTATCCCAGACAGAGGACTATCCAGCCTCTTGAAAATCTCCAATGAAGCAGATTCCACAACTTCCCTGGGAAGCTTGTTTTCATCTACTGTTTTTAGTTAGGAAGTTTTTCAAGAGATTTAGTCCAAATCTGTTTTGCCATAGTTCAAACCCATTCTTTGTATCCTCCCTTTTTCTTTATGACAGCCTTTCAAACACTGAAAATTGCTATCATGTCCCATTTTATCTCCATTTTTCTAGACTGAAAGATACACAGTCCTCTCAAGCCTTCCTCATTCCAATCCACTTTTCATCTTCATGCCTTCCCTTTGAATCTTCAGTTTCTTGTCTTGAACTGCAGTGCATAGAATTAGAGACAATACTCCAGCTGAGGCCTAACTAGAGCTGTGGAGAATAGCATTGTCATCCCCTATGTCGTGTTCATAATGTTTCTGTTAATTCAGTTCAAAATTTCATTTGCTTTTTTTGCAACAGCACCCCATTGCTAAGTCATGTAGCAAATGGGGGAGCCAAAAGCATCTTAAGATAAAATGCCTTTAAACTCCACAGATAGATGGACAACAAAGTCTGAAAACTAAACATCAGAAGGTCTGACATTTTTGCTCCCTGTGATCATCAATTCTGATGTCTAAGTGCTAATGTATATGATCTTCCCTAATGTATGAAAGCAAATGTGACTGGCCCAGGTCATTACAGAGCCACTAGCCATTATCTCTGAAGACATGTAGCAATTGGGAGAGGTCCCAGATGATTGGAAAAGGGCAAATATAGTGCCCATCTTTAAGAAAGGGAAGAAGGAGGATCTGTGGAATAACAGACATAGGAGAAGAAAGTAATTAGGAACAGTCAACATGGGTTTCATAGTTGGTAGGGTCAGAAGGGACCTGAGCAGATCATCGAGTCCGACCCCCTGCCATGGCAGGAAAGAGTACTGGGGTCAAACGACCCCAGCAAGGTGTACATCTAGCCTCCTCTTAAAGACCCCCAGGGTAGGAGCCAGCACCACTTCTCTTGGAAGCTGGTTCCAGATCCTAGTTGCCCTGACCGTGAAGTAGCGCCTCCTGATGTCTAACCTAAATCTGCCCTCTGCCAGCTTGTCACCGTTATTTCTTGTCACTCGTGCTAGTGCTTGGGGGCACAGGGACTCCCCCAATGCCTGCTGGTCCCCTCTGACTACTTTGTAACAGGCCACTAGATGCCCCCTCAGCCTTCTCTTGTGGAGGCTGAACAGGTTCAGGTCCCGTAGCTTCTCCTCGTAGGGCCGACCCTGCTGCCCCCGATCATGTGAGTGGCCCTCCTCTGGACCCTTTCCATGTTGTCCACATCCCTCTTGAAGTGCGGCGCCCAGAACTGGACACAGTACTCCAGTTGTGGCCTGACCAGTGTCGCATAGAGGGGGAGGATCACCTCCTTGGATCTGCTT
>NW_017729025.1:137662924-137663398 GCF_001723915.1 Gavialis gangeticus
CCCTTGGCCTAGGTGTGCCTCCCCTGGGGCCTGAGGGGGGCCCAGAGGGGGGTGGCTGTTCTGGCCCCTGCTCAGGAAAATGGAGACAAAAAAATCATTAAATAAGTTAGCTTTGTTGTCTAGTGTGACAACCAAATTTCCTAGCGTGTCTTGCAGGGGCCCCACGTTACCCGGAACCTTCTTTTTGCCCCCTATGTATTTAAAAAAGGACTTCTTGTTGTCCTTGATACGGGAACCTCGTCCCAGTTACATCTCCACCTTGGGTTTCCTGACTGCCCCCTTGCATCCCTGAGCAAACGCAGTATAGTCTTCACTGGCGATGGCCCCTCCCTTCCATTGGGTGTGCGCCTTCCTTTGAGCTAGGAGACATTCCCAGATGCTTTTGGTGAGCCATGGGGGATTTTGCGCCCTCCTGCCCCCTTTGATCCATGTTGGGATTACTTCCCTTTGGGCTTGGAGGATCGTCTCCTTAAG
>NW_017729025.1:137663418-137673523 GCF_001723915.1 Gavialis gangeticus
CCGTTAAATCTCTTTCCCCTCGACTGCCTTGTGTCCTAACCCAGAGCACTTCAGAGTGCCCCTCCTCTGATTTAATGAAGGGCAACTCATGCTTGACCAACCTGATTGCCTTCTGTGATGAGATGACTGGCTCTGTGGACGCACAGAGAGCAGTGAACATGATACACCTTGACTATGGCAAAGTTTTGTATATGGTCTCCCACAACATTCTCACAAACAGGCTAAGAAAATCTAGGTTGGATGAATGGATCGTAAGGTGGATAGAAAACTGGCTGGATTGAAGGTCTCAAAGCACAGCAGCATACTGAGCTGCACTAATAGGAGTGTTGCCAGCAGATTGTGGGAAGTGATTCTTCCCCTCCATTTGACACTGATGAAGCCACATCTGAAGTACTGTCCAGTTTCGGGGCCCCCAGTACAGAGAGGATGTGGACAAATTGGAGGGAGTCCAGTGGAGGGCAACAAAAACGCTGAGGGGGCTGGTGTACATGACTTACAAGGAGAGGCTGAGGGAATTGGATTTATTTAGTCTGGAGAAGAGAAGACTGAGTGGGGAAATCTAATAACAGCTATCTAATTCAACTACCTGAAGGGTGGTTCAAAAGAAGACGGAGCAGACTCTTTTCAGTGGTAGCAGATGACAGAACAAGAAGCAATGGTCTCAAGTTTCAGCAAGGGAAGTTTAGGTTCGATACTAGGAAAAACTCTCCCATGAGGAGGGTAGTAAAGCACTGGAACTGGTTACCCAGAGAAGTTGTGGAATCTCTAGCCTTGGAGGTTTTGAAGACCTGGCTAGACAAAGCTATGGCTGGGATGATATAGCAGGAGGTTGGACTAGATGACCTCCTAAGGTTCCTTCCAACATTAATTTTCTATGATTCTATTCAATGGCATTGTAGTTTATGTTACTGTTGCCTCTGAAAACTGTTATCTTTGCAAAGAATTAAAGACATAATCCAGAGTCTCATATTAAAAGCTTTTACCTTTGAAAGAGCAAACAATAAGCTGTAGCTAACCTTTCTGACTAAGAGTAAGGAAGTACACAGGGGACTTGGTCCTGACCCCAAGTCCACTGCAGTCATTAAAAAGACTTCCATTGACTTCCATGCACTTTGGATCAAACACAGGATCTGCAAGACAAAAAATCCTCAAACTCAAATGCAGGGAATGGTCCAATAGGAATTAAAAGTCACCATGAATCAGCAGTGCTCAGTGTGCAGAAATACAGCAGAAGAGAAAAAAAATCAGTAAGAAGTTTGGCTAATGAGGAATTATCCACAAAATGCTAGGGGAAAAGCATATCCAATAAATTATATATTATATTACATTATATAATATACACACATATATATGCTCTGATCAAACCACTGCTTCCCTGTGAACTGGGGGTGTCAAATCACGTATGTAATCATGTGCTGGATGTTATCGCTGTGTGTAGCCAAAGTCTGTTTCGAGCCAGTATGTCATGACAAGTTGGTTACCATGGAGCCTTCGTTTTAACATGTAATACTTAAGAATCTAACTCTGGATCTTCTTTCCCCAGATTCCCTCTCAGCATTTAAACCATTCCTCAACAGTTAGTAGAAGAAAAAGGCTGTAACTTTTAAGGCTTTATTTTTTTAGAACAGTATTATACAGAATAGCTTTGTTTCTAGGATGCATTTGGAGATAAGGAGATAAACAACAATATATTCACCAACCAATCAAAAAAGGTTTTTGCTGATGGATGAAGTGCTTCATATGTATATAAAAACTATTCACCCTCTTCTACAGTGAAAGACAGCAGCTATTAAACTGCGAATGGCAACACTGTCACATTGCAGCTTAAGCCAGAAAAGCTATGTTTTATCCCATTGAAACAATCACAGATTGTAGAACATGCTCTGTTTAGAATTCAGCAGGTCAGGACTTAACCCTGCTACCACCCCAAATTGTTGTGAAATGCCTTACTTGAACTTTAACAAATCACAAGTGGTGAGGATTTTGCTATTTTGTAACTTCTCCACATGACATTACTCCTAACACCGTGCTGAAGCATTGGCATACTATTAACCAGTGGAGAAGAGTATGATTCAAGAAAAGCAGAACCTGTTTTTTTCTTAGGGCTAGGTTCCATACCCCAGCACAGAAGAGAAAAGTTTGTGAACCAGCCAGGGATATATAGAAATAAGTCCTTTGAGGTAAGAGGTAGTCATCAGCTGGGTGGTTCCTCTTAATTCTGCAACCTTCTGCAAATTAAGCAGATTAATCTGGCTATGACAAATATGAGTTCTACTGTAGCAGCCAGGCCTCTACCATTTGTGAGTTCTAAGTAGATCATGATTAGAGCATGTATCATGTGCCTGCCATACATACACTTAGTCAAATATTTAGACTAAATAAGAAAACAAGATGGATGAAATGGTGGAAGCTACTACAGGCTAAATAAAATATTAGAGAAGCTATTGCAGTTAAATTGCAGTTGTGTAGCAGTTAAATAGTGGAGAGGTAGCTGGGGAGCCAGATGTCAGGCAGGTTATAATGTGTAATAAATCCAATGTCTATATTTTGTCCATGAGTTTTTGTATCCAGGAGGTTGATGAAGTGCGGTTTATAGGCTTGTCTCTGAGAAGTGTTTTGTAAGTTTCCTTTGAGGATTAGACCTGAGAGATTGGAGAGAGAGAGTGGTTTTCTTGTGAGAAATGTGCCCCCACAGGTAGTTGGGTATTCTTGTCTTTGACAGATTTCCAGTGTGCGTTCATTCTGGTGTGCAGTTGTGGTTTGGTCTCTCCTATGTATTTTCCATCAAGGCATTTGGTGCATTGGATGAGATATATTACATTTCTGGAGGTGCAGCTGTAAGATCCAGGGATGCTGATGGATCTGTTGTGGGGTGTAGTAATTGTGGGGGTGGTGGAGATGTGTTGGCACGTTTTGCATTTCTTGTCATGGCATGGTCTGGATCCATTCAGTGTGTTCTGGGCTTGAGGAAGTTTGCTTCTGGTGATGAGGTTAGCGAGGTTTATGATTTATGACACATTATAACCTGCCTGACATCTGACTCCCCAGGTACCTCTCCAGTATTTAACTACTACACTCATCCCCCTTCTCCCCTCCCCCCAGCCTGTCTCTCACCCACTGACTCCTCAATTTATATCTTCACTGACTGCCTGTCTTGCATGCACACCAGCCCAGCCTCTGGCTTCTTTACTTTTCATTCCATCCAAGAGCACACACCAACTGCAGAGACTTCCTCAGCCTGATGAATGGTTTTTAAACCTGAAAGCTTGCTATTTAAGTTGGTCTGATAAAAGATATCAAATTTGCCCGAAGAACCTTGTCTGTCTGTGAGACTTACACTTTTCCATTGTCATTGCTTCCCCGAAATACATGTTTCATATTTCCTCAATAAATCAAATCCCATCATCCCTTTATTCACATTTGTTTCTCATTGATCTCACTCCAAAAACTTTTCTACACCTTTCTGGTAACAATTTATCCATATCTCAACACAGTGTTGGAGATACTGAAAATCTCTCTTCTGAAATGATGTTCCCATTATGAATCCTACATGTAAGCTCCCAATCCCACACCTAAGCAAGGTAAGCAAAGCCAAGGAGGCCCAGCTGAAAATATGGGCCTCAATTATTCTGTACCATAAGTTAAAGAAAAGGGTTAACAACCAAAGTCAGCATTAGGAAGAAGGTGCATCCACCGCAGAAAAGTCTATTCAGCTTCAATAGCATTCCTTGACAAATCTATCTAGTGTTAATGTAATATTAAGTTAAGGAGTCAAGAATGGCACAACCATTCAAAAGATTTTCAGTAGGGTTTTTGTAGAGCCAGAAAACATATGATAGAGATTTAGTGTACGGCTTGAACAGCTTCTGTTGGCAGAGTTCCTATAGTATCACCAAATTCACTTCAGAGCAAAGTTCCCTTAGTATAACCCTCAGGTGAATTTGTCCTTCCTATGCCCTTGGATGCAGTAGCAGATGGCAATCACTGGCTGTAGAGGTTAAATACTTTTTCCAAGGACTTCAGGCCATCCTATTGTTATGACCTTTATACCAAATACTGTCCGTTAATGTATAGTCACAACCTTACTTAATTGTCCCTTGACATGTTAGAATATAAGCTAAAGATATTTTGAGAAAAAAAAACTTTAAAAACAAAGGAAGACTTAATGTTATGGAGGTTGCTGATAAACACACTCTGACCTTCACTGAGTTTATAGACAATATTTTCTTACATTTATCCCAATAGTAATGAACAATTTGACATAAAATGCATCCCCCCCTTTGGAATTCTGCCTTAGATTTGGTCCCTTAAAAACAATAAAGAAACTTTTTCTCTCTCAAAACACCACAAATAACCTAACAACAACTGCTTCTGTTCACATAAGAAGACACTGTGTAGAAGGGAGCATATGGCTGTAGGTGTATGAATCTTGAAAGAACCTAAAGCCAAAAAGTACTAAAAAAATTCTGTTAAGTTTTCTGAAGAATGCATCCAGAGTCACTTGTTGAATCACTGCAACAAGAAAAGGACTGAATGCCTCTAAAAGTTCACACCCCAGCTCAGAAACTGAAATTTTAGTATATGCAATGGATTAGTTTGTAAGATAGTTTGACACTTTGTGTTCAATTTATTGGAGAAATCTGAAGCAGAGCATGAGCAGGATTGTAGCAAGTGAAAAGTGACTTGCTTCACTATACTGAACTTTAATGGAATAAAATATCTGCCTCAGTGCACAGCTATATGAAAATTTATCTTGCTATCTGGGAACTATTAAAATATTTTTAAGTCATTTTTTTGAGCTAGCATATTTCATTTCACATTTTAAAAAGTTGTGTTCTCCACCAAAGCCCTGTGTTTTTAATAGCTCGCAAGACATTTCTACATATTGACTTATTAAATCAAGCTAGTCTTTTCCATTACTGATTGTTCCTAGTAACTAAGACTTCTAATTATTTACTAAATTCTTGTTTCCTGCAATCTGTACAATCTTCTCTATAAAAAATAATATTTTTTTTAATTCTTTTGGAGAATAGCCAGTTTAAATATGCATGACCCGTGGCAGATACAGGTCAACATAATATTACTGGAACTAAGCATCTGGCCCATGCTACACATGTGCACCATAAACAGGTGTGTGGGGAGGCATGAACAAATACATGAGACCGAATATGCAGCCAGCTTATTACTCAGATAATCGTTCATGCACTCATGTTCTACGCACAGTAGGCTTCTTCTTTTTTTTTTTTTTTGCGATGAACATAGGGTCTGAACCACGAGGGTTATTCTATTGACTTTATTGAGCACTTTGGTTTCCAGCTAGAAAGGGTGGCCTTAATCAAACATTACTTTACCCCAACAATATACTGCATATAAAGCACACGGGTCTGCATTCAACTGCTGTTCTACAGGATGGGTCTGACAGAATAGACCAGTCAGGATTATTTCTGAGAGATCCTGGAGATCAAACTCCATCTAAATCTTGAAGTAATGTCTCCAAGTCAGATGTCAGAATAATCGATATAACGTATGTGGAAATTTGTATTATTCTTGCTTGTACTTAACCTCCTTTTTGACTTAGCAATGTAGTTTTAAATGATAACCATATTGACTACGGCTGTAATCCTGCACCAGTAATGTTACTAGATGTTTTCCCCTCAACTTTAAAGAGTGTAGAATCAAGTCCTAGAACTAAAGGCGCACCGAGACATAGGTCCATATCATATCAGCACTGATAAAAGGAAAATTGAAATAATCGGTAATCGGCTTTTTTTGGCTGTGGCCGATAACGTTGCTGTTACTGATGCTGCATGCGTGTGCAGAGCCGCAGCCTGCACGCGGCCAGCTTGGCAGCTTGCAGAGCAGCCTTTGGCTGTAAGCCTGTTGGGGGAAACAGGGAGGTGGGAGGGAGGCAGTGTGTGGTGGGGGGGAGCAGATTGAGGACCTGCAGTGAGGGAGAGAGTAGGGCTGGGGCTGGAGCAAGCACAGCCCAGCCCAGCCCAGCCAGGGTGGGGTGTGGGATGGAGCCGTGAAAGGTTCTTCCAGGGGGCACAGGGTGAGGGGCATGGATCTCACCGCTACATGCACCCCCACGGGAGCCATGGGGGGCATATGCCCCCTGGATCTGTGCACAGGGCAGGGATGGGCTGCAGCTGCTGCTGCAAGCTGGGGCCAGGGGCAGCACCGGGCTCTTCCCAGCGGTGGGGGGCTGGGCTGGGGCCGCGCTTGGGGTGGGCAGCAGCAGCGCTGGGAGGTGGGACTACAGGGGGGCTACAGCAGATTCTGGGGTGGTTGTAGCCAACCCTGTAGCCCCCCCATCCCAGTGCCAATGCTGCGCATCCCAAGCATAGCCCCAGCCCAGCTCCTCCACTCCGCTGAGAAGAGCCCGGCGCCGGTCTCAGGCCTAGCCTGCAGAGGCAGCCCACCTTCACCCTGCACACAGATCAGGGGGCACATGCCCCCCATGGCTCCTCAAGGATCTCATGCACATAGCAGCAGGATCCACCCTTGCTCCCCGCAACCCCTAGATGGGCCATCCAGTGCTGTCCCATGCCCCAGCCTGCTGTGACTGGAAAGTGCCTGCCCCAGCCCTAGCCACACTCCCTCCATCATCGCAAGGGCCTCAATCTGCCCTGCCATGCCCCTACCTTCCTTCCCTTCCCTCTCCCCAACAGATTTACCAATCAGATGCTGCTCTCCAAGCTGGTGGGCTGCATACTGGCAAGGATTGGTATCAGCTAATATGTCTCGTTAATACTTGGCCATTGATATCAGCCCAAAAAATCTTTATCAGTGCACCCCTATCTAGAACATATAATACACACAGAGTATAGTACAGTAAAAGAGCTCTTTTGTTTTAATTGATTCGTTTCTAAAATAAAATGCCCATTTCCAGCTAGAAAGGGTGGCCTTAATTAAATATTACTTTACCCCAACAATATACTGTTTTTGGACAACAAGCATTATTTCTCAAACTAATAGCAGCCACAATTAGAGGCATTTAAGCAAATTAAATGTTTTATAGAGAAGAAATGAACTCCATTTGTATGACAGTCCTGATGGAAAACAGATACCTGTTTTTAAAGAGGGATTATAGTGCTATTCAGAAATCTGCAGTGAGAATCCAGAAGAATGAAGGGCTAGCTAAGCTTTTACAGAAGGACTAAACAGCAATTGCCTGTCCTTTCCTATATAATGCACCATACTCAGCAAGAAAAAAAATAACTGTCTATTTCACATTAAATGTCACTGGGGCAAACTAGACATTAACCATGCAATGCATAGGCATAAAAAACAGACAACATTAAATATGGCAATAAAAGAGAACTAGGATGAACAGCTAGAACTTTGGCTCTTACAGAACATCTTGCAGGTTGTTCATTTTACAGCAGGGGCTGGCAATTATTTTGGGCAGAGGACCTTTTACTGAGTTTTGGCAAGCTGTTGAGAGCCACATGGATAGCCCAGCCCCTTGATAGGTGCCCTGCCCCCTGACCACCATCTTTTGACTGGAAATCCAGTCCCCTAGCCCCCTGATCTTTGCTACCAGAAGTCCCTTCCCTTGCCCCTGGAAGTACTCCTTTCATCACGGGGTATTGCTATCTTAGAACCAGAAAAATACCAAATTATATTCTAAAAATTGAACATCTACAACATTCATTAACTTGGTTTCAAAAAATATTTTTTGTCCTTGTGTTTGCATAGTGTACATAGAGGTGATTGCACAAAAGCTTAAAATGAAGTCTCACTCTTGTATATTGTGGAGGAGGGGTAGGGGCATGGGGGAGGGTGTGGCTGTGGCTGTGGCTGTGTCTGTGTGTGGGGAGGTTTTGGGGGGGTGGATGTGGGGGGTCAGGGAGCATGCAAGAGAGTATGGGAGCTGTAGGGAGATGTGGCTGGTGTGCATGAGGGGGTGTGGGTGCACGTATGGTGCGGTGTGCATGTGGGACTCTCCCTACATGTGTGTGTGCGTGCTCGTGCACACACACACACACACACACACACACATTCTGTCCCTCCCTCATTGCTCTCTCTCTCTCCCTGCCTCCCTCCTTCAATGCATGGAGGCATGCACACACCCACACACACATACCCTTCCACTCCTGGCCCTGGAGTACTGGCTCATGTGATCCAGCAATGCAGCCAGGAACCGCGTAGTACAGGAGCAACTGGTACGTAGGCAGGGAAGCGCTGGAAGGGGCAGCAGGTGAGGGGAGCAGGTGTGCAGGAGTGCAATGAAAGCTGCATAGGAGCACAGGGCCCATCCCAGTGTCCCAGGGCCAGCACCAGTGGGACCCAGAGTGGGGCGCAGGAGCACGGGGTACTGGCTGGCCGGGGTTCTATGGAGCCATGCCAGCTCCCTTCTCTCCCTGCTGGTGCAACCCAGCCCAGCTCCATAGACCCCTGCTAGCCCACACCCTGTGCTCCTGCCACCCTGGTCTGGGCACTGCCAGTGCTGGCCCTGGGACACTGGTGTGGTCCCATGCTCCTGCCCAGCTGTTGCTGAGCTCTGCACTCCTATTCGCTCCCACTCCCCACATCCCACCGCCGCTGCCACTTTTCCTACTTTTCTGCCTGCCATGGTGATGCGCCGGCACCACAAGGTTCCTACAGGACTCAACACAGCTCACCACAGGACTCAACAGGAGCTGGGCCAGCCGCAAGGACTGGGGCAATTGCCTACTGTCCTCCCCTGCCTCCCTCCTCCCCACCCCATGTTCTTATCTGAATTTCCCTCTTGGCTGCAGTGAGCCAGGAACAGCCCCACAGTCCCAGGCCAGACTGGTTGGGGGGGAGGGGCTGGTGGGATGGGGCTGGGTGAGTCTCACTGCTGGGTCCTACTGCTGGCTTCCCCTGGGTCCTACTGCCCCTGGCTCCTGTCCTGTTTAACAGGCAGCCAGGAGCAGATAAATATTAATTTCCTAATTTGTTTAGGGACCCTGCAGACTGGATAGAATGACCTAGCAGGCCAGATCCAGCCTGCAGGCTGTATTTTGCCCACATCTGTTTTACAGGGATATGTTCCAGCTTGAATCATACTCCACCAAAACGGAGTGTGAGAATGAGTAACTTCTATGGTCAACAGGAATTCAGCCATAGACAAATGCAGAAAGTAAATCTAGTTCAAATTAACAACATTGTTTCTATTTGTGTAGATTCTTCTTGGACTTTATTAATGACAAATGTAAAAAAGCTTTCTAGTAATAACTATGATATTCTTTATTAGGTAAGAAAGGTACAACTTTTTACATTTATGCCTTAAAAACAAGAGTTTGTATTATATGTACTACTTCAATTGTTTATTTAAGAAAAGGGAATTAAGCCACGTAGAAAAGTCACAACAAGGTAAATTAAACATTTCTGCAAAAGGACTGGATAGAAAAAAACCTTCAATACAAATATTTGTGTTACATACATTATCTGTGAGAACCTTTTCTTGAATTAGTAATTTATTGTTTTCCAGCTAAAGCCTTGACATAGGAATTCTCTGAAAATAATGCAGTTTCTGCTCTGAATATCCAAGCTAATATTTACTAAATGTAGTTCCAATTTTTTTCTTTAAAATATAAACAAAATTTGCCTCATGTTGAATATTTTGTCTCCCTGAAATTTTGCTTACTTCTAAAATTCAGTTTATTTGCTACAATAAACACTCAGCAGTTACCATGTCAGCATCAGAGGCCATGTCCAGACAAGCCAGCACGTGCCTGTTGCAGCATCTCAAAACAGTTTGTGACACCACAAGAGGCACTCTGGGAATGAAAAAAAAATGTGCCCTGTGCTGCATATTTGCAGCCTGGACTCTAATTTTGATACTGCAAAATCCCACCATAAAAAACAAACAAACATGCTGGGAAAAAGTGTCACAGGTGCTCCTGAAGCATGCTCTGAGGCAACTGGATCCTGGGGCCTCCAGAGAGACACTCTAGCATGTGGCCAGAGCATCTCTATGGCTACTGTTTGCCCCTGCTGCTCCAGCATGCTGCCTCAGTGTGCTGAAGCAAATAGTAGTGGGGAAAGGCTGCAGTGGTGTCTCAGACCCAGGCTCTGTTCCCAGTAAGTAGGGATGTGGGGGTCAGGGGACTGTGGGGGTCAGGGGGATTGTGTG
>NW_017729025.1:137673856-137680568 GCF_001723915.1 Gavialis gangeticus
ATGCTGTTACAGGTGGCAGCAGGTCACAGCCAGGCAGCTGCCCCCACTGCCAGACTGCTGCAGTGGGTAGAGGATGCAGGAGCCACTCTACATTAGGGCTGCTTCAGCAGTCCAGCTGGCACAAGGAGTAGTGTCCCCAGATGCAAATTGGCTGGGCCTCAGAAGCTCCTGAGGGCAAGTAGCACTGAGCTGCTCACCAGGGCAGTTTTTTATACTGCTGGGGTCAGCACAGGTGCTCACCCCTCTAGCTTCCCCTGGCTGCAGATCCGGGAGGAGTTGTGCAAGGTCAGTTTGCCCCAAATGGCACAATTTTCTCCACACCAAAG
The DNA here is from genome assembly GCF_001723915.1 of Gavialis gangeticus. Lineage (NCBI taxonomy): Eukaryota > Metazoa > Chordata > Crocodylia > Gavialidae > Gavialis > Gavialis gangeticus. Next base: position 137,674,183 of record NW_017729025.1, read on the forward strand.
TGTATGTTCAGGCACATTTGCTAAGGCACAAATTTGTGCCACTGCTATCTGAGCTGCTGCAAGCACACATGCCTGCATGTGGAGCACACACCCTGAGGTGCCAAAATAAGAGGATGATTAAACAAGAAAACAGCTGAGATTTGATAGTTTAAAATGAAGTAACAACTCGTAAATGCCAGCTTTGAAAGATGGTCATTGTGTTTTCATACTACAAATGTGGAAAACAACTAATCTTTTAATATTTCCCTTAGAATTTCCGTTTGATTGAAAATGAGGTCGTCTTTGTCGGAAAACAAGGCAAATAGAGTGGAATGGAGGGAGTCATGATATTTAATAGTGTTATTTTCAAAATGCTGATTTTTCCATTCATAACAAAATGAAAAGAGATGTGTCACATACTTTTAGTTTTGTTGAGCATTGTTTGGGTTCACTGCATTTAAATCCAGGTTATCTGCTGAGGTAAAAAACTAATACAATAGCCATCGGCCCAAATAACCCATTCAAATACTTGCTTTCAAATTCACATGAGGAGGACTTACAGCCTCTAACAGATTTTTGTCATGAAAGGAATTCTGTAGCATATTGTCCAAGTGTATGAGAGCAGATAGCTATAGAGGTCTCTTAGATCTACCTTGATATAGACTCCCTCAATTTCTTTTGATAGTTTGGGGACTGGGTTGGCATTTCCATATTGTAAGAGGTAATGAGTGAAACTGAACAAAAATTACTCATGTGTTAGATTTACTTTTAGCTCACTAAAGCAAAAAGAATACAAGCTAGTACTAGAATATCACCATCACTTTTACCTAGAAATGTGTGGGGAAAATAGATTTTTTTTTATTCATATATTAGTTCTGAAGGGGTCTTTTTTTTAATTGTTTTAGGTAAAAAGCCTAGAATCAATAGCCAGGCAAGGTTCTTTGTATAGATGTGATATATTTATGTCTGACTAAATAGTTGAAAAAAAGTTCTTTGCAAGTTTTTGGGACCAACACCCTTCTTCAGGCATTGGAAAATGGTTGCTGTTCTGAGTTCTCCAAGGTAGAAAAAGTATAGGTTGTAGCCGTGTTGGTCTAAGGACATAAGCAGACAAGGTTGTTTGGGTAAATCTGATATCTTTTATTAGATCAGTTCAAATAGTTGGTAAAAATACTTCTTTGCAAGCTTTCAAGCACAAACACTCTTCGTCAGGCTGAGACGAGGATACTATACTTTAAACCAATGGTTCTCAACTGGGGTGTAACAGCACCCTAGGGTGCCATGAGAGCCCCTTCACTGGTGCCGTGGCAGCAGTGGCCAGGTATAACTACCTCATGCAGCATTATGGCTCTTATCTGCCTTTAGTAGGTAGCAGCTGCCTTTTACTGAGTAGCCCGTCTGGGTCTGCACTCCACCCCTCCTCCAACACTCCTGAAAACAGAGGCAGGTGGTTGGAACTGTCCAGCACACCTCTGTTTCCAGGAGGCCCATGGGGAAAGAAGGCCAGACTCAGGACTATATGTGCACCTGAGGGTCTTGAAAGAGCTGGCAGACATCATTGCATCCCCCTTGGCAGGGATATCTGAAAAATCGTGGTGCTTGGACAAGATCCCGGATGACTGGAAAAGAGCCAACGTGGTCCCTATCTACAAGAAAGGAGGGAGGGATGACCCAGGGAACTATAGATCAATCAGTCTGATGTCCATCCCTGGAAAAATCCTGGAGAAAATTGTCAAGGGATCCATCAACACCAGACTAATGGAAGGCAAGCTTCTGAATGCCAGCCAACATGGCTTTGTGACTGGCAGGTCTTGTCTGAACAACCTCATCTCCTATGACCAGGTAACATGTGCCCTGGACAAGGGAGATGACGTGGACGTCATATATCTGGACTTCAAGAAGGCCTTTGACCTAGTTCCACATGATGTCCTCATGGTTAAGCTGGGGAACTGTGGCCTTGATCATCACATGGTCCAACGGCTAGGAAACTGGCTATAGGGTCAGACCCAAAGCGTACTAGTTGAAGGGAGCAAATCAACGTGGTGCAAGGTTACCAGTGGAGTCCCTCAGGGCTCAGTACTCGGGCCAGTACTCTTTAACATTTTCATCAATGATCTGGATTCAGGAGTCAGATGTGAACTGGCCAAGTTCGTGGATGATACCAAATTATGGGGGAGGGCGGTCACGCTGCAGGACAGGCTGGGGATACAGGCTGACTTGGACACACTCTCAAGCAGGCCGACCGAAACCTGATGGCCTTCAATGCAGAAAAGTGCAAGGTGCTGCACCTCAGTAGGAAGAACCCCCAGCATACTTACAGGCTTGGTAGTGCTACACTCACTAGCACCACGACCGAAAGGGATTTGGGAGGTCTTGATAGACTACAAGATGAATATAAGCTACCAATGTAATGCTGTGGCTGGCAAAGCAAACCAAACTCTGGCATGCATCCACCAATGCATCTCAAGCAAAACCAGGGAAGACATCCTCCTGCTTTACTTCGACCTGGTGAGACCACAGCTGGAGTACTGCATCCAGTATTGGGCCCCCCACTTCAGGAAGGATGTGGAGAGAGTCCAGAGGAGAGCCACTCATATGATCCAAGGCCTCCTCATATGAGGAGAGACTGAGGAACTTGGGACTCTTCAGTTTGGAGAAGAGAAGGCTCAGGTGGGACTTGGTGGCAACCTACAATTATATAACAGGGGTACATCAGGAGCTGGGAGAACAGCTGTTCACCAGAGCTCCCCAAGGGATAACAAGGTCTAACGGCCATAAACTCCAGGAAGGCTGATTTAGACTACACATAAGAAAAAAGTTCTTCACAGTGTGTGTCCAGGGTCTGGAACAAACTCCCCCCAGAGGTGGTGCAAGCACCTAAAAACAGGTGGATATATTTCTTGCTGGGGTCACTTGATCCCAGCTGACTTCCCACCCATGGGGGGGAGGGGCTGGACCCAATGATCTCATGAGGTCCCTTCTAGCCCCTAATGTCTATTAAATCTATATAGCATGAAGCAGCTCCTGCCTGCTTTAGGCTGATCAGAGTCCTAACACGTGTCACAGCCCTCCTAAGGCACAGGTACCTGTATGCAGCAGAACCAGTTACAAATCACCAACGGTGCCTCTCAGCTGGGGAGTCCACTGCATCAGAGAAGTGCTGGAGGGGTGCCCTACCCCTGAAAAGGTTGAGAACCACTGCTTAAAACTAAGACTTACACCCAAAATCTTTTTTTTTTTTAAGGGATTTTTTAAATTTTATTTTAATGGGCTGTAGAATGGTCCATAAGGCAATTTAACTGCAGTAGCTTCCTGTAACAACTTCCAACTTACTCTCTGTTTTCTAAATAGAGTTTATATTCAATCCTGGTACATTAAAATGCCACCTGCCTAGGAGAAGAAGTCATTTTTACTGTAATTCAGTATTTTTCAGTAGAATTTGCCTTGCAAAACAGGAGCTATTTCAAAGGACTGTGGTTGGTTTCAAGCAGACCTGCCAATTATTTTCATGTGTATAATGGCTGAAAATGGATCTTATACTGCTACTGTTATTCTAAGGAAGTATTACTTCAAAATGTTACAAATAGGAAATGAACCAAATCCAGAATTTGTATAGAACTGATAAGAATATTTGCGATGTAGACAAATATAATGCAAAATATATTTGAAAAGGCCGATACAAGGGATCCTCTGTACTTCTTTTTTCTGCTTTGAGCACTCTCCTTCCTACCCTCTCTTCCTTTTTTTTTTGACATTATCATGGTCCTCTATTCTCTGTGCTTATCAGCCTCCACCCTGGCAGGACAGGCTTTAGCTATTTTGCTAGTCTGTTGTCCCAGCCAAGCAAAAAATCACTCATCAGCTCTAGAAAAACTACTCTTTCAGTTCTGCTTCCTTCCTCCATGGCAATTGCCAAGCTTGTCCCCAGGGCTGGACCAGCACCCTTGCCCACCTCTACCTTCACAGGATCTGTGTCGTATCAGTTGTTAACCCTGGCTGTCCCTGCCTATCTACTCCTGCTCTTGCACTGCAGGGCATCTTTGATAGAAATCTTGTGATCAGACTGACCTTCTCCAGTACAGATTGTTCTCTGCTCCTTCAGGTCTTCCATCTGTCAAACCTAGCAATTTTACCTCTCCACCCAAGCTAAAACTTACATGCAACTGCTTTTATACCACCTTTGACTCAGTCCTCAAGATCTCCCCATCTTGCCCTACCTCCATCTCAACAAGAAATACCATAGATTTATCCAAAGAAGAATTAACAAACTCCTCCCACTGCATCCATCTACCCTTCTCCTTCTGTAACTTCCCCCTCCACCTTCTCTGTCACGGACACAGAAGTATTTCATCTGCTCTCCCTACTTTGCTTGCCTCTGTAAGCCCATCCAGTATTCCTTGTGACATCTCATTTCCTCCCTTACCATTTGCCTTAGCCTCTCTTAATATTAATGTTTTAGCCCTCTCTCACCTTAAAAACCAACCACCCTTGATTCCACCTACCCTTTCAACAACCACTCCATCTTCCTTTCAGCCTTATTTGCATTGAACACCATTTACATTTGCTGTCCAGGGTTCCCTTCTATCCATTTCACCCTATGCCTTCTCATATATCTTGCAAGCCACTAAAATGGTTCTTGACAAAGCGTCTGATGTCCTCTTCCTGGCCAGAGCTCAGAACTACTATTCCTAACTTTTTTTCCTTTTGTTCTGTTTAATCAGCTGTAGGATTTTTTTCTTCAGTGAAATGCAAGCAGGGAGTCACATTTTTTTATTTGTTTTCTTTCAGACTGTCACAAATTATCATTTAGTTTTTCCAGACTTTACACCCAATGTAACATGAATCTGAAAATGCAAATGTAGAACAAAGGAAGTGTACATGTACTCATGTTGGTGTAGTAGGCAACATCTGATTTAAGGGAGAGTAGATACATGGCCTTCCTATGCTCTAGGTCAGGGGTGGCCAACCCACAGCATGCATACTACAGCTTTAAAGAAAAGGAGTTGCAGCCATAACACGTAAAATATAGATAGAACTTTCCCTTCCAGTTCACATTTACTTGTCATGGACAGCAGCAATATGTTCTGGGACAGAAAAATAAAGGGGTTAAAATGCTTAAGTAATTAAGTCTAATGGAAGTTAATTCTGAAACCCTCTGAGATCATAACCCAACATAAAAAGTGGCAACTTATCAAATAAAAGAGGAAATAAGCGGTGGGAGGTGAAAAGACTTAAAAAAAATTAAAATTAAATACAGATGCTGATACCCACAATGAATCTGAAGAAGCAGAATGAATCCAAAATTTCTCAGCTGCCTCCACCAACACAGAGAAAAAACACAAGGGAGTATAACCTTTTTAATTTATACTTCCAAATGCTACTGAGGAAGAAGAAGTTAAATGGTCATGAGAAAACAGGTTAAATGAGTGAAAGGTCTTCTACATTTTTGGAGAGCTCAGTGTAGCTATTTTGACTTTAAAGCATCCTTTGAAGGTAACAGAAATAATATTACATATTAGAAAGGAACATGAGACAGAAGGGAAAGGAAGCAAGTGAATGTGTTAGTGACAACAATGAAAAGAGAGCATTGAGAAAAATACAGTTTAAAAGGAGGGCACAAACAGAGGTGGGGATGAAATACAGCTCTATGCAACTCATCCCAGATATTTGTCTTCTAATGAAAATAGTGTCATAGCTTTACATGTGGTAAGAATCACAACCTGCCTGAGGGAGTTCACCACTCTGATGGGAGTGGGCTAACTAGCTATGCTGGAAAAACCTCCTACTGGGGAAATGGAGGCATGAATTTTATATAATTATGTATCATTTGGGAATTGTGGAAAGAGGGGCTGGGAAAAAACTTAGAACAAAACTGAAATATAAAAGAGATGACATGTATGACCTAAACAAGTATAAAAATATACTAAGAACAAACAATTTGATTAAAAAACTCTATGGGCCCATCCAAACGAGCACACACCTACCTCTTGCCCTGCCTCAAACCCCTTTGTGGCGGGGCAACAGGCATGTGCAGGAACAAAAAAAACATTCTGAAAATAAGACCACTGGATATCCGGGGGTCTAAAAAAATCAAAGTTTAAAAAAACAGAGTAGGCAACCAGAGGCTGGGTCCTCCACAGAGACGCTCTGGCAGCCAGAGCATCTCTATGGTTAGCCCCTCGCTCTGGTGCTGAAAACATATGGCCGCCCAGGCCATGTGTTCAGCACCAGGGCTCCAGTGCTGGTGAGTAAGGGGTTGGGGGGGCTGGAGGGAGGGGAAGATCCCTGACGGCCCCACCCACTCCCCCAACCCCTGCCCGGGCTAGCACCTTGCCCCACCAGCCCCCACAAGGCCCGCAACTCCTGCCCTGGCTGGCCCCTCCCCCTGCCAGCCCCCCTGAGGCCCC
>NW_017729025.1:137680874-137681319 GCF_001723915.1 Gavialis gangeticus
CACCAGGCCCCTGACCCCTGCTATGGCTGGCCCCATCCCCCCCAGCCCCCTTGATCCCTGCCCCCCTCCCCATAGTTTAAAAAAACAAAAGCAAAAACCCGGCACTTACTGGCAGTCTGGCTGCCATCTGAAGGGTGACAGCCCCAGTGGCCCCAGCCTGGGCCCTCCTGCTTCCTGCCCCACTATCCTGTGCTGCCCAGGGGGGCTCTGCCAGGAAGCCCTGGAGCTTTCCCACCCCTGCTTCTAAAGTAAGCAGAGGCTTTCCCCCCCCCCCCTTTTTTTTCTGTTTTTTAAGTGATGGTGCCTGGGGTTGTAGGGGTAGCCATGGGGGTCTGGGTGTGCAAGTTGGGGGGTGAGGATGGGTGCAGCAGCCATTGGGGAGTCTGGGGGAGCGGGGGGTGGGGCAGCAGCAGCTGGCAAAGGATGGGGCAAGGTGGGGGAGGAA
>NW_017729025.1:137681350-137686281 GCF_001723915.1 Gavialis gangeticus
TCAGGGGGCTGGGGTAAGGCATGTGGGCCTTGCAGGGGAGGTGGTAGCCCCTGAGGGGGCCATTTGGCCCCTGTTGGGGGCTGTACCCCTTGTGTGGGGGGCCAAATCCCCTGCTGGGGGGCTGAACCCCTTGTGTGGGGGGCCAAATCCCGTATTGGGGGGCTGAACCCCTTCTGTGGGGGCCAAATGCCCAGTTGGGGGCTGATTCCCCTGTTGGGGGGCCGTAGCCCTTGTGTGGGAGGCAAATCCCCTGTTGGGGAGCAGCAACTGCTATGTGGGGGCCAATTCCCCCTGTTGGGGGCCATAAGCCCTGTGTGGGGGCCATTGCCCCCGTGGGAGGGCAGCAAAATATGTATTTATGAAACATATATTTAGAGTTCACTTTATTATTATGATCAAAGACTTGCTTTAACATGGTAGACGTATCAGTAAAACATTGTCCAACTGATTGCTGTCTCTCTCTCTCTCTTTATAGTGGTCTTTTGTTTTACTTGTGGAGGAACATGGATTTGGGGATATTTTACAGAGTGACTTTGGGATATTTTTTATCAGGGTTTTTTCAGTTTTCCAACAGGGAACACCAGAAGTCCTTCTAGGGAGGCCAGTGGCAGGACCCTGCCTGCTCAGAGCTGGCTGTGGCTGACCTCCTGGCCAGATGGGGCCAGAAGGACATGCTTTGACAGTTCAAGCAGGCCACCACACCCAGAACATCTTCCAGACAACAGCTGCCAAGATGGCCAGGCAGGGGGCACACATAGCAATAGTGCCACACAGAGGCCAACCCTGCAATCACAGTCTACTGGCAGCTGTCCCAGAGGGGCAGATGCCTCTACTGGCGCTGCAGTCCCCATCCAGGTCTGGCAGGTGCACAGCAGGTCACAGCCAGGCAGTAGCCCCCACTGCCAGACCTGCAGTGGGTAGGAGGTGAAGGGAACTCTCAGGGCTGCTTCAGCAGTCCAGCTGGCACAAGGGGTAGTGTACCTGGGTACATATTGGCTGGGCCCCAGAAGCTCCTGAAAGATAGTAGCCCTGAGCTACTTGCAAGGGCAGCTTTTTATACTGCTGGGGCCAGGACAGGTGCTGGCCCTGGGCTCTAGCTTCCCCTGGCTGCAGATCCAGGGGGAGCCAGGCAGGGTTATTTTGCCCCAAGTGGCACAATTTGCTCCACAACAAACTGCATGTCTTTGTTGACATGCCCCAGCTCAAATTTGCACCACTTCTATTTGAGCTGCTGCAAGTGCATGCACTTGCATGTGTGGACACACCCACACATGAGAGAGCCAGCAGGGAGCTAAGGGAACAAACGGGGGGCAGGGGGAATATCCGGGGGTCTAATTTTGTTCCCCCGCTGCAAATTTGCAGCATGGGGAACATTTTTTTGTTCCCGCACGTGCCTCTTACAGCGTCTCAAAGGGGTTTGAGATGCTGCAAGAGGCATGTGCTGGCTCGTCTGGACGCGCCCTATGATTCAGCAAATGCATATACATACCAAAAATACTAGAACCAAAAGCTATCCTGGATAAACAACCTCTTGGTATACACCAAGTTTATTCTATATAAATCGTATAACACAATCATGTTACATAACAGAACACAAGTCAAAGAAGAAAAGACATTCAGGCCAATAACTGTTGAGACCCCAGATGTATTTTCACCATAGGAAATGCACTTCAAGGAGCAAAATAACAAATACATTAAAAGAAACTGGTTCTATAGCCCACCTATCTCCCTCAGTACTTCAAAAAAAAGAAGTAGCAATCATTATTGACAAGCATGTCCTTCCAATTAAGAGATATATGTATAGGCAAGTGTGGTCAATGTCTGCTGATTAAAAATACAACTGGAGACAAAATGCTAACTTCCAGGAGGATCAATAACTGCAAGCAGGGTCTGCAAAACTAGCTCAAATCTTGGGAGAATTTCAAGAAGGGTTGATTACAAAGGTGTCCTGAATGTGAAGGTGCACAGATCAAAGAGTAATACAAATGAAGAGACAGTTAGGAATGCAGATGACACTACTACTGAATAAATATGACTTCTGGAGATGCCTTAATCCAAATGAGCGGGACTACTCCTTTTACTCAATCCCACAACAAACATGTACAAGAGCTGATAAACTACTTAATTTCTCAGCCTATGCTTAGGACACTATTCTGACACAACAGGAAAATATATTTTGCTCCAATCATGTTCCTGTTTGGCTCCTCATTAGAAATGTTTCCATTACAGAAAAAAATATTGGAGATTAAACAATTCATTTTTACAAGATTAGGAAAAATATGGATCATTAGAAAAGAAAATATGCACTACTTCAAAGAGAAGTATATGGACTCTCTAGAATGTTCTTAAAACAGTGTTCGGCATGTAAGAGAGAAGGGTAAGCTTATTAAGCAAAGAATCCTATAAAATAAAAGTTAGAAAGAAGCATAGAACCTCTTGAGAGAAGTGGAAAGTCTTAAAAAGCTACATCAGACAAATCAGTCTCAGAGACCTACAAGAAACTAATTGATGCTAGAGGTAAAAGAGATCCACTACAGAAAGAAAGGGCTGATTTAGAAAACAACTCTTATGAAAAGGCAATAAAACTGACAACCTATTAGCAAACTGACTAAGGATATACAGCAATAAAAATCATGTCTTTAGTCTGGAAGGGAAAAAAAAAAAAATGAACTAGCTACAGGTCCAAAGAATACTTGCAATGAATTTGCAATTTTATACAAGAGTCTTTATGAGACTCTCAAGCAAATAGCATCTAATTAATGCAAGGCTATCTAAAATACATCATAAACTGTTGCTCTATAAATCACTCCGAACTCAGAAGTTTGATATATCTTCTTCATTCTGTGTTAGTATTCTAATTAATCTGCATTGAAAAAGGTGCCTCTGCATAACTCACAAATTAGCTCATTCCATATCCTTTTAAAGGTATAGTTCCCACATCTTTCAGATTAACAAACATTGATACAATATAAAATTTTAAATACTTATAACCAAACTAAGCTAATCAGCAATGTATACCTACTTTTTAAAGGTGTTCTTCACTGCAACACAGACCTCCAAGTCTTCTTGGGGACATTGGCATCACATTGTCTAGTGGCAATAAACCTTGTAGTCCTGGCAGTGCCATCTCATGAGGCTCAGCCCAAGTTGGTTGTTGCCCACTCAAGACCCCTTTGGGCAAAACTTCTGACTCAGGACATTTTCTATTCCTCCATTATAGGATTTCATGCAGGTGTTGCCTATTTCCCTCATACAACTGAAAGCTACCACTAGTAACAACTGCTGTTGGCAACCATGATTTCCCCACCATAGGTACACAAGGGGTCATTTCCATAAAGTAATGGCAGGTGCTGGGACCCCAAATCATACAGTTTTTTCTTTGGTTTGTTTCCCTTTGTTCCTTTATGCATTTGCAGCTCCCCAGTGACACCAAGGTCTGAATGCAGTAGGGGTAGTCTTGTTTTCGGTTTCCTACTGAACAAAATATTAGGGGTGTGCAAAACGGGCCCTATTCAATTCGGATTGAGCCTGAATCGGGCATAGTGATTTGGATCACTGTCCCTGATTCGACTCGGCTGAATCTGAAGATTCGAAGCTGATTCAGAGGACCAGTGATTCGGCCATAGACACAGCTTTACATGTTTTTTCTACATACCTTAAGGTACCAGGCACGGCTCATGAAGGCTGCGATGGTGGGGCGGATGAAGCATCCCACAGGACTGTGGCGGGGGGGGGAGGGGGGGGTCCCCATGCACTCAACAGCGAAACCAGAAGTGGACTGGAAGTACTGCCGATCTACTTCTGGGTCCACCAGGGAGCATGCAGGGGGACCCTCCCTGCACCTCCCCAGCTCAGTGATCAGCTGCATGGGGACCCCAGGTGCACCCCCAGACCCAGGAGGCACCAGTCACTGAGCCGGGGGGGGGGGGCAGTGCGCTCCCCAGCAGACTTGAAAGGGGACTGGAAGGGCTTCTGGTCCACTTCCAGGTCTGCTGCTGAGTGCACTGGGGAGCCCCCCCATGCTCCTGTGGGACGTTCCATGCGCCCCAGCATTGCAGCACTCATGAGCTGCCTGGTACCTTAAGCTATGTAGAAAAAGCTGTGCCTATGTCCAAATTGCCGAATCTTTCTGAATAGATTCGGAGGGTTCTGATTTGATTCGGAGAGATTACAAGGGCCCTTGATTCGATTTGGATTCAGAGAGTCGGCCACCAAATCAGGCTGAATCTCCACCGAATTGAATCATGGACCAATGTTTTGTACAGCCCTACAAAATATCAGCAGGTGAAAACCTAGACTTCTTTGGTGATTTACCATAATTTAACAGTGTTAAATACAGTCAGAAATATTTTTAGTAGGTGCTTTACTATTTTGATACCTTTTCCTACCAATTATTTGGATAATTGGTACTTGTAGTGATATGCAGTGATATGTATAAATCTGTACTTTATTGCAGACTGTTTGAACTCCTTCCCACTAAACTGTAGCCCATTGTCTGGTACCTATACCATGTCTACCACAAATAGATTTACACAATCCCCTTTTTAGCTGTACTATCTAGTTAGTCTACCTCAGAGAAGTGAGAATGATCTAGGACAGAGATCAGCAACATATGGCCTATAGGCTGGATTTGGCGCATGGAGCCACTGGATCCAGCCTGCAGTCACAGGACCTACTCTGGGGTGAACAGTGAAGAATTCAGTTGGGGCTGGGGAGCTGGAAGCTGTGCCCATGCCACTGCTGCTTCTCTTTGCCCCCCACTTCCCCAAGACTCTAGCATGGGCAGCTTGTGGGGAGCTGCACTGGGGCTGGGGAACTGGAAGTTGTGTCCTTGCTGCTACTGCTCCCCCAATCCTCCCGACCACCTCCCCAGGGCTGCAGTGTGAGCACAGCTTCCAACCACAGTGGAGCTGTGCTGGGTCCAGGCTGGG